>NC_134520.1:21547281-21852659 GCF_027942865.1 Odontesthes bonariensis | reverse complement strand
GTCCCTCACCACCCAAACACACACACACGCACACATTGTAAGCAGACCCTCTATCACCACCATCACCTTTTCCAACTTTCACATATGAGACTGATTTTGTTTTGGATCTGTACACTGGCCACTGCTAAGAGATATTTTTTTCTTTGAGTGCTTGCACAAAAGATAAAAACACATACTCACTTTGCCCTACACGGACATGCACACACACATTTACAAAGATTGTAGTACATGTGTGTATGAAAATATGTGGTAGACTAAATCTGACACAGTAAACATGGAGTATATTGTTGGAGCTGCAGACAGCATTCCTCACAGACAGTATAGACTAAATGTCTATATCTGCATTGGCAGATGTAGAAACACTCTCTCCGTGAGGCCCCTCTATGCGGGCGACATTCTCTTTGTGAATCATACAAACACAGCAAAATCTTTCCTCCAGTTTCCTCACCTTTACTTCTTCACACTGGGATGAAAAATGAAGTGGGATGAATAGAGAGAATGGTGTAAGATGGATTACACCACTGGATGGAATTTTGAAGGGAGTAGCTTTACAGTGAGGACAGAAAAATACAATCTTGATGGTGTTGCCGACACCTTGCATCACATTTCCCCTCCGTTTTGCAGGGTGTTCACAGCCTGACCTGAGAATGAGGGAATTCATCTGTGCTTGAATTCAGCCATGATTTGATCAAAATCTAATCCTTTCTTAGTGTGTTATTATTATTTTAATTGTGTAAACACTTCCTAACTCCATAAAATTGTAAAAGAGGTTCATTATAAAAAAGATACTTGGGGGCATCGTAGAAAGTAGAAGAAACCCTGAATCCATAGCAGGGGGGATCATTATTTTTTAAAGCTTTAAAATAAATACTTTCAATTCTACTAAGCTGTAGTTCACAACAGTTACCAAATGTCACATCACATCAAGACAGAGTGGCAGAAAAAACAAACACTGGTTATCCTGATGTACTTCTCATGTAATTCTCTCAACTAAGGGTTTCAAAGAGCTCAAAAAACAGCCCAGAGCTGGCAGCATGGCAAGAAAAAATACAATGGCATGGTAAAACAATGGATCAGGTCCAGTAGTCTTTTTGCTTATGAAGGTTTCCAACTAAATTCTATGACCTACAATCAAGTAGCAGCCGTCACAAGAGCTGCTCCTGTGATGGTGTTTCCTGACCTGGCTCCTCTGTATTCAGCCACACGTTTCTAAGTTTATTTTATTTTATTTTATTTAGTTATGTATATATATATATGTGTGTGTGTGTGTGTGCGTGTGTGCATATGTCTGTTTGTGTGTATGTGCTAGGGTGGGGCAGGGTGGGATGGGGATGGGGGCTGCTTTTAAACATATATAGCACTTTGTGCTACATTTTTAATGTATGAAAAGTGCTTTATAAATAAAGTTTGATTTGATTTGATTTGATTTGAATATCCAATTGCTAAGGAAATTAACTTTAACACTTACTTACACTTTATTATCTCCTGTAGCATTGGAAACACCAGAGCATCCTTCATGAAAGAAATTAAACAATTCCATCCCACTATTCCTTGCAGAAAGAATTTTCAAAGCACCACTCAATCATCTTTTTATGCTGCTCACCCATACCAACTGTGGGTGAGCAGCCTGCTAAAACATTAAAGTCATATTCTATATCTTATTATGCTAATATGATATATATGTTATAGCCTCTGTGCAAGAACAACAGCAGTGACAATATTGCATTACACAAGATCTCTAAAGCACTTTCAGTGGAATATTCATTGAACTGAAGTCAAGGAAAAGAGCTTGGGAAAAGACAAAAGGGGGGATTTTTTTTTTTGACAACTCAACCATACCCGGTGGCTCTGACAAGGAGTGGGGAAAAAGAAGAGTTGAAGATGATCAGGTAAGTGGAAGCAGGTGTGCTAACTGGCACCAAAAAAGTAACCAAGAATCTATAGTGGAAGTCTGTAGTTTAAAACTGACCACACAAACTTACGAAGAACTTCACTTATGATGTTCATTCAGCACTTTGAATTGCCTTGTGTACAAATTGTGCTCTACAAATAAACGTGCCTTGCTTTGTCTTGTTCATTACATGGTCCTTATTAAAGAGCTGCTGAGAACGATTTCAAATGTACAGCTCAAAATAGGGCGTGGCAAAATTAAGATAATGACTTTGAATCACCTCATGAGAAAGGAGAAACTGGTCGAAAGCAGAGTGACTGTGGTTTGATAAGTGACTTTTTAAAACACTGTAAGACAAGCAGAACTCCAAAGGCAGACAACAAACAATATCGAGTCTTGTGACTTAATGTTGATATTTAGTGTTAAGGACTGAAAATGCTGCCTTTCTATTAATAAATGTAACTATTTTTGCAACATTGTTTTTTTTGCCTGCATTCTGTAAACACTAATCTTGGAGAGTAGAAAAGGAAAGAAGTGCTAATGTACTCAACTGTGGTTTGCTAAATTAGTTTCATGAGCTACCATTATAATAGGTATGATTTTGTAATAGAATCTGAGGAAAAACAGAAAACTTTTTATTGAAATTCTCAAAAAAATTTGATTACCATCTTAAAACATTTGTGGGGCTGTGGGGTGGGGGTAGGGTGCTACGATGGCACAAAAGTATGAAAGACTGCACACCCGCGTTCAGACTGCATCCTTGCACCCGCAAAATCCAAACGCACACAAACCAACATAAACACTGAGTCTTCTGCCCATCCTTCTGCCCTCCTCCTCTTCACTCCTTCCATCCATCCATCAGTCTCCCACGAGGAGCTTTTGCTCCAAGGCTGCGGTGCAAGCGCTCATGAGAAAAGCAAAAAGCAAAAAAATTGCTTGCCCTGATGATGGAAAAAACGGCTACACACACACGCACGCACACACACACACACACAAACACACATGCATACAGACACAAGCAAAAGAGAAGAAATGCAGATGGAAAAAAGTGTCAAGTTGAAAAGCGAGCATTTTCTCCTGCTCTGAGCTCTTGGTCCGGGCACTGAGCATCCCTGGATGCCAGAGTCTTTCATCATTTGGCAGCCTGGCTCTGCAGTTTGGTTTTACCTCCTGGCTGGAGGCAAGCAAAGCACCACTCGCTCTCCAAACAGCAAGCAAGAAATAAAAAGAGGGAAAGATGGAAACAAAGAAAGAGAAAGAGGGTGAGTGAAAAACAACCTCTGGAGTCATCCTCTGCTGCGCATGGGCCTCGTTCTTTTTATTCTGTGCTCTTCCCTCCTCTTCTTCATCTCGCTCCTCTGTTTGCTTCATTTTGTGGTGTGCTTTTTCTCCAGAAGTAAAATACTTATCATTATATAATCTGCAGCAGTGGATAGCTCCCAGTGATGGATATGTTAAAAGCACAGTGGGGGAGGAAGATGTTAGTGAGGCAGAACAGAGTGACCTCTGATGTGCTCCTCTGCTTTTTGGAAGGAAGCAGAGTCTCACTGGTATCATTGCTAAAATACCAAAAACAGCCATGTTTGGGGGCTTAGTAACTGCGACGCCTTCGTAGGCGTTCAAAGTACACCTGCCCACCTGTTTTGTCTGCTCTGAGGCTCTCTGAAACCAAAATTCCACTTTAGTACTTCAGGCTGTTTTATGCCTTCTTACCTCAGAAGTTCTGTATTTTTGATAAAGTTACAAAACCCTTAAACTCCACCAGAGTTTGGACAAAAATTTATAGTTTAAACTACTAGAAATCTTATTAACAATAATCAAAATCAAATGATCTTAGGACCAATGACTGAAAAGTTAACGAGACAATTATACAGCTAAATACACACTGGATGGAAACCACACGCAGTGAAATAAGATCACAACCTCCCGCTAAGCGAGTAAACTGCACCAACTGCGTTGAGCAGTCTTTAAATGCTCTCCACCGCTGAGAGTGAACACAGGTTCCCACAGGGCTTCATAAAGCACCCCTGCCATATGTATTATTTCACCATGGATATGCCACCATGAACAAGACACTTGGGCATGTCAGGCCAGGCACAGAGGATGACTGATGTGTCTCATCATTAGAGCCGATGCCCTTCCCCTGCGGCGAGCTATATGTTCCTACTGTGGCGGCCCAGCAGGACTTCACTGGCACCCCGCTAAGAGTTCTGGGAGCAAAAGCATCTGGTGGGAAACATCTTCCTTCCACTCTGACTCACACACGGATACTCGAATACTAATTCCTATGTATCTATGCTGAGCTCTACATTTAAGAGTCCATACACACATATGCAGACACATACACAAAAGCCTGGTGCAAAATGGGTGCAATCTGGCCCCTGGGGAGCCTGCCCACTGCCTGTGGCCCCCGCTGAGTTTGCCCAGTGGGAGCTCCAGGGCTAACTGCTATCTGCACAGTGGGGTGTCTGAGAGATGCGGCCCTCAACACTATAAGGCTAGAAGTGGTGTTGTGACCATGAAGGCCTTGTCCCTCAGACAGGCCAGAAAGACCAAACGTTTTTTAGAGCCAGACATATGCTTTAAGACATGATGATTGTGTCGGTTTCTTTGCAACTGTTTTTCCCATGGCCTTTTCCTGAAGGGTCCTGAGAAATGGTTTCAGAGCTGTTCATCATCGTTTTCATCTTTAGAGACCCATAAAAAAAGAAAAAAAAACATTACTGAATGGACTTTAAAAGCGAATGCTGGACAGTGGTGTCATCTCTGGTGAGAGTTTGAATAATGAGTGTCAGTAAAGAGTGACAGCGGTTCGAAAGAGCCATGAGGTGCAAGGGTCTACCTCATTTCAATTGTTTCAAACTTTGACATCTTACAAAGATATTATCATCATAAACAATGTGGCCGATGGCAAACTGTAAAAGGTCAAAACTGAGAAGCTAGGAAAAAGTTTTTTCTTTTTGAACTTTTCTCCCTTCGTATCGCTGCGCGCGCCTGTTTCACGGTTTAAACCATGCAGACCGAAGTGCAGACCGAGCAGTAAACACCGTGAAACAGGCACGGCTGTCGGCAGCGAGCAGTGATACGAAGGGAGAAAAAATAGCGCCAAGCGATTGTGTGGTCTGACTTTTTCCTTGAGAACGATTTTGTGATGCAAATGTATTACTCTTTTGAACGCTAGCCGGACTACCTTCGTCAACACAAAACGAGGCCGGAACTCGGCTCACAGGACGCAGTAGGGGGTAAGTCAATGTTCATGCACGATATTGCTAGTATGGGATGTCAGGTAAGATCAGGTAAAAAGACATTGCACCTTTGAATAAATGATCTAAAGGCCTCGGTATGCTTCTCTGTCGCTATCCGTCAATCCGACTCCGTGGTCACTATTAAACCTTTTGAAGTTCTCCGTCGGGATGTCGAATTTGCGACGTCTATCGTGCAAGTCGTTGTTTGATTGTTTACCGTCCGGCTCCGTTTCACCCCTCACAGTGAACGATGGCGACCGAGAGAGAAAGACTTTTGTTGGAGTTGGAGCTTGTTGATATTGAAATGCAAATAATTTTGACCGGCACACAGTAAACTCTTTCAAAAATGGTGGTGTTGTTGTTCTGAGAGGAAGGAGCTAAACCGGAAAAGTGATTCCGGAAATGATGTTGTCGGCCGACCAATCACAACCCTTGCGGTCTCCGCGAGTCTCCGTCTCCTCGACAGATAGATAGGAATTTTGGCCGATGCACGCAAGCGATGGAGAGCATCTCCGGGAGGGTCTCCGTCGACGGAGAGGGCTCTCTGTGCTCCGTAGCCTTTCCCGGACGACCATAAATCAGGCTTAAGAGGCTGTTTTATGTTTTATGTTTGAGTGTATATCTATAATGCTGAAGCTGTGTTGATGTTATCACAAAACCATCAATAGAACAAAACGTGCGCACCAAATTCTTTTTGGTGAATTAATCATTGATAAGTGTACATAAACTTTCAACTAGAATTATACCTGTGTTCAGCATGAAAGCATATACCACGTCTGAAATTAACAAACGGAATATTTCTTTATAAGAAATTAGAAGGAAAATCTTATTTCTAAACACATGGAATGAGGTTTGGAAAAGTACAAGTATGTTAATAGTTAGGAAGGACAACAGCCCTTGGAGCCTGTGTCACATCACCAGAGAGGATTGGCTTGTGATTGATGATCCATTTCATCATAGCCACAGTTACCTGCCACTGCTTTGAGAGGACAAAACCTTTGGGCCGGGCCAGAACTAACTTAATTCTTGTCATCCGCCCCTTTGCAAGGTATGGGAAAAATGGCCTGAACTGAAGAGCTTGAGAGATGAGAGAAGTGGGGCCTGAATGGAGCAAAAAGGAGAAAAGAAGTGAAAGGAAAAGGAACTTGGTCAATGGGAAGGGGGCAGCAGAGGCTGAATGCACCATTCCGTGGTCTACAGTGTTGATATTTCCCTCAATGGACTTTTCTAAAGTGAGTGTTTTAAACCACCTCGACACACTAAATTTGCCCTTTGTGCACAGAGAGGCCCCTAGCTGCCATGATGCAAGGTAAGGAGGCTCTGGGGGCAGATGGAACCTGCTTGTCACCTCAATGGTCTCCATTCTCCCCCCTGTATGCCCTCTCTGGCCCACCCCGCCCATCAGAACCATTCACCAAGCACTCCAGTGGGAATGTCCAGAGACCGTGCGTTTTGGGACGGCCCTATATAATGAGCCCCTCTGGATGGCTTGAATGTAGTGCCATTGTTCTACCCGGGGCCATTAAACCACCTCCTGGGCAAACAAGAGCGTCCCTCTTCCTTTATGGGGCCCAAGAAGGCAACAAAGAGAGGAGTCATTGAGACACAGAGGGGCCGCCCTTTGTTTGGTGTCCTTTTTGCTGTTCCTCAATGCCTGGGCTGGGAAGGGGAGGCTTCTGATGGCCTTTAGCGCTCCTTATTTTGCCACAATCCCTTGTTTGGCCAAAGTGGGGATGTGAACTTAATTGACTTGAGTGGCCCCATGCACCATGTAGCAAATAACCTGGAGGAGATCCAGAGAAAGTATTGTGCATCTGACAGTATCTTTGGTTGTGAGGAAAGTTTTATGACCTCTGTGGTCCCAGGTAATGAAACCCTGGAGAATTCAATTTCAGAGATGAAATGTAGCCAAACTGCAGTTGACTGCATGATATAGAGATAGCAAAATGAAGATGATAAGAAGACTTGAGGACAGTGAATCTTGAATGATCAATGACAGTGTTGAAACAATTTGCATCTATTTGGTGTACATTTCTCACAAAAAGAGCTCAACTCGAAGATTTGTATCCTTTTACATATAAGCGATAACATATTAACATATTACTGAGGTGTACATCACATGATTAGCACAGTAATAACAACTTATATAATTGACCTAAATAGAGAGTTAATTAAACAATTGTCTCTTTTTTGCCATTTCCAATGGAAGACACAGCAAGAGACACTTATCATTTCAGATACCTTCAATGTAAGTCACTCTTCAGAGACATTCTAGCCCGAAACTAAATGAAATCCGTTGAAGATTCTAAGGCTAAAAGATTGCAGGCCAAAGTGGGTTTTATTATTCCTCACATGTAAACAGGCCCTGATCTCAACCTTCCCTTCAGCCACGATCCTGGGCAGCGAGGCTGATTAGCAAGGACAGGTGTTGAACGCCAGGCTCCTGAGGAGAGGTTAAAGAGAGGAGTCATCACCTCCCTGAGTGCTGCTGACTGGCTTGCTGCCACCGTGTCATCCATCCTGTAGTCTAATCGAGTTATCATATCAACAAATCTCCCATCAGGGGCCCCACAGATGACACTCTCAGAAAGAGAGCCAGAGGGGGCTGACAAATTTCTAGCAGCAGGATTCTGAGAGAAAGGCGCCGGCTTGCCAGGCAGCAATGAAAAGTACCTGCAGCCTCCGGTCAAGCTCCCCTCTGGGGACGGCACTCACGCTGGGCGCCATGCTGAGGCAGTTATTCGATTAGGCTGCGTGTTGTGTGGGCAACTCCATTCTGCAGCCCTGTGGCTAAGTGAACCACCCACTGGGAAAACTTCGAGCGACTACAGGGAGAGAAAGAAAACAGTCATGATAAAAAGCATCAAATCAGTTTGAAGACATCTAATGTGGAGGCAGTGGCTGTTGTGGTCGAAGATGTGTGGTGAATAGAAATTAAGCCAACGTATGTTTGTTAAAATAAATGAATTACGTTTTTTAAAAGATTTCCTTTATTCATTTTTATTGTGATGGTTGTGAAATAACTTTCACAGGGAATAAAGTGAGTTTATGAAAACCTATAACATATGATGGAAGAGTAATGGCTCTTTTAATTTTCTAAAAGTTGTGGTTTTGCATGAACTCTTCCCACCTACACCACATGCTCCTGCCCAATATTACACTTTCAATCTTGCGCAGAGAAAATCTCAGCAGGGGTCAGTGGGAGAAGGGCGTTGTGGTGCTGGCCCAGGAGCTGACCTGCCACTCCATGGCTACCTGCTGTTTTTTCACAAAGAAACCCCCTTGGCGAGCCGCGTCAAAAAGAAAAGCAGGCAAAGAATGAGTCAACTCGAACTCCGCAGAGAAGAAGACCAATGTCTATCCTCCATGACCACTCTGTCATCCATGAATACTATTTACGCCACAGGAAGTCTTTTCTCTAACAGACCCCCCCTGTTCCGTCTTCTTTGCCCGGCGCTCTCACCACATTCACAGGGACCCTTCTTGTCCTCTGTGTTCTGTCTCATCCTTTTCTCTCACTCATTCTCTTTTTTACAGGCTAAATCAAGAGAGATGCTCCCCAAGCATTGCAAATTGATTAAGGCACTGAACATTTATTACATGACAGCTGGGGGTCTGCATGGTAGAGATGCGTGAGAGAAGGAGTGTGCTGTGGAGAGGAATGTGGGCTCATCCTCAGGGTCATCATTACGTTTACACACTTTGTCTGTGACACAGGGGATGATGACTGCATACTCTTCACAGAGGAGCCACTAGAAAACTTGGACAAACAATGGCGACAACTGACTTATTATGTTTCATTAGGTGTGTGGATTCAGTGTCACTTCTCGTAAGTGAAAAAGTCCAAACTAAGTGATGTTGGCTGTTACCTTCAGCTAGAAAGTTAAAAGGCCCTCTGTGAGTGATGAAAACGCCGGAATATAAAGTGACACCATTTCAAAGCTGTAACAAATCTAGACAGAAACACTTAGTTTGTGAGAAAAATTATATTTTTAGATTTAAAGATCCAATTACAAATTTTTTGGTCTATGTTGTGCAAACTTTAAGATAGCATGGCAACAATAACGTTGATGAAAAAATGACGTGAAAGAGTTTAACACGACGACTAAATGAAGATTCCAATGTAAATATTTTGTTAAAGCTGGCTCAAAAAATCCTTTAATAAACTGCTGTACTTTATTTATTCTTAATAATTTTGGTGTGTGGATTACATAATAAACACATCCACAATACACAATACACAAACACAATAAAAATCATCCTCTTTTTGATGTAAAAAATGTCCATCATTGTTTTTTTCTACAGCCTTCTTGTTGTTTCTCAAGTGAGAAGTTTGACGACTCCTAATGTAATAATTTCATCATAAACAGTTTCACCTATTACCTCTTATGACACTTCTGAGAGTCTCTGCCGAGACAGCGTGGGTGGAGAACAGTGGCGGTCTCAAGGGCTTTTCAGTCACTTGTCAGTCTGAGGCTTCTTCACACAGATAGACATACAGTAAGTCGGTGTCACTGCTATTCAACGCCAAATTAAAGAAATTATCTGCAAGATTCTTCTCAGAAAATGAATGTTTTCATGATTTCCTGAGATATAACTTCTCAAATATATTCATCAGCAAAAAAAAAATACTGGTTAATTGTTGCTAATTGCAGTGATATTTGTTGCAGAGAAACTTTGAATTCTGGACTTCATGTGGATGTTCCTCTGACAGGTACCACCTGCTGTGCAGTCCGTTAACACTGTTGCAGAACACGCACACCTAGCTATGGTAACAGCACTCAAATTACAAAATGGGAAATGGTTTAGGAACAACCAAAAAGCACAAGGATTTTAAGGTGCTTATCTGATCTCTAAACTTCCCAAATCCTAGTCTGATTGCTTTTTTGCAAGATGCATCAGAACTTGCCAAAGGCGCCACACACACGCCAACCTTCCTCAATCTGCTGCTAGCACACCAGTACAATATGCCAAAATGAATACAATTCAAACTTTTTACAGAACAGTATTTACAACCATGGATTTCTTCTTCTTCATCACCCACAAACATTAGTCTTCTCGTACGTGTCTATGTGCTCTCCAAAAGTACCCTCAGTGTAAATGTGTAACGCAACATATAAACTCTTCATTTTCAAGTAAAAAAACAAAACAAAACACATACAAAACACCAGTGCCTGGATACTAATTGAAACATGTTTTTCAATAATATGATACACTTTTTCCAAGACCCCTATCATTGTTACACACCATATAATGCTGCAGCTTACTATCTGATATTTACTTCTGTTCCAGATTTAGAATGAATACATTATTTAATTACATAGATTTTGCAATGTACTTTGATCTGATCAAAGCAGGTGAAACATTCAAGTTCTTGCTCTAAAGCAAGAAGTGTGCAGCGCAACATCGACTACATGAAATGCAATTTCATATGTCAAAGAACAAATTTTTATTTACCAATCCTTGCGCCCAGCTACCATTTCCAGAGTTTTAGAATAATTTCATCATATGATTTAATGGAATATTTCTCTTTTTTTTTTAATTATTTTGTACTTATCTATTTATTTGAACTGCCACTGTGTGAAATATTTATGAGGAGTCAGTGTCCTACCTGCAGAAGACAGTGGTCAGGGCACTCTCAGTTTTGAGAATCAGGAGGGATTTCAAATGGTGAGCCAAGCTTACCGCTGCTCAGAAGAGGGACAACAGAAAAGCTCATTTTTACCATCTAAAACAAATCTCAAAACTTTCATAGTGGTTTGATTGAACACTATTTTGTGGATTTTTACATCGCATCACTATTGTGAGAATAAGTTTTCTCAGTCCACGAAGCATATTTTACTGCTTGTTTTTAAGAAACCTGAAGAAACGTACAAATTTCCCTATATCACAACATGGGTCATAACAACATGACAGTGCCTTTACTGTTCGGTCCCTTCAAATTTGGCACTTTTGTCCTGAAGATGTCAGAGAGGTTAACTCTGCCTCTTAACCTCCTCCTAAAACTCTGTCTAGTGGCTTTTTCACAACTATCTGTACTTCTTGTAATTTCGAAAAAAATTTAATTTAGCTTTTTTATTTCTTTTAATCAAAGTTAGGATTCTTAATGGACTCTTAATGATTATATTTGGTTGTTTTCATGGTGCAGCACTTTGATCATTTTTTTAAAGGGTGCTTTTTATACTTACTTTTACTCAGCTGCTTATAGGCCTACAGTATAACAAGCACTGATTGATTGGTTGATTTGTGGATGCATTTGCATTTAACACTTAGCGTGTCCAAACATGTCGATCTGCAAACAGCGCTAAAATAATTTAATTTAAGATCTTTATACATCATCCAATACCATAATGGAGATGCTTGGTCAAAACAGCATTATTTAAACTGATCATAACAATATGAAGCAACCCAGTGGTTAGTGCACATTACCCACACTAGCAAAAAAGTTTAATGTAATAAAACCCTGGGCACATTCATTAACACAAACACATGAGTACAACCATGAGTACTCAAGGTGACAGGCACAAAAAAATATTTTTCACAAGATGTCCCAAGATTGGTCTGTACCTTGATTTCAGATTTTCAGAAGCTATACTAGGTTTTTTTTTCTGAAACAGGAAAATTATCGGTGAACCAAATAACATCATGTTTTACCTTTAATTCATAACATGTATACAACACCTCATAACCCTGTGACTGCTCATTTGTTCCTACACAGACACCACACCCGAGAGTAAGGGGATAGATTTTTTTGGGGTGACCTCTATTGTAGCTCGTTTTAATCATGGCTGCGGCACCTTCCAATGGGACAGAGAAAAAAGTGAGCAGCAGGATGACAGTCCTCAGTTCCCCACACAAAGCTACTGCCATGATGGCATTATGATTATCACGTCAGTGTGTCCTGCAGAGCTCTCACTGGGAAGGACGCAGGCTCAGACCCACGCCAAGCCAGGGCTCCAGCAGCACTTTGAAGAATAGAGAATGGGTGAAAGAGAGGGCAACAATGAATACCTAAACCCTCCCATTCAGGGAGACCTTGACAAACACAGGTTGCCTCTTTGGTCGGTCCTCTGTTCTCTCACTCCTTCTGTTCTCTTTTTCACCTTGGGCTGAGAATTTGCTGAGGTCTGCAGCTTCCTCGGGGAGCCCTTTGAAATGGAAAGAAGGGTGACGAGACGGGGGGCAGACTTTTACAGAAAAGCCTCGTCAAAACTGGCGCGACCCAGACCTGGCCCAAGATGCTCTAGCTGCTCCTCTAATAGCCCACATCAGCAAAAAGACAAAAGAAGCTCTGCAATAATTAGATTTAAGGGCTGGCTACCATGAATGGGGACGTTCAAATGGAGTCATTGATGGAGGGGTTGTGGGTTAGCTTAGGTTCATCTGCAGACCAATACCCAGGCCTGGAATAATTAACCAAAAACAGCTATTAATCTTAACCAATGACAGTGCCTGAAACAATGAGGCCTGACCAATCATTGAGCTCATGTCCACCCTGGGAGACCTGGGCTCACAGCTGTGGGACTATCCATGACACTGAACACAAGAGACCAAAGTAATCTAACCACAATGAATCAACTCCACTGAGTGCAGAGTACAGTGATGGATGAATTGCAGCTCTGTGTGGACAGAGATTGAGAAACAAATTTCCCAAAGACAGAGGGACAGATTTAACTTGAATGTTTAGCCTGTGCAGTTTCCTTGCTTTTGTGACACGTGACAATCACAATATTGAATGAATTTAACGAATATTGGTGGGAATAATTGGCACAAAAACAAGAATGTTTTACCAGTAACCAACAGTAACAGTAACCAACATGGCTAAGGAAATTACAAGTGATCTATTTATCCCAATATTTTCATTTGAATTTTTTCCCCCTTGATAAGTTTTGGTGGTTTGGAGGAGAAATATGGAGCAAAAAGAAACAAAAAAGCAGTAAAACAACCACAACTTTCTGGTGATCTGGTAACATCCATTTTATATGGTAAAGTTTCTAGTCTCAGATCCAAAAAGAACAACATCAAATACAGAAATACAGAAAAGACCCTGAACCCTGAGTTTATCCATTTACAGACATATAAAATACACACATGTTGGAATTAGCTGATCTTTTGATATCCATGCACAGCCTACAATGCATAAGTAAAACTTAAAAGAGAAATAAAGTGCTGAAAAAGTGCCACATCCAAACCATGCAAATAAAAGCAAATTGATCTGCAGCTTTTATCAGCTTTCTTGCATTTTTAAGAAAGTATAGATGCTCACTTCATGAAAAAGTTTCTATTTTAGATTTAACAATTTTAAATATGTCACTTTCTTTCTCAATTTTCTTATCTATGCATGTTATACATAAATGACTGAGCAGCTGTAACCCTCAACATGTCATTAAATATGAACTTACTGCAGCTGCATCTGACTGTTCCATTGTTTTATGTGCTATATGGGGGGCAAGTGAAAAGGGCAGAGGGAGGACAAGGAGGGGAAATGGACATATGATGAGAGGCAGTTGTGGGGAGGTGGTACATTATGTGGCAGACCCCTGGCACACACGCCACCTCCACTTTCCACGCTGCTCACTCTCCTAACGCACGGCTCCCCCAGTGCCCTCGCTCTCCTCCCGGCATCGCTTTGTGCCCACATAATCTCCCAGCAAAGGAGGCGACGCAGGTGGTCCCATCTCAGAGAAGACTCACCTCCCCCTCCATCCTCTATCATGCTTTTTTCTTGCTCGCTGCCTCTCCTTGTGTCTCTCGGCTGCCTGCATCCTCTCCTTCTTCAGCCCCCGGCATGGCAACACAATGAGACACCTCCCTGGCAGAGATAAACCTATTTTAGAGATGCCGAGAGGGGAACCTGACGCTCCCCCACCTCTTCTTTTCCTTCATCTCTCGCTTTCTTGCTCCAAGGGAGAGCTGAGCTGCACTGGACTTCAAGCACCATTAGCGCCACAATGGTGTGTGTATTTTTGTGGTTATGTCTGTTTGTCTTTTCTCTGTGTGTTAAAAGGGATCAAAGGGTTCTGCCTCTATAGTTGACTACTCAACCTTATCCATAGGGAACTGAGGAAGCTGGGGACAGTTTCAAGGTCTAAGTGGAGGTTACAGATGGTAGTGTGGTCTCACTATGATGAATGGCTCCAAATACACTAGGCCCAAAAATTATTAAACACAGACAGTGTTCAATTTTAGATGTCGGCCTAAATATATTCAAGTTGCAGTAATATGAATATGAACTTAAATGGCGGACTTCAAGCTTTAATTTTTGGACACAATTGTTAAAATTGTTATCATAGCTTTTCAATGTGCAGGACCCTCAAAGCTGTTTCCCGAACAGGGGGGGTGTTATTCTTTTGTTATTTCTTTACCGGTCAACTAAAAAGATCTGGAGTTCAAGTGTTTTCTTTTGGAGCCTGTTGCCATGTGCCAACAACATGAAGTCAAATTAGCCGTCAGTGCCTCTGAGGTAGGTCATCTTTAGACTGCAAAAACAAACAAAGGAACAGGAGTGGCCTAATCAAAATGTTGGCACAATCTGAGAGCAAAAAATGCAATGGTTAGCTCAGCAATTTAAAAAGGTCTGGACATCCACATAAAACAATATTGGTCAAGGATCACAGGATCCTTTCCAGGGTCAAGAAAACACCCCTTCAAGGTCCAGCCAAAAGAAGAATACTCTCAGTGGGTAGGAATACTATCAGCCAAGTCTACCTTAAAGAGAAGATGAATACAGGTTACTCACCGCAAGGTGCATTTCTAATTAGGCAAGAATAGAACAGCCAGATTAGACACTAACAAGACCAACTTTAAAAGCTTAAGCTGCTCTGGAACAGCATTGCTTTGGATAAATGAAATCAAGATCAGCTTTATAACTTCTGACTCTCATCATTTAAAGTATACAACAACACCTGTAAAACATCAGGAGGTAGTTGAGGGCAAAGGCATGTATGGCTTCTAAATGCACTGGAGCGCTCGACTTTGATGATTATATGACAGAAGAAAGTTTCTGCTCAGATTCACCAGAGTGCAACAGTTGAATGGACAATGCTTCAAAGTACAGATGGACCAGGACCCAAAACATTATGCAAAAGCAACCCAGGGACATGTTGGAGGAGAAAAATGTTCAAGCAAAGACCTGGCTGAGTTTCAAAGATGAGGAAACCAATTTTTCCATAATAGGTTCCAGACTCTCTACAAATAACATTTTATTTATCTTGATTTCAATTTGTCCATTTACATCTAAGCCTCCTAGATAGATACCTATTACAGTGCTATAATTCCTTAGCACTTGCTCCAACTATATTTGGCCTAGAATTAAAGCTTAAGTCTCCACTTCAGGTCCATAGGTGTTTTAAAACAGTAACATGAACTGTTTTTTTGTGCTAAATATCTCAAATAGGAGCCATCACACCAGTATCCAAATGTCTATGTACCTAACTGTGGGTAATTAAAGAATTTTCAATGACTAAGGTAGAAAGTGAACAAAGGTCTAAATACGCAAAAACTATATTTGAAGCTCAAAGTAGCAACGCATGTGTGATAAAATAAAGGTTGACATCAGATGTAACTATTTTCTAGTGCCATCTTACCTTATTTTGAGCCTATTGTTTAATAGTTTTGCCAAAGTCATATAAAAAATGTTCTAGGAAGTAAAGTACTGAGCAAATGTCTTCTGCCATCCCCTCATTTCTTTATATTTTGTCTCCAAGGAGGCAGACTTTATTGTAAAGCTTTAAAGTGGTATTGAGCAATGGCTCTCCAGGCTTTCCGGCAGTCTCTCCATTTTTAGAAGAATTCTTTTTTAAATTTGTTAAGCCAGTCAACAATGAACTATGAATTATTCAAGCATTAAGAAGGCACCTAACTCAAGAGATGAACAAAAAAAAAAGAGATTAACCAGTGTTGTGTCAACGCATAACAGACAACTGAGCAAATAACCTCCTCTAAATTGTATCTTTAGGCACTTTGTTACTACAGTAGTAGCCTGTTGCAAACACATCATTTGCTCCCATTTATTGAATTGCATCTTTGAAAAATAGTGTAGATAACACAGCTTGATGTAAAATAGTATCTTGCACCAACAAGATGATTCCAAAAGACTAATAGCCTCAGAAAAACTGGCATATTTCAGCATGATGTGCAGTGTGTCCTTAAATAATTTGAGCAAACCGGGCAAGTGGATGTACAGCATTTGAAGGTAATTTAAGAAACAGGAAAGATCCAGCAAAGACAGGAACCGAGAGATGCATCTGGACCTTCCGTTGATCCATTACTCTTGACTGAAGCTGCGTCAGAACTGGTCTCCATGGAAGGGTGGCTGTCGGTAGCAATTCTTAAGGAAGGTAAACAGGGAGAAAAGGCTGAGATATGCCAAATGACAAAAGAACTGTACTGAAATTCAGTGGCAACATGTCTTATGGAGTGACGAATCCTCCCAAGAGTCCGGACCTCAAGAATATTGAAGCGTAATCCCAAAGAACAAAAAAAAAAAGAAAGGCAGCCAAAATCCAAAGAAGAGCTTTGGAATGTCTTTCAAGAAGTCTACAGAACTATTTCTGAGGACAACATACAGAAATGACAAGCAAGATTGTCTAAGAGGGTTCAGGATGTGTTGAAGAATAAAGGTGGTCACACCAAATATTGACTTTCGAGCTTGTTTGAATTGTACGCTCTATTTCTGCCCATTTATGTTTTCACATGTTTCAATATATTGCTGCTCCTATTTTCTATAATATACAAAAAAATAGGAGTGGCTCAAGACTTCTGCACAGTGCTGCAATTAAAAGCTTCAAAGATAAAAGGATAAAGCCCATGTCACACTGTGGGAAAAATACTAGCTTTGTTTCTGTTTGCCCTGACATCATTATCGCACCCACCACCCCTTCAAACAAATCAGACATGGAAAATTGTCTGGTATTCCCCCTTGGGTGCTCCAATCACAGCATCAAAGACATGACGCAAGGCCAGGACAAAATGGAAGCCATTATAACTAATTAGCCGCTGCCCTTTAAAGCGACAGGACCGGCTTGCTGCCGGAGTTCTGAGTGTGGGTCTGAGCAAATGCCACTGACAGCTCCCACGCTACAGAGGAGAGGGAAGGAGGGAGAGAAAAATTAATTTCATCCCTTAAAAAGGTCTCAATGATGGAAGACGTGCAGTGGAGATAAAAAAAAAAAAGGAAGGGAGTGTTGAGTCACTGGAAGATGGAACAGGAAAATGTGGGGTGGGGTTTGGGGCACTAAGAAACGCGATGAAAGGAGTTCCTTCTTTCCCTGCCAGGATCTACATGGGCATTCTTCAAGCTCACCCAAGCAGAACTCTGCTACACACACACTCCACCCACGACCATAAAATTCACTTATGGCCCGCTGCATCCTTTCCATCCCACCTCAACTTTATCACACACCTGAAGCTTTGCCTGCTGCCCAATAATTCAGCCACCCCTCCTGTCTGCTCGTCTGTCATCATGCTCCTATGGTTACAACAACCCTAACCCCCCCCCACACACACTCACAGATGGGAACAGATAAGAAGAGGACACACGTGGTTAAACACACAAACATACACTGAGAGTCAAACACATGCACAGTTAGTTAAACACTGCATGCCTTTCTTGGCTGGCAGCTCTTCTCAGCCTGTATGTGCAGGTATTAGAGACTAATCACATCTCTATTCAGTTTCTTTTTCCAGTGCCTTTGTTTTTTTTTATTTTACACTAGTGTTACTTACTTACTTACCAATGTAAAGTGACAACATGACCTATCATTAGGAGTAATTCTGCAGCAAACACCACACCCAACATGTTAGAATCATGAACAAAAGTTTTAAAACTTCATCTCTGAACACAATTTACACAACGTGTTACGTTTCCCTTCTGTGTTTTATTTTGTCTACTATAGTTTTTTTTATTTTCTGTTTTCTTGTTGCCTTTTAAAACTGTGACTGCAGTTTATCTCTCCTCTTGCATGGTGAGGATCAAGATAACATTTAATTTGACATTTATCTAATCTTTTCTGATATTGCGAGCCTTTTTATCAACTATTGTTTTACTTATTTTCACCCAAGCACAGCCATAAGATTTCCAAAAATGATACACATACCGAGAAGAACAAAAGTCAAGACCTCGTCCACCCACGTATCCAATCTGTCCTTCCCAAATGAACGTCGATGGATGATTTCCTCTGCGCTGGAATCCTTAACCTCTCATTCTCAGCTCCAAGGCTGGAGGGAGACTTACGGAGGGGTTAGAGGTCCGGCGTCTTTTCACACATCTTTGCAGACATAAAGAGCAAACAAACCTTGGGGTCTTTATCACTGAAATCTAAACCCCTTGCCAGATTTCATGTCTTTGGACTGAGGCTGGGGGATACAGCGATGACCACCTGTTCTCTGTTTCTCCTCGTAGTCGCTTTTGTCATGGACTTTACATTCTTTCAAACCATTACAGGCCCAGGGCGAAATTTAAGCTTTTACCAATTTCTCCCTCACTGTCTCATGTATGGGAACCTATCCAGTCTCCTTTCAGAGGCCTCTTATTTGTCTGTCTTCATTTGAGGGAAATTAAAAACACAGAGAAAAGGGTTATCTTGTCGATTTCTATAGGTCTTACAGTTTCATCATGGGTATCATGAGAGACTCTGCAGCTGAAAGATATTGGTGAGGGTTTTTTCCTTTTTTTTTAAACAAAAGCATTGATTTACAGGGGGCCCATTCAAATGAACTAACTCATGAAAGCATTTACTGAAGAACTTTTGGGGGTTTAACTGGAGACAGTGAAAAGCGCTTCTTATTCATACAGATTCCATCAACCGGCTATAAAAACTGAGGGGAAAGGAGTCTTATTTATGGAGTAACATGGTTACATTTTACTGCTCTGTGACACTGAGGCAGAGGAGGCAGAGAGGACGCCTCTTTTGTTTGCTGCACGGCTGCTGCAGACAATGATCGAGGCGTGTGGAGCATAGGAATGTCCTTACTGTAGACACTCTCGGAAGTCGGGTTCGAGTGTGCGTCTGTCTGTCGCTTTGTCCGTGTGTCAGTGTGTGTCCATTTTCATGACAGATAGGACTGTGGGAAAAGTGCCCTTACAAACAGCCTCTATTGTCTGCACACCATTTATTTGCAGAGGGGTTCGTTGCCCTGATAAGTGATGGAGAGAACCGTAGATGAAACAAATTCAATCCACCGCAGCATTGTGACTCGCTTACATGAATCACTTCTGATTAGCCTCAAGCTGGCATGGCCGAGCCATCAATGAAGCTGCACAATCACCCAGAGGCCTTGCAAAAAAATCAGGAATCTTCATCCCATTGAACACCAGTCACTTCTCTGCCTATTTGTGTTTGTCAACCACTGTCAGCTCTCACTGTCACCATCTCCACTTGGTCAGCCATAATGAGCTTGGACTATTATTAATACAGGGCTTGAAGCATTCCCAGTTACATCCCAGGGCTCACCATAAAATATGTTAATCAAATCGGGCCCCTTGGGGCCCCTCAAAGGGAACTTTAACACAAATTGAATATCACTGATGGCTCAGTAGGAGGGGCCGGTCTCCAAGAGGGGAGGCCCTAACCCTGTTAGTCACACGGTTCGGGGCTCAATGATGCTGCATATTTCCAGTCACTGTCAATTACCCTGATACCGTCTGTGGAGGGTCGCATGCAGCCAGAGCTGCAGGAAGAAAAAAGAGGGTGCTCACCACTGGATCAGTGGAGCATGTGGGAAAATCAGAGTTGGTGTGTGCAAGTGTGTGTATGAGAGATTTTGTGGTCTTCAAAACGTCAGCCTAGGATGCCACAAACTAGTCACACTACTGTCTCCTGGCTGAGTTGAGAAGGAAGTGAACACGGCGGCTTTAGACTAGTAGATCATCAAATTATGTGATTATGTATGACAGGATGATAATGATGGCTGTAAAGGGTTTAACATGGGTTGATTAAGCACATGACAAATTAAATCAAGTCTAGTCACAGTAAATAGCTCTTACTGATTATAATTAACCATCGTTGAGTGTGGAAATGAGATTAAACCTACCACTTCACAACTTCAATTGAAAATACAGAACGAATAAATGACTCTAAAACTTGACTTGTTTTCTCCTTTGTCATTTTCAGCTGATGTGATGTGTAATATTGTTAAGAGGAATTGTGTAGACTATAGCGATTAACACAATATATTTTGGTGTCATTTTATAGGCTTCCATACCTTGGGAAAGTCAACCAGAAAAAATGTTTACCTGAATGTACATTTTATTATCTTTCAGGTGGATACAACACTGCTGAATTAGCTAAACTATTGAATCGTGATCACAGGTTGAGCTTGAGTTTTGTTTTCAATATTCAACAGAAAAGAATGCATGAAGAAGAAATGCAGAAAATTAGATGCAAGCTACCAGGAGCCCATAAGACTCCTCTCCCACCATAATCCATCACCATAACCGAGCCAGAGTGTCCAGAAATACAAGGCGTCAAGTACTAAGAGATATGGCTGAGTTAAAAAAACAAACAAACAAAAAAACAAAAACTTCAGTAATACTCAAACTAATTAAGAATCACAAGATGAAGCGTCAGGAGTTTATGATGAAACACCTGAAAACAGAAATGAGAGTGAGAGAATCACCAATGGACACAGGGCACTGTATTAAATTGGGTATCACCTAAATGGAGGAGTATTGTTATGGCCTACTTAGTTGTTGCACCTATAGTTGAAGGCAGATAACGTTTCTGGAGATTATTTCTTCAACCTGTGTACCACAATAAAGGTCACAACAGCCAAAGAGGCCATGATTTTCATTCAGTACAATGCTTAATCATAAACATCCATCTACCCAACTGTTTGTCAAGGAAGTAAAAGTTTTAAAGATAGCCAAAAATTATTTCTATGATTTAGTTTTTATGATTTAGCCTTCTAGTTTTGCACATTGCTTGTGAACACATATATTTCCCTTGAGACAGACAAAATGTACTTTTCCTTTATTAAACAATAAAGGGATTAAGCACGAAATGCATTGTATTTCTTTAGCAATAAAATAAGTCCAGAGGTGTACAGTTTCATTAACAGTATACTGTACATGAATCCTATTGTCCTACATTGAATCCTAGTCCTAGAATCCTATTGAATCCTATCTTACTGAGTGTGTTTAAAAATTTAGAATGAACAGCTTAGTTTACAGCTGTTATAGCTTAGTTATTTACTTTCACGGTTATTCAATTCTGGTAATAGCCAAAGCTCAGACATGACAGCATTTAAGCATTTAATATTGAATAAATGATATTGATGACAGCCATTGAAAGACACGACTGGGCTTTGAGACAAAGTTCCACTAAAAATCCATGGAACATTCATGGAAACACTTTTAAAGTACTCTAGTTTAAAGCTGGGGGACAGCTAAGGAGTTGTTTCCTTACTTTCTTTCTGCCCTGAAAACTTCTGTCGATGATATTGCAGACACACATCTATACACACATATGATCTGTTGTCAGTTACATTTAAGCATTTGTCAAACAATCTCATGCAATGCCCATTAAGCCTATGAAAACCTGGAGAATCTCTCTGTGCTTTGCAGTACTCAGAAGTTGTAAATCGGGGGACTGCTGCAAAATTGCACTGGTACACCATTAGTGATGGATTTTATGTCAACAAGCAACAATAGGTTTGTAAGAGCTGAGGAGGGCAGCAACTGTAGTAACAGACAGAGCAGGCTGAAGCAGCTTGGTTGGGAAAGAAAGCAAGAAAACAAGAAAAAAAGTGCCCAAGAAAAGCTTCGGATGTGTCAATTAGGAAAAGAACTGAGGAAAACAAATCACTGAATGTGCTGTGTACATGACCACTCAACACAGTACCATCAGAAACATGCCAGTTATTCTTTTGAGGTCTCATTTGCTCTGCCCACACTTGGTGGCTATATTTCAGCCTGGGATAATCACTTTGGACCCATTTCCTAGAGAAACTGGGGTTTACGAATTCAGACACCATGACAAGCTTGCCAGTCCCCGGCTCAAGACACACAAACAAGCACACACAGAGACACACAGACATTTGTCTCATTCGTGATGCAAACTGAAGCTGAGATAACAGGGTCTTGTGGGAGTGTTTGGAAACACGCTCCACAAACGTGAGGTTATGAAGACAGTTGAGGTGGGAGGCAGGAGTGCTCACACACGAAGAAAAACCCCCTCAGTCCAGTATAAATCCACACTCTGGCTTTGTCGGTGTATTTCAAAGGTAGATGGACAAGCAAAAACACCCTAAAACACTCACCATCATACACTCACACTCTAAATAACATAGACTAACTCTTCATTGTGTAGACCTTCAAACACTCACACGCTCACGGGCTGCTTTGTGTCTACAGCGTCTTGTGGTCGTATCTCTGCGACCAGCTCCTCTGCAGTTCCCGCCACTGCCTCCAAAAAGGGAAAGAGGATTAAAGTGCTAGTCCACGTCACAGTTTATACTGTTTTTGCATGGATGGAGAAGAGGAAGTGGGATAATGCCATTTCATGTCTCTGAATGCCAACATGATGCAATGTATCTCAATGGCAGAAAGTGCACAGGGAACAATCAGCAACCAAACTGAAGCCAACCAAAAGAAACAAAGAAGTCAAGATCAGAGGGTTGCTTGAGTGGAAATTAAGAGCAAGTCTGAGTTTATGTAAGCTGCTTCAAATGAAGGCATACATACAAATATATATATATATATATATATATATATATATATATATATATATATATATATATATACAACACAAATTAATTTGGAACACATTCGTAATAAAGTGAAGGTTTGTTTGCTAAAATCTCCAATAGTTTCCCAGAAGAATTTGCAAATTGTCATATAGTCTACAAGGTTTCAGTATATTCAAAAGATATGATTATCTTTCAAGTTATAACCTTTTATTTTCTAAAGATCCTCTCAGCATGTTTTCATACCTTAAAAGATACTACTGATATTATAACATTGTTATTCTATTTTTAGGAGACTTTAAAGGGGGCCATTGCAGAATTTTCTTAAATAAGGTCTAACATGGACAGACCAACAACCAGTGCAGGCAGGGAGCTTTGTCACATTTTCATGTAAAACCAATTTAAACATGGCCCTGGCCTGAACCAGCAGGTTTATTATTTGTATTCATGTATACATTCTATATACAAGTAGAGACACTGTTTCCTTCGTGATTCTCAGCTTTTTTAGGTACTCTAATAGTCTTTAAGCATTTTATTTGATATTTATATAACTCTCGGTCAAATCAAGAATTATATCAATTAAAACCATTCAGAAATTGTTTGACATGGGTCACATGGTCTTTGATAAATTAGAAGCAAACAAATGCTGACGAAAAAAATTAACGACAAAGATGTCAAACACGTATAAATGGAAACACAGATATAAGTTCTATAAGTGTGCTGTAAGTTTACAAAGCTGCGCACACACCCAACGGTTTAACCCAGCCGAGCAAGTTTCTCTGCAGGATTCCTTCTTAGTGGAGGAGCTCTTTTCTTAAGGCCATATTACCATCATTTCCTGAGCTGAAGTGTAAGCCATTGAGTAAAAGAACACAAACAAAACCACTAGACTCAATCCATCAGTTTCTTTGCTGACACCTCCTTTTGTATCCCATGCTCCTGTATGCGTGTGTGGCCTTGAAGTTAGCATTACATCATTAACGCCATCATCGTGACTTTACAACAGTATTATATATGTTGACTTACTGACTCTGAACTCCACTAGAGTGAAAAAAGCTGGACATCCGGCCCCCTTTGATGTTTTCACTGGTCAAAAAGGAAAAAATGAAAAGAGACGAGGTTTCTCTTTCCCTTCATCTCAGAGGGGCCAATGTCTCCATGGAGGAGCTGTTAAAAGCAGGAAAATAAAACCAGCCACGCGAGGGCAGAGCTCGTAGATCATACTGCAAAACAGTATATAAGTTGAGTGTGTTGGGGGTGTGCTCCTCCATGCCACACTTCACCAGTCTTACTGGGCCACGATAATTGCATGTAAAATGAGAGACTAAACCCAACACAATAACAATGATGTAGTGTGCAATTAGCAATTGGTAAGATGCAAGCATACTCAAACATATCTGAATGAATGCACAGCAGACACACTTGTTGGCTGGGGTCAGCTAACTTTTCTCTCTCTCTTTCTCTGTCTCACACACACACACACACGCACACACACACACACCCCCACACACACACACACACACACACACACACACACACAGCAGCAGCAGCAGCACAAAACATTCCCTAGGATCATTCCAAGATCTTTTCATCTAAAACATACATATGTAAAACCTAATCAGATTCAGCATCTGCATGTACAACAGAAAAATGGATGCAGGTGGGAGGCAGACACGAGAGTGACACGCTGTACTCTGTCAGGGTCACTGACCTCTTTGTTTTAAGTGGCGGCAGGCAAGAAAAAAAGTGAAACAAAAACAAACAACAACAAAAAAACTGCAGGTCTAAGTATCACACTTGCTCCAAGTCCAAGTTTTTCCTGCTTTAACCACAGTAATGGAGTTAGGAAATAGGACAGAGAAGAAGATTAAAGTGGGACTTGCCAAAGTCAAGTGAGTCTCACATCTGGACAATTTTCTATGTCGTAAACATGTTTTATATATATAAATGGAATACAAGAGACGGCACAAAATCAATGGAACTATTGTGTGAATAGTCAGGATGTGCCGGGAGTGGGCAGAAATGGTCAGAGATCCACTGGGAGTGGGTGGAAGCAGGATTAAGAAAACAGTCCAGCACAGGGCTCTACCCTGTACAACCATCACAAAGCATCAATATGAAACAAGGTGGGAGTGACACTGGGCTAGAGGGGTTGATATATTGTGTATTTGTACTTTCCAGAAATGTAAAATGGCAAAGTTTCAATCTGCTGATTTGGCCATGCTGTTGTGTCACTTATCATAGCACAAGCCACATATGTATCATAATTAGCTTTGAACATTTCAACCGAGTACAGAACAATATAATTGATTAGCTTATTCATTCATATAATTTAAAGCCGCATGTTACTGTACATATTCCTAGAAAAACTACAGGGAAAACTTTGCTGAACTAAAGCCTGCAAAACTCCACTAAATAACAAGATCAGAAGAAGTAGGTAAGTGAGATAATATTTTACACATTTCTGATTGCTTTTCTTTTTTAAATAATCATTTCTTATCATATAAGAAATTTCTGTTTGTTTTTCATCTGGGGAAAAAAAGCTGAAGGCTTCACCCCAAGGTTGGGAAGCATGGCTTCATAGGATGAAAGACAGGCTGAGAAGTGTTTCATGAAGAACCTCTTTGTGCATAATCAAAACCAACCAAACTGTCACCATTGGCAGTTGTTTGGACTTTAGTGTGGTGGGAACTTGTTTGCCTGTTATATTTGTTTGTTGTGATGGTCTCTGATGGTGGGGGGGGGGACTCCTACTCAATTGGCCTTGGGTTCCAGAATAGCTCAAGGACAGGTCATACAAAGGCGCAGTGTGATGGTGTCATCACTGTCACCGCCCAGGGTTGAAGGATGTGCCAGCTTTGTAATTGACAGCTGCGAATGGTTGCCATGTCCTGCTCCCCTCAAGTCACCATGCCCTTCAACCATCCACCAAAAACAATGAAAAAACATGTTTACGAACCAAAACAGGGAGAATAGACAAAAAAGGATGAAAAAGAGACTTCTAAAGCCTGAAGGCTATAAAAGACACAATCATCCAGTATCACAGGACCACCGTTGCTGGAGCTCTTGTTTTCGAGTGCGCGTGAGTGGCTGGGCTGGTGAGAAACAGCGTGGATTTACATAGTGGTCTGCGACTTCAAACGTGGTGGCTGACATTTGAATGGGCTGGTGGTGGGAGCCTCTGGTGGGGGTTTTGTTGTCATGCAGGGTGAGCCAAGGAAAGTGGGCACACAGCTTGTCCTGTTTACTGGGCCCACAGGTTACCATAGGAGCCCGGCACAAACTCAGTTCGTAAGGGACAAAGACTGAGTATGGGAAAGAACGACAGGGAATCTTGGAATGGAGGCATAAGGGGGTGCACAGTGTGGTGTTAGACGGGTACTGAATCATTAGGTGTGTTGTTGAGAGAGGACAGAGTAACTTTAATGAGTCATGTATCAAAAATAGGGGAATGGACATCAAGTCCATGCAGATCTGGGTGCCCTTTTGAAAACAACCCCAGACAACATCATTTCAGGCTCTCTGACTCTCTTTGAGACTACTATAGCTTTTACGGATGAGTGTCGAATGTCTTGAAGGTACATGCTGCTTATTAACAGCCGTACATGGCAGCACAAGTTTCCATTTTAGAATCGGAGACCATCTGCATTTTCATTAAGAAAGTTGAATCGAAGTGGGAAACTTTTAAGTTGGTCCAACTTTCTCATAACATCTTGTCCCAGTACTGGCCTGCTGTCTTTCAGGTGTCTAAATACGAATGCACAAACGTATAAGAGGTGTAGACCAGGCTTTCTTTCATGATTCACAATACTAACACCAGATTATTAAAGTAAAATCAAATGTTTAAATGAAACTACAGGAAAAAAATCTGTTTTGGTCCCTCTGCTCACAACTTATATATGAACTGGGGTCACAACCGGTGATGAGGTATCGAATGTACATGTTGCTCTATTCTAAGTCAAAAGCCAAATACATCAGCAAATATCCCCTAACATAGGCTCTTATAGCCCTGTACCAATAAACATGTTCCTCTGTATTTGTTGCACTTGGAAAATAAAATGGCTGACCTTCACTTAGTACTTAGATAATCTCAGCATGTCACACCGATGCAGGAAAATGATTAAAAAGATCTTAAAATACGCCTGAACAGCTGCGGTTCAACTTCTGACTATGTCCAATCATAACAGTGTCAACCTCAGGAGGAATAAATGTTAGTTCAGCACACAGAGAACCAAAGGGAAAGCCCTTTGCTCTTGACAAGGAACACCTGTCTGAGAGTGAATACTGTGGAATGAATGTATGCCTCTGGGACAGAGGGAGGAAAGCAAGTGAGCAAGTGTACACACGTGTGTCTGTCTGCGTACAAAATCTGTGTAAATGGATCGTAAATTAGTCGAAACTAAGTAAACTTAAATTAGTGATCTAACTTTCCATTGTATCACGCACTTGGGTCAGGATTCAGACTCCACAAACACACTGATCCACTTCCGCCCACACAAATCCAACACTTCTTTCTCCCCTCCCACAGCTTTCCCTTTCCCTGCCTGGCTGGCTGATGATCCGTGCTGCCTGGCTTGGTGGCGGCTGCCTCGTCTGTCAGTCTATTTCCAGGCTCAGGGCCCAGCGCAGAGGCAGGCAGGCAGTCAGTCAGGCGGTGTGGTGGAGGGCAGAGGGGTTGATGCGTGTGTCAGAGAGGCGCTCTCCCACATTCCCCCGGCGGCTGGCAGCAAGCCGGGCCTGCGGAGGGGGGTTCGCCTCTTTCTCACGACCTCTCAGGTTCCTGCGCTCATCTGGGAGCTATTCATTTCCTGCCAGAAAACAGCCTTCCCCTGCAACTGCAAGAGGAGGCGGGGGGGTGCAAGGGGATGGAAGGGAAGAGGAGGGGAGGGAGAGAAGTTTGGCTTCAAAATGAGTCCAGGGCTTGGTACAGCAAGCCCTGGGCTTAAATCATAAAGCTCTCGCTTGTCTGGGCTGCAATCAAAGACAGCCCTCGTGATGGGCCGGGAGAGAGAGGCAGAGTAAGAAAGAAGGACTATGAGAGAGAGAGACCGAGAGTGGACCATATGGTAGCACTTACGGAGCCAAGGAGGAAGCAGAGGGGCTTTTTTCCCCTATTTTTGCTCCCTGCATGCACGCGGAGTGTGGGAAAAGTTAATGGACACGCATGGCGGCTAACCCCCCGGTCGTGTTGTGACATGTGTGCGGTCACTCCGGCAGCTCGGCCACTGCACTGGGTAATTGGAGAGGCTCGTAAAGCTGCTCTCAGGAGGGGGAGCAACCACTGAAGATGTTGGTGGGTGGGGGAGGAAGGGGGGACAGGAGGCAGGGTGGGAGGGCTCAGCAGCTGGGTGTTGTCCGGGTCACACCACGTGCCTCCCAGACGTCTCGTGTCCAGCTGTGGCCCCAGGGCTCGGGACAGGAAGCTCGACACTGGTGCGAGCACAGCTGGAATGCTGTGGGAACGATTTGTGTATGCGTGTGTGGCTGTGAGGCCTGTGAGTGTGAGAGCTTGTGGAGAGAGACTGTCTAGTACACAGGACGCTGGCTGTTACCCTGTGTGACAGGCCTTTCCTTGAACTTCCCTATCCCTTTTAACCTTATCCCAGTGCTTCACCCATTGTGCCCTTTAGCCAGGCATGTCCACACCCAGCAACACACACGCACACACATGGCTTAAATCAAACAGGGATGCATGGCCCCCTGTAAAAAGGTGTGATGGAAATTCAAAATGATGGCACTTATCCACACTTTGTGCCTCTTAGCGCACTGATAATTGCAAACACCTGTACACCCTCCCCACACACACCCCTTCAAAGGAGGGCCACACTCAGATAGCTAGAGGGGTCATACACACCTGGGCAGAGCAGAGAGCTACCACATGGCTCAGTGGTGATGTGTTTAATGTGTCCTTTTCTGTCAACCCCCCTGGCATCCAGGAAAGCCCCCAGCTCTGATTAAAGACACAGCCTGAGGCTTCTCTCTGTTCCATACTGCTGCTGAAGTGAAACCTTATTAAATAGCAGAAATCCTCATAATGATTAAGTGTTGTTCTTGAAATTGTTCTTGGATAATTAAAGGGGATCTTAGCATTTATAAGTGGCTTTTTACATTTTTTCATACTGCTAAATATTCTAAACTTCCAAACAAAACCTTCCTTACAAATAAGTTTAATCAAGTCCTGCAAGTTCATATACTCACAAATGTAGCCTAAATGTGAGGCATAAAAGCGCCAATGTATTTATTTTTGAAGAAAAAAGATCAGACAACTTACCTGCTTCCTTTTATATTTCTTCAATTAGACTGAAGCTGTCCACATTTTCTTCAAGTCAAACCATCACCAGCAGCCATTCAAGCTCAGCTCCATTGATCCTCCACGACTCATCAGCCTGCAATGCCCTTTTCTGCTGCTAGATGGCGTTAGTGACCTCTGAAAGGCTAACAAGTTTCAAGGGGCCAAACAGCTGGATTATCAGCGCTAAACACCGCCAACAGATGATCTCGCTCCTGCGTCTGATCTGCGTTCAGATAATGGCATTACAGTTAGCCTGTTGTTTACTGACAGACTGGAAAAGTGAGAGAGTGTCTAGTTTTCTGCTCGGACGTCAGCGTGCTATTTTTCGTACCTTTTAATGAAAAGTAAAGTGGGTTTTGCGCAGAGGGGAGACGGCGTTTCTCACCCAGCAGTCCTTTATCATTTGTCTTTACAACATTATAATTGTGTCAAACTTTTTCTATTAATTTCTGACCGTATAACATCTCTTTTAAGACACTTGTTGATTTCAAGCTCACTGAGAAAGAAAGCTTCACTTCCCACATCACGAAGGCACAACTGCGTTGCTTTTACGCAAAGAAACTACATGATGGAGACTTGTATCAGTGCCTAATGTGTACGCTACGTTAACTTGGTGGAAAAGATTGAAAACTGCATATACTGAGAAGCAGATCAGGATTTGTTTCTCCTATGAACAAATCAAGGACAAGCACTTGTTTTTAAAATCTTTACAAATTTATTTCTCTTCCAAAACGAAGAACAGCATAAGAGCATTGAACATATCTTTGGCGTGACACAGTAAAAAAAAGACAACTCAAATATATATAAAAAATGCAGTGAACGGACCTCCACAATACAAATCCCATTTCAATATGAACTTTACTCCCTTGTTAGCTGTACAAATATAGTGCATACTCTTTTCATTTTTACAAGAAAAAAAAACAGATTGAAAACAACTTTCTATCAGTGATCAAACAGTGAACTAGTAAGTGTAATCTCAAAGTCTTTTTTTTGTTTCCCCACTTTTCACCACGGCCGCCACACTGAATCTGTGTTGCCTGACGGGGCTCCGGGGGACACAGCAGCTGGAACAGGCACCGGCGTGCTGACGTTGTTGGCATAGACGGGAATAACTGGGCCGTTGGGCGCAAATGCCGCATTGGGTATGAGGAAAGCAAACTGTCCGTCGGAGGCAGGCACGATTTGAAAACCGCCATACACTTTGGTGGCGTCTGAAGGTAAAGCTGCCGGCGAGGAGCCACCTTTACAGGAAACCGGGTTCATGGGCAGGACCTGCGGAGTTGAGCTGGGGATCTGCACCATCGACTGGCCGAAGGAGGGGTGCGTTGGCCCGGCGGAGGAAGGGAGCTGATGTTGGTGCTGATGCTGGCTGGGATAGTTCATTGCGTTGATCTGGGTCACGCAGTTGGCCAGGTGGCCGAGGAGCCGCGTTCTGACTTCGGTGTTGACACCCTCGCAGGTGGACAGAAACCGGGTGACTTCATTCATGCATTCACTGAATCCGGCGCGATATTTCCCCAGGACAGTGGGGTCTGTGTTAAGGGCAGCTGCAGATAAACAAACAGGTATATTTCATGTCAGGGGAAGCGTGTGGGTTTTTTTATGGTCCAGGTTATGATTTAAAACACAGAGACAGATCAGTTTAGGAAATTAGATTTACCGGTCATCTGAGCCCTCTGGAGGTTCCGGAGATGCTTCACCGTCATCTCCAGGATGTCCGCCTTCTCCAGTTTGGAGTGTCTGGAGCTCTGCGGAGACGGAACACACACCTGGTTAGCATTACGCTCTCACTTTCTCGCTGTTTGACAGAGATGACCTATTAATAGCCTAACTACGAGTGGCATCTGAGAACTTACATCTTTTTTGAGAGCATCCAGGATGAGAGTTTTTAGTTGTCCCAAGCTCTCGTTGATTCTGGCTCTTCTCCTCTTTTCCATAATTGGCTTCGATGACTAAAAGATAAAACAAAAGACGACAGACGGTTAAAAGAACGACTCGATCACTGCGTGGAAGCAGAAAATCCTCGCGCTGAACACCGGCCGCGTGCACAGACTGGGACCAAACTGAAATGATTGAGCCTTTTTGTGATTAGATGACAGTGATCAATGGTTTTATAATACCAACCTTTCTGTGCTCAGAGGCTGTCTTGGGTTTATCAGGAGTTGTGTTCATGCTTGCCGGGGTTGCAGCGACAGGGGAGGATGAGGATTTTTCCATCATATCGGCAGGCATCTTTTCGTTTTGTAGAAATATCCCACAAGACCACAGTAATTTACGATCCACTGGTGTATGAAAGGGGATATGAATAGGCCTATTTTCGGCAGTTAATATTCAAAAGTCCCTTCTCTCTGGAAAATAGAGAATCCCGAGTATCAGGTTAGAATCCGTCAGGGCGATGCGCAGCGGCAGCAGCTACCGGCGGTGGATGCAGTCTCTCTCTGTCGACCCCTCCGCGTGTGGCTTGTATTTATATCTCTCACTGCACGCGAACGGCTCGTGTGAAACTTCCCAAACTTTCTTTCCCACAGTAACTTTCAACCAATCAGGGCGAGGGACACGCGGCCCGAGGGAGGACGGCTCGTGGTCGGCGCCCTCCCATTGGTTGTTTGGCCGCTGGAGCTGGCGGCCAATGGCGCGCGGCCCGGGTTCAGGGCACAGCCGGGGAAACTGCCTTCAGTCTTCAATCATCGTAGCGTTTACATATTAACAGTGGAGCCGCTGACTGGGCACCGCCGCTAGGAGCAGGCAGAGAGACCTCTTATCAGCCAGACACGAGATAACAGCAGAAAATAAAATTAGATTAGCCAGATACACATTTAAGTTGGAATACTAAAACCCCAGTCAGCACCGCAGCAACGCACAAGAGTTCTAAACTAACTTCAGGTTGTCCGGATGTCACCGTCTCCTTAGTGTTGCAGAACTTTTATAACCCCCTGCGCTTTTGTTAACTTCTTGCAAAGACGAGAAAAACTCTTTCTGGGAAATAGTGGCAATCCGGCTAAAGGAGTTTGAGTCATGTGCCGTCGAGGCAAAGGAGTTAGGCTATATTAGGTTTGTTTTCTTTTTATCCCAACCTAAGTCACTGTTCTAATCAAATTTGTAAAGGAAACAACTTGGGATGACAACTCATGACAAGTTGAAAAGCGCAGGAGTGGACCACATGAGGGGATGGACTGAAGTCCTGACACACGCACACAGGAAAAAAAAAAAAAAAAGGGGGGGGGGGGCGCAGTCATACTTCCTCAGAGTAATTTGGCTGACCCTGAGAGGGAGAAAAATTAAAAGCGCACACTCCATTTCCACATTACAGTTCAGCTCCTAACTCTGCGGTACAAAATTTGCCACTTAATCATCTGTCGGTGTTGTGAGTGTGGAGCACGTGCCAGGATGTTTTATGAGCGCGGTGGTTGGAGGTTTGGCCGCCAGGCTGCCGGGGGGCCGCCGGGCCAGGGAGGAGGGTGAGTGAGGGTGAGGGGAGGGTATGTGGCGGCGGCGGTGGTTTACATTAGAGGGGAAGGTAAATAGCAGCTGCTGTTTTAAAAGCCTGGGAAAACCACGCCTACAGAGAGAGCTGGATCGGGCTCCCTTATCGGAATGTGAGCCAGAGCAGAGATATTTCTGAGCCTGGAGAGCTCACACGATCACACCGATGCCGCCTCCTCCTCCTTTTCCTTCTCGTTCCCGCCTATGGCCGCCCCACAGCGTTCAAGGCTTTTGTAGATATCAGGTCATAATTTCATTTCCTTATCTTTATTACAGTTAGATAGACATAAAAGCAGACGAGCGTAACGATAGTGAAATAATGCCAACGATTGCCTCTTAAAGGTTTACTAAGGAGCAGCAGGTCTACATTCTTAAGGTTGTGCAACTGCAAGGCTCAAACAGGGAAGTTTATAAACCTGTGACTGCCTCCACTGGGTTTTGGGGTCTTGTGGCTATTTAAAGAGTCTTTCAAGTGATAATCACATATTCCCTCTGTTTTCTCGCGTTTCTTACTAACAAGCTTTATGGATCTCGGGGCGGGAAAGTAACAAAAAGAGGGAGATATCATTACAAGGCTACTATGGTTTGCTTTAAGAAACAGAAAAAAATGGCTTTCCCCTGGTGTAAATATTTTCCTTTACTTTCTGGCTATTAAAGTCCAGAATACACGAGCCAAGTTGTTTGAGGCTGCGAATGAATGTGACAATGCTAGGAGAGGCGAGTTCATGAAAAGTAATCGTGAAAGTGAGCAACTGTCCCAAGGGCAAAACCATAGATATTGGGGGGGGGGGGTCCAAATTAGAACTGTAGACCATATTCCAGCGGGGGGGTCCTCCCCCAGAAGATTTTTTATTTCTTAGATGCCATTTCCTGCATTCTAGTGCATTTTAGAGTGACCTGTACAAATCCTAAACCCATGAAATATATACTGTATAGAACAGTAGATTTCAGCCCTTGGTCCAAATGTGAGCCCTTCCCAAAATATTTATATTGAAAATGTTGTACAATTTTCATATAGGTGTATTGATAAAGATGTGCTTGTATAGAACATAGTTTTTAAGAAATTCAGTATAATGACCAATTAACAAGTTACAATTCAAAGCTCGTTTTTTATTGTATGTCAAGTAGCAAAACACAAATAAAAAATGTGCAATTGTAAACTTATTCCATACTATTACACACACAGACACACACACACACACACACACACACACACACACAGACACACACACACACACACACACACACACACACACACACACACACACACACACACACACACACACACACACACACACACAGATGTATTTCATCAGAATACAGAAATGCTAAATTACACGTAAAATGGCTTCTTAAACAAAGAGAAGTGATATTCTGATTAGTAGGTCAAAAAGAGCATAGAAATATATCTAAATAAGAAAGCCCAACAGCGCCTCTACTTCTTGCGCAAACTGAAGAATGACCAGTGCATGTAAATAAATTGACAATAAAGCCAACTTGACTTGACTTGACTTAAATAAATGGCCCAAAAGTACGGAGGCGTTCCCCATTCAACTCCACAAATCTCTGACAGATCTGTCTCCTGTCCAATGCATCCAATTTCTCTTGATGGACATGGCAAATGGCAAGATTGTTTAGCCGGGTTTGTGCCATTGATGTTCTCAGCCATGTCTTCAGGCATCTAAGGGCACTAAAACTTCGCTCAGCCTCTGCTGAGGAGGCAGGAACAACCATGACAAGTCGCAAGAGGGCCTCCACTTCCCTAAAAAGATGTTGTACCTCTGGCGTCATACCCTTCAAAATCTCTGCTACCTCTGAGAGACTTGTACTGGGGTAGTTGGCCTTGAACATTTTTAACTGTATGTCCAAAGACATGGCATCCAACTCTGGGTATTCATTGATGAGTATATTTATCTTCCCAGTGATGAAAATGTTTTCTAACTTCTGTAGCCTCTGAAGCCCCTCTTGGCTAAATCGCTCTGAGCACTGTGTAACGACAGTGTCTAAAGTGCCAAAGTACTGCACTCTGTAGTAGTCTTCAGCCGTATGATGCTGATGCTGCATGGCTGGACCGGTGAAGCGTTTTGGGGGCATTCTCACATGAGGCATCTTGATGGGCTGCACGCTTACAGATGTAGCAACCTGAGATGCTCTCGTGTACAGCTGGCCAAAATGCCCTTCTGATCTTTTCTCCTGGATCCCTCTCTTCACATGCTCCACGGCAGGCCAGCATCCCTGATGTCGTCTGTCTTCTCTGCTGCAGAGAAATGTTCAGCTCCTCCAACATCGACATTACATCTTCTGCAAGAAGAAGGCCAAGAACTGTATTGGCCCCCAAAAACTTCTCATGAAGGCCACTTTCTTTTGCAGACACATCCATCATGGAGAACTGAGCCATTTCCTCTGTTGCAGCAAGCACAGAGTGGTACTGATTGAGAACAGAGTGAATGGCCGGCGTTCGCACCGTCCACCTGGTGGGGCAAAGAGGCTTCAGCGATGTGTAAGGAGCTGTATGATCCGACTTCGTTATAGTTGCGAAGATGGTCCTGAACTTCACAGACTGGTGGAACAAAACACCCAATTCATTCACCAAATGAATTGCATCTCTTATGATGGTGGAGGATGGCAGCTTGGGTGATGAGATTTACACAATGTGGCCCACAGTGAACATACACAGCCAGAGGTTGCTCCTTCTTTAGATGTGCTTGCACATCCTGCATCCGTCCCGACATATTGGCCGCCCCATCGTAAGCCTGACCTCGTAGTTGGGAAAGAGGTAGATTCAGGCGAATCAGGACATCTTTGGCAGCGCTTGCGATATTTTCTCCAGTAGTAGATGTAACTTGGTAGAAGCCGATGAATTCCTCTCGGGGTTGCAAGTTTTTGTCAATGTATCGCAGACAGAAGGACTCTTGCTCGATTCCTGCTGCATCCTGTGTCCCATCAATGATGACAGCGTATTGGATAAGGGGCAATGACAGGATCTCCTTAACGATGTCATCTACAATTTTGTTGCCGATTATTTTTAGGATTTAATTTTGCATTTTTGGGCTGGTGAAATTATTGCCTCTCTGCAGCCAGCAGTGTTGAATTCGGCGTCATCCTCTGCTTTATAAATCATAAGTTGGTGCAAGTTTCCCTCTTTGCTGTCATGCCCCCTGAAAGCATTGCCTTGCCTTGCCAGATACATAATCCCACCCACAATCTTCAAGAGGCTGTTCCTACCCTCATGCTGCTGTTTCTGTAATTGTGTTGACAGTTGTGTAGTGATTGGCTGTTTGCTGTGCAGATGTGTGGTCATCGCTACTGCATGACAGTCGCTGTTTTCATGCTGATGGAACTTCTCGAGTGCTTTTTTCAAGTTACTGAAACTTGTTGTTATGAATGCCCCATCAGCCTTACTGGCTAAAGACGATTTCTGAATGGCAAAATATTTGGCACAATAAAAACACAACACCCCCTTCAATGCCTTGCTATAATGAAGCCACCTGTGCTTCCTAAAACAGCTGTCCTGAAATTTTAGTGTCTTTTTGTTCAAGGACTGAGTTGGAATTAAACAGGAATTTGGGTGATGTGGGCAGCTACCAAGCTCCTCTGCATGCTGATCACTGCTCTCCCTGACTGGCTCTGTCTCTTCTGAAATATATTTAATACCAAATGTTAACTTATACTGCTAAACTAAGCTTATTGGGTGCTTACCCTTTGTATTTATTCATGTGTTCTACAAAATTGTTGTTCTTATTCCAATATCTTACGTGTATCTTCTGAGCAGGTGCCTGTCTGTCCTCATCAGGCAAAAGCATTATCGCCGGCTTGGAGAGAAGGAATATAAATATTTTTGTTGTATAATCCTACAGTGTCATCGTGTGTATTTTGTCCTTTCACAGGGACACTTTTTATGTTTAGTTTAATTCATCTAATTCATACCTACAAAAAATAATGTCCTAGGCCGCAGTGTTCAAAGTTTTCAGTGTTTGAAAATGTGGCTCATTTACACCTTGCAGTTGCAGATTTAGCCCACCAGATGCAGCATTTAGCATTCAAATAACTTGGTCACTATGAACACAAGGCATGACTTCAATGGAAGGCCGAATACTGGTGCATACATTGTCTATCTCCTTAACCCTTAGTAAGGTAGTGGTGCGCACATCCAAGACGCAGGTGCAGGACAAAAGTGAACGTTTTCAAGCTACAAGCTATTTTATTTTTTTACCAAGTGAACGTTTTCAAGTTACACGCTCTTCATTAGACTGACTGACGAAGAGTGTGTAACTCAAAAACGTTTACCTGGTGAAAATAAAATAGAAAAAGCAAAACGGGAGCAAGTATGCAGACACTCAACTTTATTTGCACCTATGCACTAGGCCATGGCTGCCACTCTCATGACTAACATTATCCATTAACCTCACCTTTGAATTTCCAGCCTCTGTCTCTCCTTGTCTAACTCCTCCCCTATCTCCAACTGTGGGTTCTCCTCCACTACCACCTCCATCCTCTCCCTCAGCCTCTGCTCCTTTATCTCGTTCTGCCTCTTTTCCTCTACCTCATCTGTCCTCACCTTACAAAAATATGTTGATGCATGGCATACGAACAGATTAGGGATAGCATTTCATGGTAAGTTAAGTTGAAGCAAAAAGGGCTTGCCAAAAAGGACAAAATTATTACATCAACATAATTTATTCAACACAAAAACATGTTTGTACAATATCACATGCTCTTCCAGGATCTAGACTGTCACTCCCACCTGCGGCCACCTGTTGATTCTGGCACATTAAGTTCTCTGCAACTGTTCAACTTGAGAATAAGGAGTCATGTGACTCCGGTCGGCCATGTTGGCAGGAGACGCTATTGGTTGCCAGGGGCTACGCCATCAGAACTTAATGGAGGCGCGCCTATATATTCCAGATATCTTCCCGCATTTATCATTTCGGCAGGACAGAGACGAATACAATAAAAAAAGAAAGAAAGCAAAGCAATGCAGAAAGATAAGGCGAAAGAAAAGGGACCTTACAGGGACAAGCTTATTACAAGCGGAAAGCAGCGGTGTTTGGAGAAGCTCTCGAGATCCTTACGAGCTCCCTGCAGCAGAATGGCACAGAGACCAGTTACCTCCGTGCACATATATGGACATAGTAAATTATCTTGTCTTTGGTGTAAGTTACTACACTATGCAGGAGTTTAAAAGTCACAAATCTTTAGAATCGTACGAGACATTCTGCTGTGGCTGGGTGCAGCACTTGGCCATCTACCAGCCTCCAGGTGGCTCTGGTGATGATAACAGCGTTGTACTGGCAAAGGTAAGGTTCTTGTCATGCGTTTCAGTGTGTTGTAATTACTACACATTGCATTTAGACACTTCTTGATTGCATAGAAGTGTCTGGCAAAGGTAAGGTTCTTGTCATACGTTTTAGTGTGTTGTAATTACAACACATTGCATTTAGACACTTCTTGACCAAAATGACAACGTAATTAACTGCGACTTGTTTTGTAAACACTAGATTAACGAGATGTTCAATGTACACAAACGTTTCCAATGTTTTGATGTATGCTAAAGCTTATGTTTAGGTATTTATTTTCATTTGATTTTAGCCCAACGACACAAACTGTAGCAGGTAATTCTGTTGGGTGTTGGGGGCTGCAAAGTGAACAAACCAGTTCTGGGTTGGCTAGGGTACTTATGTGTGATTGCAAGGTGTACATGTTGTGGTTAGATTTAAGCCGTTATCAATGTGTCTAAAGTGTAGACTTTAACTTGAAATAAATGCTTTTTACTGTTTAGTTTATTTAACTTTAACTTTTAACTATTTTACAGGTCCTGCATTCACGGAGACTCTGTGAGCCTCCACTTACCAGTCCAGTGGTATCACTTCAGTTGTGTGGGGCTTGTGGACAGACCCTCCGCTGACACGCCATGGTTTTGCTCTTCTTGTGCTGAATAGTGTTTTTTTGTTCTTTTGCACTAGTAACAGTATTATTTTATTATTATTTCTTGTTGTCAATGTTTACATGCTGGAAATTTTTATACTTTGAATGCACACATGTTCTTTTGCACTGTTAACTTTTCCTAGAGGTATATTGCATTCTGCACCTTGCGCCCTTATTCTTTTTTCCTGTTCTGTTAATAAACATTGTTAAGCCATATCAAGTTGTTTCAAGCATTTATTTCAAACAAATTAAAAAGTAATGGACAATGAAGAATGAACTCAAACAACACTTTTGCACATGTTCGTTAAGGTACAGCAAACAGTGACAATCAGTCTTATCTAAAGGCATTAGGTTTTCACCCTCACATTTGAGCAGCATGTGCACAGGTACAGTTGAATGTAAAAATCTGAATTTGTCCAGTCAGCGTGGTTCTCCAACATCTCATATGATGGCTTACCTACAACAGAATAAATAGTTTATGAAAAAAATCTATGCAATCAATGGCAAACCCATCACAGAACACATGCAAAATAAAGATACAGACTGAGAGGATAACGCTGCTCATGGTATGACAAAGGGGCTTAAGGGGTACACATTAACACATTAGGGGGTAGTTAACATTAATTTTCGAAGAGGCAACAGTTCGCTAGCTAGTTAGCTAGGCAGCAACGTCAGGTGCACTTCAGGGTTTGCAACAACACAAGGTAACTTCGTAGCTTTAAGAGACAACAACATAAAGAGATTTTTTGAGAACGTACCCAAGTGAAAATGCAGAGAACACACTCTCATCGACGGAAGGGTGCAATCGAAAGTAAGGTCCTTTCTTCTTATTGCAGCCAGCCAAGCAATCCGGCGTCTCCTCGTCAGGTCAGACGCCTGCTCTCCCTGATGCTGCATCCATTTAGGAAACCGAAAAAAATGTATTTCGTTGTTCCTATGTTTCCCAAACGTATTATGTGAGGTACTGAAACAGTTCTTCACACAGCTGTGATTTCCAGGCATGTTCTTGCAATTCCGCACTGTTTAAACTTACTGATTTAAAAACACACGCGTACACTGTAAACGAATGGAGAGAATGCCGTTTTCACGCTAGCATCCTGCCAACATGGCGGATAGGGGCGGGGCTCTGTACTAAAACCTGTCTAGTGGCTAAAGAGCAGAAGAAGCCTTAATGCTTTTATGAAGGTTTCCATTCATGAAAGGGATTTTGCTTAATTTTTAAAGCATGAGATGGACCCTGCACTTACATTCCTGACTTTGAAGAATGAACGAAAGTCTCGTTTATTGGGAGGGGGGCCGTCCATCATGTCACCGAAGTCTTGCTCAAGAGAGAGAATGAGATGGGGTGGGGGGTGGGGTCGTTGGGCGGGCACGGCCACTGTGGGAACTGTGGTGGTTGGAGTGACAACCGGGATAGCCAACGAATTCGTTCAAAGGAATCCGCAACTTGACATTCTGGGCTAAACCAAGTTCACAACAGGGGAAGGGGCTCACAATGTTTTTTCCCTTGATTGTTTGGTTGATTCGTTCTCGTTTCCCACATTGAAAGTAAATCTGGAACAGCAAGGGACTGATCTAGGAAAGAAGGAGGACTTTTATATGTCACATACTAGACAAAATATTGGAGGGGACAGATTGGTACTTTCCCAACATTGGGGGGGACGTGTCCCACTCAATGGTGGTTACGCCCTTGCTCGTTCCTGCCTACGGCCGCCCCACAGCGTTCAAGGCTTTTGTAGATATCAGGTCATAATTTCATTTCCTTATCTTTATTACAGTTAGATAGACATAAAAGCAGACGAGCGTAACGATAGTGAAATAATGCCAACGATTGCCTCTTAAAGGTTTACTAAGGAGCAGCAGGTCTACATTCTTAAGGTTGTGCAACTGCAGGCTCAAACAGGGAAGTTTATAAACCTGTGACTGCCTCCACTGGGTTTTGGGGTCTTGTGGCTATTTAAAGAGTCTTTCAAGTGAAAATCACATATTCCCTCTGTTATCTCTCGTTTCTTACTAACTAGCTTTATGGATCTCGGGGCGGAAAATTAACAAAAAGAGGGACATATCATTACAAGGCTATTATGGTTTGCTTTAAGAAACAGAAAAAAAATGGCTTTCCCCTGGTGTAAATATTTTCCTTTACTTTCTGGCTATTAAAGTCCAGAATACACGAGCCAATTTGTTTGAGGCTGCGAATGAATGTGACAATGCTAGGAGAGGCGAGTTCATGAAAAGTAATCGTGAAAGTGCGCAACTGTCCCAATAACCAGAGACAAATCCATTATTTTTGTATCATACTGAGTGGGAGTGCGTGGCTCTGCTGTGCACACACCTCCAGCTGCTGCGCAGACCGCGACACGTGGCGCGCAGACGACCGGGGAAGGCGCTCCTCTCGCCGGCTTGCCGCCTGGATCTGCGGGGAGTCGCCAGCGGCTCGCCGCAAGATCGTGAATTTGATAGACGGCACGGAGTTGTTGGTGCTACGGATACTCGACTGGACACGAAGGAAGCTCAAAGATGATTTAACGGCGTCTCCAATCCTGCACTTACGGCGCTGAATTATCGCGACGCACACAGATGAACTCTCACAGGCGTTAAAGTGTGATCTTTGTGTGACTCGAAACAATCATGTGCATACAGGGGGAATTATTTACATAACGTCAGATCCAAGAAATCTATTTGAAAATGGCTTTTGATCCACCAGCTATACTGTCAGAATGAATAAGTGGTTTGAAAACATCACTGACGGCACACTTGTATGTGACTGCAAACTTTGCTTTTGGCAGGAGGGAGGCTGGTCTGTACATGCGCCCGGACAAACCATATTCCTACATTTCCCCCATGCAGCCCATCTCTGACCTGACCCATTGTTGTCTACTGCGCACCTGAGTAATTTTTTCCCGCACAATGGCTCTGACGTGGTTTCAAAACACACTTGTGGTCAACAGACAGAGTGCAGGTTTTGAAACACTCTCCGCCTGAATGACTTTCTCACGCTCATGTTGCAATAGGTCTCCGGCGTTGAACTAAATCACAGAGTCCTCAGTCAGTCCCTCCCCTTTCCCTGGAATTTGAACGCCTTATCGGGCGCACCTGGCCTCTGTCGGTCCCCAGAGTGTTACCTGTTGCAATGTGCCTTTAATGTATCACCTGAAATGTGTGGGAAACATGCTGTGTCACAGTATGATCATTTCTACTTTGTTAAAGCTTTTGATCACATGATGCTTATATGCTTATGGATGGTTAACTGATGAAAAACATTGGATAACAATTGACAGAAGAGGTCAGAAAAACAAACAGGTTTTATATGGTGTACCTTTTTTTTAATTCAAACCTTTAGTATCATGACATAAAAGAGTATCTTGTTCTTACCAGATCTTAAAGCCTGACAAATACCACCTTAGATTACATATAACTGCCATTATGTATTCATAAGAAATTAAGCAAAAATGCAGAAGCAGAATGTGAAGAACTAAGCAGACTACACCCCATGGTTCAATAACGTATGGAACCCTGTTTTACAGCAATAACTTGAAGTATTTGTTTTGTATATGACATCATCCATATCCTTGTGGAGGAATTTTGGCACACTTTTCTTTACAATTTCCCACATTTTTATGAAGCATGCAGAGATTAATTTTTGCAAAACACTTTACGGTCCCACCACAGCATTACAACGTGGTTGAAGTTTTTGTTTCTTCCTTTTTCAGTCATTTTGTTTCAAGACCTGTTAAGGTCTTAAACTATTACGGTCCAAATTACCTTTTAATGTTCTGATTCATAAAACTGAATTTGAAAGAGAATTGAAAGAGGGTGTATGACTGTATGTAGGCAACACTAATTTGCAGCAACCTTTAACCTTCATATCCTTTCACTGCTTTTATCTGTTGCATATATCACCCCTCTTCATCCCGCTCCTCTTTCATCTCCCTCTTCCTCTTTTTTGTCTTTCCCAGTACTCATATCTTTATTTGGACTCTCTTGTCCAAAGACCGCCACACATTGCAATAATACAATTAGGAAAGGAGATTGTGGAACTAAAGTGTGTGTATGTGTGTATGAATGATATACTGCACTCACAGAAATAGTGCGGCCCACTGTCATGCAGTGCCAATGACTCAATGTGTAAGCCATTGGTAAATGGCACTACTTCTGACTGCGACTCCTGATACACCAAGAGTGACACGGCTGTGTGAGTGTGTTCAGTTGGGGAAAGGTGGGGTTAAAGCTTAAATGCCTATCATGGCATTACAGACTGGCAATAAAGTGGGAAGCAGACAAACAGCTGTGCAAAGGCCAGCCTTGAGGCATCATGTGTGCCACTGCCAAAAACTTGAGGATGGCACCTTGTGGGCACAAACTGCACTCCCAAGGGGCAGCAATACAGTGGTCGACTTGACTTAGCCAACAGTCCATACTGTAATTAACGTGGTCAGCAAGTCACCAGAAGTCCTTTTTTTTCCCTTACTGGAGTGAGTAGCCATGTATGCTACTGGTCAAGAGCTGATGAATTTTGTAGTTCAGCTTGGAAACTCCAAAAAATAAAGTAAAGACAAGCGTGGTTGCATATAGGTATTATGATCCACTAACTAGCTTTAAACCCCATTATTAAATTCCTCAAGAGACTGAGTTTGCTTAGTTATCATAATAAAAAAAAAGCTGATGATAAGAGCAAACCATAAAACTTCCTAAATTTAGCTCAACAAATCTTTATACTTGGATGAGGTGGTTTCTGCCTTTTTTCGTTGAATACTTCCTGGACATTGGGAGAGATGGGAAAACCTTTTCTAAATATACTTTGCTGTAGTGACCGATCCCGTGAGTGGTCAGCTGTCTCTGGCAAATACTAGCTGACATGAAATAATGATTACAATGGTCCAAAGATGCCTGGTTTTGTTCCGTGTCTTCTTCTTCTTCCAGATGTTGTTTATGGTTAGCGGTCACCGTGCCCTCTGCGCGTTATATTACAGCCATGGTAAATGTAGCCTGACACATAACAGGTAGCACTGTTTCTTCACACAAAATCATTTGACAGAAATTTTATTATGTTACGTTTTCTTTTTTAGTGGCATTTATGAAGTTTGCTTTAGTACCACTTACATTTCAGATCAATTCATCCAAGAGATGTCTTGAGATAAAGCTAGCAACTGAACTGTGAATTATCATCATAATAGTTCTTTCTTTGTTAGATGACCAGATGAGGTTTTACTGGGGTCTCTGCAACATGTGTGTATTGTGTCTTAGCAAGCACACAAGGCTGCAAAGACAAAAAAAAACTGCACAGGTGTGATGTGCTACACGTTTCTGATGACTGCAGGGGGCAGCAACTGTTGTCGGTGATAAAAGGGTCTTCAGGAATAGCAAAGTACCAGTGAAGAAGAGAAAGAGACCACATGAACAGAAATCAAGCCATCCACCTGCAGGCTTTACAAATGCATTGGTGCTTGATGCACATTTAGAGGAAAATTTGGAGGAAAATCCGAAACACAACCTTTTCTCTTGAAAACTAAAATATGGCACAATTTACATACATTCTACAATCTTAAATGGTTCGGCCTTTCAATTATCAACAATTATCACATTAGGAAAAACAATATATTGTATACATACAGGAAATCATTTCTATATGTATACACCACCCACAATCAGCCACACCAGAGTGACCCATCACCCAAGCTGCTTGCAGTGTGAGCGTAGGGTTACAGTTTACAGAGGGCTAGGTGGAAGCGATTAGCTCTGACAACTCACAGAAAATGATAGCCGAGTATGTTCTTCTGTTGCTACTGATTCGAGAGTGTGCTAGCGAGGAGAGGGGGAGTAAGCGGAGCAGCAAGTGTGTGTGCGTGCGTGTGTTCATGAGCATCATACCACAGTGGCGTAAATGTGTGTTTTTAGTGGGAGTGGAGAAGGACCTGTGCTCAGCTGCTGTTAGCGAGGCCAGCCAAGGCTTGGAGAGCAGGATCAAAGCAGGGACAAAGAGAGAGAAGGAGAACTGACAGATCCTCCGAGCAGAGAGAACAGAAGGAAAAGAGACGAGAGGAGATGAGGGGTTTTTGGAGGCTCTCCAGATACAGCTCCACACATCGCTTACCTCCCCTCACCCACAAAACAAGGAGCCTGGAGCGGCCTGGGAGCAAGGAAAACCATAAGTACAGTGAATGTGCTCACACTTTCATTTTCCCATACAAGCATGCGCACACACATAAAGATCAGCGTGGGTCACTGTAAGCCTTGCAGACACAGGGGTCTGATTTGGCTGCGTAACACAGAGAGAGATGTTTTCTGGCCTCAGTGCAGGGCTGTAGACCAGAGGTTCCCCAGACGGCTGCCACTGCCTCCCTCCACTTCACAGACCAAGAAGCTTCCTTTAGGGGTCTCTTTCTTTGCTCCACCCTTCACCTCACACATCCCTTCCACCCCCCCCACCAATTTCCATCTCTCCCTGTCCCTCCTCTTTCTCTCTCTTCTTTCCCTCCATCTCTTCTTTTTTTTCATCATGCCCCCTTGGAGCAGCTTAGCGCTATTTGCATGTGTGGGGGAGGCGGTGCAGCATTGAAGGTGAGAGGTCATGGTGAGTCAAACCTGGCAGCAGTGGAGAGGAAGCGGTTAGGGAGACGACCAGTGAGTTGGCCTGAGTCTCCGGTTAGCATGCCTGAGGCTGGAGCAAACTGGGAATATAGCTTCTTCGGCTTTTTAGTGATGTGGTGGGGGCGAGGGCCACTCATGCAAATGAACCACCATTTACTGGATGTACCGACTGTGGACATTTTCAGATTAGAGATATTGTAAGACTTTGGTCAGATGTTCTTGATCTTCATGGCTGTTTGTTCACATTTTGTGCCTCAATTTTATGATTTATCAGTAGGTCCTGGTTGAGAGGTGCATAAATGGATTAATGTGTTTGTGTATCCATCATACTGTTTTACTTTACAGTTTTGGATTAGAGTAACCAAACTAACCAGAAGTAGCAAAATATATTTACTCTCGCTTGGTTTCTTTAGTTTTTTTTTTTTTTCTTACCTTTTTAGTGAAAGAGTTGATGTGTTGAAGGGAGGTCAGTTCTGAAATACGCATGAATGATCAGGTCTCTTCTGGAAACTAAAATTAGCTGAAATGAAAGAATTATCACTATGCACACCCAATGAAAAAGCTATTTGCACCAAACTAGTTTATGGAAACTTGTTGCACATTTTCTATGAAATGACATCTCACACGTTTGCTCAAACTTTGCATAGCAATTAAGTGACTTTATTTATACCCGAAGGTAGATTTGGTCCTCCACTTTTAACCCATCCAGGTTAGCACCTGTTGACACACACGCACAGGGTCACACACTCAGAGACAGATGCCAACATGGAGCGGTGGGCAGCCATGAAAGCGCCCAGGGAGCATGGGGGTACGGTGCCTTGCTCAAGGGCACCTCAGCCGTGACAAGGAGGTGGACTGCCACCCCTCCAGCTATCAGTTCCACCAAGCGAGAGTGGGAATCAAACCGCCAACCTTCCGGTTATTGGACGACCGACTTTAACCACTGAACCACAGCCGCCCCTTTAATTAAGTGGAAGAACAGAAACTGTAATGTGTTTCTGAATAGCTGATTAGTGAGGAATCATGTTTATAATTACTTATTGTAAAAGTGATTATCGTGTTTATGTGGAAAATTTCTGATTTGTATCAAAGCCTGCAGCCAGAAGAACAGTGCAAACATTACATTTCTCACTGAGCAGTTCTGCCCCTTTATTTTTTCATTCATGAATGATTGGGTCAGCCTAGAAAGAAGTACCGCAGAATCTCTGAGTGCCCCTTGTTAACTCGCGATAAGCACTGGAACGTTTGAATTACAGTTAAATGAAGTTTCCCCATTTCCTCTTGAGACAGTTTTTTGACTGATGATAAGAAAGCCAACCTTTGAGGAAGCAGCATGCATACACACCCGCAGCTCCAGAAACTGACAGCTTGATGCTGTGAATCATTATCTCTAATAGGCCTAGTTTAGTGTAAACAAACACAGAGTATCAATGCTGATCTCTCCCATTCAGAGGATGACACCCATATCATCACACAAAGATAAAATGTGTCATATTCAGGGTTTACTTATATTTGCATAAAGGTGAGGAGTTTAAATAGATAATAATGGATAATGGAGAGGGGTGGGGTTACTATCAGAACTGTTTTCAGTAACACTTGTTTGAAATCACAATCTTTCAAGGCAATCTTTGAGGAAATTTGATGGGATTAAGTCTGGTGGCGACTATCAGATTCTTAGACTTTTACCTGTATAATTAAATCAAGCAAATTGTCAAATGGTTGAAGCAAAAGTGAGTGGAAGAGTGCAATAGGAAACAAATTTGGGAAAATGTTGGGAAAAAAATAAGAAGGTAAGCTTGATGTTAAAACAAGAGCATGCTCACAAATCAAAACAGAAACAGAGAATTAGGCTTTTTGTTTGTGGAGCCTGTCAAGGCCCTGCTCTACAACTGTGTCCTTGAACAAGGCAATGAACTCAACCCACATACAGAAAAGCTGCTCCAGAAAGATTTTCACAGGAGGAATCAGCAGGGAATTACACTGTTATCACCCAAATGTGTTTATAATGACTCGAGTTAGAATTCATCAAATCACTACGTTTTGCTCCTGTGCTGCTGAGATGCCCTGAGAGGCCCCAGAGCCATTTTTTCCCTCCTCCTACCTGGGCCAAGGCCAACCTTATCAGACAAGAGGGCCTGAGGATTACTCTCCCCCTGAGCATTTGCCTCCTTCCTAGAGAAAAAGGGCAGCTTTCTCTCCCTCCTCTATTTCACCTCAAGCCCTCATCCCCCTCCCTTCCCTCGGCCCTCAGCACTCCACCTTTCCCGTGGGAGTTTGCAAAGCCAGGATAACCTTGAGACCTCAGCTGGTCTGCTGCCAGAAACATTAAAGAAATTCCCTCCTTTTCTCTTTCTATCCTCACCTCTCCTGTACACCCTCTCCCCACCTCGCCACCCCTGCATCCCCCCCGCCTCCTGATCGCGGCACATCTTTTTTTCTCGCGCGCCCCCTTTTCTCTCTTCTTCCCCTCATTTTTAAACTCCTTTTGCCTTCTCAGCCTCTGATTGTTGCTAAGATTAGCCCTTTTTCTCTTTCTCCCTCCCTCATTTCCTCCTTTCTCATCTTCGACAGGAGAAGGAGGGTGGGGGCTCAAGCAAAGTGAAAGAAAGGGCTGTTCACATGATCTCCTGCGTAGCTGACTATTTTCTGTAGATTGTCGAGCTGCCAATTTCAATTTAGCCAGCCCTGTTATCAGGCCAAAAATAAACGCCTCATTTGAAAAGTAAAAATCAAACTGTCCCGACAGGAGGGATGACTGACGTTGATTGCAAACTAACTGTTTTGGTGGCAGCCTGCACTTTGTGTGGCTTTTGTCTCTCGCTCATTTCTCCCCCTTTGCCTCTCTCCCCATTCTCTCTGTAGGCTTCACGGCTGTCATATTCCTTTAGTGCTGGAAAGGTCAAGTGCTGCTTGCTGCATGTGAGATCTGAGGGAGCTCAGGGATATTCAGCTGGCCCCCCCTTCTACCTTGCTTTGAGGCAACAATGCGTCTCGCTGCGAGCTCCCCTGCACTGCCACCAGGCAGCAGTGGCAGCAGCGGTAGCAGGTCGGGTTGCAGAGGAATGTGTTTATCCCCTGTAGTTAGCTCCCTCCTTTCATGTTACCAGCTCCTCTAAGTTGATCTGTTTTTCAACACATGGCACCGAGAGGGGCCCCGTGCTCTTGCGGGATAGCAACAGGGATCAGTTCACAATGTTTACGGTCAAGAGAAATGATAGTAATGAAGACAAGAGGGAGACAGAAACTGAGAGGAAGAAACAGAAAGAACATCAAAAGGAAAGTAATGATTTACATCTTGTCCAAGTTGGAGTGCATTTTCACTCAGTATTTTCTTCTTCGGTCTGGTAAGGTTACAGTAGATTCCCCTCAGACAAGCTGTGTTTTTATTCAGGAGTTCAAAACTGAGGCTTTCATGGGGCCCGCACATTTCTGCGAGGAAATGTGGAGAGTTTACAAACAGCCAAGATGGGCTTTGTAATAGTTTCCCATGACATCATTACTGATGGGGCCTCAAGAGGCTGTGAACCAAATCCTCTCACACACACACACACACACACACACACAGGTATGACCTCATCAACACCACATTCCAGGTTTCACCTTGCTGCCCCCCCATCCCCACCATAGTGTTGCTTTAAGTCACATTAACACCTTATCTACCGGCTGACCTGCCCCTCCCTGCCACACCCAAATCAGGTTCAGTTTCGTCTTTCAATGAGGAGATGAGCCGAGTACCACGACTGTAAGATTGCCGGCTGCAACTCTGAGCCTCATACAAGTTTCAGCTGTGTGTTTCTCTTCTCCACCCACTCAAGCCTGCACGCAGTCACTGCTGGGCATAGGAGCATAGGGAAGGCAATTGAAATGTAAGTGCTGAAGTCAAGTGTTGGCTGCTGCAGTGTTAATTTCAGTGATTTAAAAAGAGATGGTTTGTTCGAGAGAGCTCCTGAAATGCCAGCAGAGTGGCTACTTTCTACAGTATGGGCTAACAGGGACAAGATAGATATCTAGTGCACGTAATCTTTATTTATGCAACAGAGACATACAGTGCTGACTACTTTGATTCACAACATCCGCTTTTCCACTACCCATAATTCACACTGGATACAAACAAGTTCTTTTAAAGCCCTATAAATGCACCACGTACAGGGGTCTTGTAAACTAACCTCGTCAGCGAATAAACCTTTGAGACAGTGATAGTATTATGTAGTAGGCCCTCTTAAAGGAACAGCATACCAAAAATCGAATCTAATTATTGCCTGCCTTATGGACACTACACCGGAACAAATTTTTCAGGAAAATGAAAGAACACAGCAGAGAGCTTTGAGCCTGCTTTTACTCTCAATAAATTAAAGACCACTATGTTCTGTCAGAACTTCTTTGTGCCAGACTGCACAACTTTTAATAATCAAGAAAAATCGAGTAAAAGGGTGTATTTGAATCCAAACCGTGAATTTTTTCCTTTTCCTATTCAAATAGTTGTCGTCTCTAAACCTCCCCAAAATCCCAAGCAAAACTAAAATACAGTCTCCCAAGGCAAAAACTAGTTGAAACAAAACAACATTTTCAGACAATCTTTCAGAAAGTCCTGCAATTTATTCCACCCCCATCCCTCCAATCCCCTAATACAGCTTCTGCTTCGTGTTCACAAGACGTTACAGGGTACCTTCAGCATATTTCAAAGATGTAACAAGAAGACGTTTCAAAATCTGGCTCCACTGTCTTTAGTTCTGGTGGCTCTCATTCAATGGCACTTCAGGAAAGATGAAGGTTGTTACCAGTTCATTTTAGGGTGTACTGTTAGTTATGATCCTATGTTTTAACAGTCCTTGAACACAAACATAAACTGTCTAAAAAAAGGAAATACTCACAAGATAGTGGAAAAAAACTCAAGAACAACAATGACCACAAGCTTTTCTCTGAGCTAAAGAAGAAAAAAATAAAAACAGTACTCTATTGCGACTCTTGCAGAGTATCTAGGGTATGTAAACAAAAGACAACACGAAAATGGTAATATTATTCCAAGGTCTTGTTTACAATTCTAAAATATTTCCGTGGACAGAGGCACTACCTGTCCTTGCTCTCTTAAGCCAAGTAAGAAGATATCCTCACTTGTTGTGGAGCAGCTAATCTGCCTCTGGCAGCCTTGGAGTGTATTGCAGGAGTTGCATGTACTCTTGGTCTCTCTTCAACCTACTGCATTGTCCTCTGACTTCATTGTTTGGCCATCTGTATTTTCCTCATCTACACTGGGTTAAAACAACTGTTCAAGGTCAGTTTAGTAAAATTCTTAAAGTATTTTCAAAAGAAAAGAAAACCTAACTTTGCTTAATGTGCTGAACCAGCAACCTTCTAGTTTTTCTTCAAGCTCAGAAACAGAAGCAGACATGGCGCTAGACAGAATAACTTTTAGTTGTCATAGCTACTTTATTATGATTTAGCCACAGTCAGAAAAGGATAAGTAAGAAAACAACTGTGATTAGGACAAAAAAGGCAAAAAAAGGCAAAAAAGGGTGTTTATGCTTCATAAGCTCTTCATTACCTCTATCCAAAAACAACAAGTGGCCCTACTAAAATCCAGTTTTTATACTGAAGACTGTTGATTAAATACAGAAGATTCTAAACAGAGTCAGCTACAAATACTGCCATTTAATGTGGATCTCTAATATTGAATAGTCACCTGCAATGGGATTAAATCATATATGCACACGTTTTCTTGTCTCAGAGTAGTTCAGCTGGTTAGCTTGAGCATTAGGTCAAGGGTTCAGAGAAAGGGCGTTGCTGAGGAAGCTCATGTCCTGGAGCAAGGTGCCTCAACAGGATTAAACAGCAGTCTATCAGATCCATTTGGGATAACAACATCTGTCAAATGAACCACTTTACTGGCTGGCCTGACAAACTGTTCTGCCCCACTTATCTAGAATTCAACCCTCGTGACGCAGAGAGATCCGGAGCAACTTGAAAGGGTTTGCCTTTGTCACAGTAAGCCACAGAAGTGCAGTCGTCTCAAGGAAGAAGGCAAAGGGCAGGGCAGGGACACCGTTTATCTGCCACGTCACAGCAGCATATTTCAAACTTTTATCCCACCTGTTGAATTTGAGTGCAGTGCAATGTAGAACCTCTCAGCAGAGGTCATCATGCTTTACAGGGAATAAAAAGCCAGTGAAATAAGGATTTAGTGATTCGGTGGCCTGTTAAAGGTCAGCGACCAGTGGGAAATACATTCTGGCAATTATTGCAAGAGCAAAAGAACACTGCAGTACATTGCTGCCATTTTGGAATGGTATTTAAAGGTGTAGCTGCAGGTCACAAAAAGATGATGAGAAATGCTAAACAAAACAGAAACCTGGATACTTTAAACATTTTCTATTCCCTTCGTGAATTACTAGGGTGCAGAAGTACAACTGTGTCCCGTTTCCCACACATTGGCCAATCACCCACCCCCACGAGATGGCAGCTAATCCGCCTCCACCCCCACCAGGCATTTGCCCACCCAGACCCTACCCTGTTCAACCTTCGACTCTGGGGCCAAAGCTTATGTTAAAAGCTTCACTTATGGAACAATATAAAAGGCTCCAGCACCTATGACTTATCCCTGTTTCGACTGAAGTTAGACATTCTGCACACCCCGCCCCAAACTCCCACTCTCATCTCACCAATTGAATTATTTCAGCGCTGTTAGATGCAGTTCTCGTCAAGTCCTCTGATTCACTCTCTGATCCCTTTTCCCTCTTTTTCTTCCCAATCCCCCTTCTTCTACTGAGTAACTTTAATTGTCCTGAGAAAGTCATGGTTGGTCCACAGGGCACAAAGCACAAGTTTATAATTAATGTTACAGAGGAGGGATTACAGGAAGCTCTGGGCAGCTTGATCTGAGAAACGGTGAAAAAGAGTGTGTGATCTTCATGCTTGTGCCACTCTCAGAGCTTGTGTGGATGTGTTTGTGTGCAATCCATCAGAACAATGGCAGATCTCCCTTCCTTGCACAGATTATTTATGCCTTCATCACTTAGGCCATCTGCACATACACATACATACAGCAAATCCTCTCTAAACAACACTGGACTGTGGTCAACAAGTTTAAATTAGACCTGATGTGCAGTTTGTGTGCTTGAGGAACCAAAGAGGGGTCCTGCTGTCCCCCCTCTTTTAGATTTAGAGTGGTGTAGCTGGAGGAGGGGGGGTTTAATGGAAGAGCCATGGGAGGAAGGGTGGGACCAGAACTCCTGCCAGGCCAGGTGTGAGACTGGGGGCTATGCACGTAAAAACATGAAGCACTGCACTCCACTACCCTGGGTGAAGCATTATACTGAGATATATATATATATATATATATATATATATATATATACACACAGGGAATATTCATTGGACTGCTCCTGTGTTTCCGCACAAGAAAACAACAGTTTATTTTCCTTATTTCTCTGAAAATAGCTCAAATAATAAACTTTAGACCTCTTTGGACGTGCTGATTGCGAGTGTCAACAAGAATCCAGTTAGATGGAAAGTAGAGGAACGTGACTGGATGCCATTTATGATGAGGGGGGTAAATAGTAAGTGAAATAAAACAGTGCTGAAATTCAAATGAATTCAATGGTGATGAAGATGGAGGAGGCGGAGGAGGAGGATCAAGAATCAGCGCGTTCCTATCAGGTCTTGCCCTCTGGCACTAAAACAGGAGCCCGGCTGCCTGTCTTTCATCATCTGCATGCAGGATCAGAGCGTGTCTTACACATCAGCTCCTCTGTGTGCCCGTGAGTGTGCGTACATCTGTGTGTGTGTTTGTAAAGAGAGGGCACGTAAGGGCCCAGACTGCCTGCAGGGCCCCCCACGCAGAGGAGCAGGGGCACAGGAGCATTTGGCAAGAGAAGGAAGTGTGTTCATAGATTTGTGTCTGTGCATGTTTGTGTGTACTCAGGGGAAAGAGCGTATGTGTTTTTGTGAGTAGAGTAGGGAGAGAGTGAGTCAGCCAGCTTAGGCATATTTTGTCTCTCCCCCACCCAACCTCCTTCTCTTCCTCCTCCCTTCACATTTTGTTTCCTCATCCCTTCCTTTGTTACACTCTCATTCCCTCGATCCCTCCTTCCACTCTTCCCTGAGACACATACACACTCATTCTCAGACAACAGCAGCCAGGGGCCAGTAGCCTGCTGGTGGAGGCTGCATCGATCTCTTCCCAGCTGTGGGGGTGGCTGCAAACACACACACACACACACCAGTTTCTTATCCTTGAAGTGGTGGCAGTGGATGTACAGTAAGGAGGCTCAGGGCTCACCCGGCATGACTCACTAAATTTTGACAAACTTCATTTAACTAATCTCTGAAAGCTTGTCAAAAAAAAAAACTGGAAAACATGGACAGACATGGACATAGCTGTTGATTTGAATGGAATATGGTAAACTGCAGATATGCATGTGCATTTCAATGTGGTGAATTATAATTTTCTTTTTATTTCTTATAAAGCAGACATGATGCAAAACTAAACTACGGTACATGAAAAAAAGTGAACCTGTTTTCAATTTTAGCAGCAATTGTTGCTGCCCATCAATCAAAGAAGGGGTTATAAGGTAATTTATCAAACAATTTAGATTCCATCAGTCTAAAATGAGAAAGATATTCACGAGTGGAAAACACCCAAAACAGTTACCAACTGTCTTTCCAGAAGTAGATGTCCCACCAATTTCACCGTAAGATTGTGCATTGCTTAGAAAAAACAAAAACAAAACAAGAGCTACATCTCAGACTCTACAGACCTCAGTTAGCATGTTAAAACTTAGAGCTCCTGACAGTACAATTAGAAAAACACTGAACAAGTATGGTTAGTTTGGAAGGGCTGCTAAGAGAAAGCCTCTTCTCTCTAAAAAGAACATGGCAGCACGGCTTGGGTTTGTAAAGTTACTACATGACTTCTGGGACAATGTCCTTTGGACAGACAAAACCAAAGTGGAGTGGTTTGGTCATAAATTATAGCACCATTGACAGCAATTGTAAATAAATCAAGAATAGTCAAACTAGCAGTTATGAGCAGCATATCAACAAGAAGATAAAACTAACCTGCATAAAAAAGTGTGAAGGTGTGTGTGCTTGTTATTCATTTGTGTGCTCAACTATATTTGGTGTCAGAAGAGACTTCCTATTGAACAAGGCTGCCAATATCATCATCTCATCCCTGCAAAAAGTCCTGTAATGGTTCATCACTTCTCATTCATAGCACATGGCAGAAGAAAAACAGGCTCGGGTGGAGATGGCGAGGGAGTTGAAGGGGTTTTAATCCAAAGCAAAGCCCCAATCAAAGTGAAAAACATAGGCGGGAGAAGAAAAAAAAACAAAAAAAAAACAGGGAGGGGCTGGGTGTTTTTGGAAAGAAATGGGGGCACTGGTGAAAAGCCAAATATGCGACACTCACAGAAAAGGAGGCCCTTCTTGATGTGCGGAACCTTTGAAGAAGACAGAAAAAGCGGAAAGAGAGTGTATGTGTGTGTGAGGAGGGGAGGGTGAGGGTCACTGTATTGAGGCACATTATGTCATGGCAGTCAAAACAGCGTAAAGTTGACAGGACGGGACCCCTGCTGACACCACATGCACACACACACATAATCATAATACTCCCCTCTCACCCCCCTTCTGGCAATGGAGCATGCAGAGTGTGGGAAACGGCGGCCGAGGCACGCGCCAGATAAGATCTCGCCTCTCTAGGCCTCTCTCGAGATGCAAACAGGACCCTGTTGGCACGCAGCAACACACAGCCACACCTCCCCCTCTTCTCTCTCCATACACATTCTCACACACACAGATACACATATCCCCTTTGAGCACCCTAACCCCCACTGACCCAGTACAGCCATACCACAGAGCGCATCTCATCCACTTCCTCTCTGGTCTTTGTTTATGAAATCACCCACCCCACAGATTGTGCCTTTCAGCCATCTTGCTTCCTGAAAGACCCCCTCACTCAAAGACGAATGAGCACAAAAATGATGTCATAGGGTTCACATAAATTATGTCTATAATATGTATCGGACACAGAATGCCAACTCTAACTCTAATCTTTGGTGTTCTTGTAGTTTCACACACTGCCTTTCGTCAAACAGTGGCTGACGCAATATTTATTTCATAAACATAGGGGAACACACCTTCATTTGAAGCAGCCATTTGTGAGGGCATTGTCCTTTTTCTTTCTTTTAGAAATAAAGTATTTAAATCAAAATATACCATCTAAGAGGTTGAGAGTGGAAAAACTATTTGGTGATGAAGGATCAGTCACAATCAGGCATTTGTTCACCTTGTCAGGTGAATACTTCAGGTCGAGGCATAAAATAGATAACACTGCTGTCCAAACCTTCTATCCGCATTTCTAAGAGCTTAAATAAGGGCTTTCCTCTTTCTTGGTTCTTGAAGACGTTTCACCTCTCATCCGGATTCCCTCCTTAGTTTTAAACTTCTAAGACTTTATTCAAGCTTTTAGGATTACCATGACCTGGATGACTGAGAACCTACACTTTTTTCTTTCACTGTGCCTAAGCCAAATGACTTACTTAAAAAAAAAAAAAAAAAACAAGCTGAATGTTTTCTGTTCAGCTTTGGTCTCATTTATGGCCAAACTACAGCTTCTCCTCTCTAAGCTCAACAATGCTGTGTTGCAGATGCACACACGGGCGTGTATGGGCACCATGGACTTGTAATCTTTCATATTGTATTATCTTCTTTAAGTTTTTTCAAATGAAATACTGTGTGCATTTTCATCTAAAGAAGACATATTTTGTGAAAGCATAATTGAGTTTGTGCAATCATAACATTTTGCCAATAATATGTTCTTCTGCAGGGAGCCTTTTGAACACACTCTGATGAGAGTTTTAACTGTGTTGAATGGAGCCATGTCTTTAGCCAAGTAATAGGTGATAGCATCTGTTCGTATTTTGTGCCTCTTAAACTCTGCTGATGATGCTCTGAGTAATGTTGTGGATGTTTGTGTGGTCTTCCAGCTGGTGTTTGTTTTCAGACATGGTTTTCTTGTCCTTCATGGCTATCTCTTCTTGTATTTTGTGGTGACGTTTGTAGAGATTGGGGGTGTTACTTTGCGGTGCTGCAATGATGGTAAGGCACAGCTTACAGATAATGATGCCTTGTGCGTCATTGTCAGGTTTAAAGATGAAAAGTTTCCAGTGATCGAGTTGCACAACTGAATTGTTCGCTAATCTCCGGCCTCATTGGTTAATTAATAGTATTTTGCTTTGCAATGTGTAAGTGTAACAGATGAATTTGAATACCAGACCATCGGTCATTGTTGTAAAGTTGATAAGTGACCATGTGAATGCTGTATAATCTGAATGCAGTGAAATATACATGCAAAAGAATTGCCATGAATTAGAGATGAGTAAAGATATGAATCAAGATCGTCATCTTTATTTCCGATTAATTGTGCACCTCTTATAGCTAATGAAAATTCAAGGTCAAGTATAGCTTCACCTGTCAATCTAAAGATTTAAATGGAAAGGTTTTTTTCTCCCAGTTTCAACCACAGAAGTTGAAGACTCAACAAAGTCGAGTGAGGTTGCTCTTTAACTACAGTAATCGCTCATTCTTACTGTATACCCTCAAACGCATGATATGTGCATGTTTCTGGTCCCATTCACACTGCCACACGCTCCTCTTAACACAACTAGCACTAAACACACACAGCCAAACGTACTCTCATGCTTTGCATGTTCACTAACTAATTCAACATCTTCCCTTCCCACAAGCCAAATATTTACTCTTGTTCAGATATGTACCTGAATGATGGGGGAAAACTTCAGCAGTTTCCTTCAGTCCTCAGCCTTTCATTCTCATACACTTATATTCTTGTCCACAGTCAACTGCTCTTTGTTTAGACAGACATTAGCACTGTGTCTAAAAACATCCTCCTCATTTATGTCAGTAGGACTGCAGCACCAAAACAAACAACAGTAAGCGCTTACAAAGAAATACTGTAGTTTCAACTCAAAATCATACTCTTTCTACTCGTGTCAGGTCTTGTGTTACTGCCATGGGTCCTCCTTTAAATATATCTCATTCCTCAAAGGATCGGTATGTTCTCAATATCAGTTCTCTACATATCAAACAAACCATTTCACATCAACAGTAGCTGTGCTAGATAGACAGTTCAATCCTAAGAATGATCACTTTATGAAAATATATAATACTCTCTAAGTATTTCTAAGAAAAGATCATTGAATTCTGATGATAATGCAAGACAATCTGTGTATTCTCCCTTTTTAACGTAAAAGTAAACAACAAGCAAGACAAAAGTCACAAAAAAAACATTTTTGTTACTTCAGTGATATTCAGTAACCAAAAGCTATTTTTGTGAGTTTGATCTCGTGGAAAATGATGGAATAGGAGCTGACTAAATAAATTAAGATAATTCATGCAGAGGGAAATTAATTGAGTATGTTTTTCATCATATTCAGCAAAACTTTGAAGGTCATGCATTTGACTTTAGGGTTTCTGTTATCTCTACTTGCCCCACATTGGGAGCCCCTTGCAGATGGGACCACAGTAGACCCCTTCCAACATGAACACACACCCAACTCCTTCACTAAGCTCCCATACGGTAATTGGACCCTCACATCAAGCAGGCTTCATTAGAAGGACTTCAGGAACTGCTAATCCCTTGTCTTCACACACAGGGGGTAAAATGATTTTGTGGTCCACAGCGTCTGCCACGCTGAACAATACATCTTGAGAAAACATCAAAGCCCTCCTCGGCGAAGTCCCTCAATCTTAAGACTCATGTGCATGTGTGTCATTGTGCCCTTGCTATCTGCTCATGGTGATGGCTGAGCAGGGCAGACGTTTTCTTTGCAAGCAAGTCATCTGGAAACAAAAGAACACTTCGGCTGCCTTGAAAACACCAGACATCACTGGGAAGCAGCCACAACTTGGCCAAAATGAGTCCACTATGATGTCCAAACTCTCATAACACAAACACTCGACTTTACACACACCAATACGAGCTATAGACAAAATCTAGGATTTATGTGAATGCAATGGAAATCATACTGTAGCACAAAACGTTGCACACTCATTCAAACAAATGATAATGTAAAACTCAAATAGTGTGTACATATCATGAATCCACACAGAAATGCAACTTATTGGGATATTGTTTTTTTAAATTATTTTTTTTAAATTTAGATTTGTTTTTTACTTGGGGTTGTGTTACTTACTAACAAAGACAGCGGTTACAGCGCTCTCAGTTTTGGAGACTCGTGTCTCTTAAACAATTCAAGCCTAAAAAAATGTCATTGCGATTTGAGCGAACTGTCTTTTGGGGATTTTTCCACCGCATCAATTTAGCAGCAGAAACATTAACTGAGAGCTCTGACCACTCTCTAAAGCAGGTAAGACACTAACTGTTCATAAATACATCATACCACCCCCACCCTTGAACCACTGCAGTGCAGGAATGGATGATTACATGACAAGTCAACATATGCCAGACATACTTTGTCTTGATGTTTACAAGCTGGAAGGTACTTTCAGACTGCAGTAGCCTTCTCATAGATCTTATGATTATGAGAGGCAGTTCCTCTTCTTTTTCTTGTTCACAATTCAGGAAGTGCAGCGGATTTTATTCAATGAAACAGCTTTCAAAGGGGTCACTAATATTTCCTTCCTCAAAGTAGTCACTTTCCAAATACTGTGACGCAGCTGTAGGGTGACCAGTTAAAATTACCTATATGTAAAGTGACTGGTGATTGATAAGTGTATGCATACTGGTTGAAAGTATGAGTGCAACACTGGAAACACTCTTTTCTATTGTGTGATTGCAGAGAAAAATACCCTTGAAGGTTTATTCTCCTTTCAGGATTTCCTCAGTATCCAAATCCCTCAAGAAGCCCCAGTAACTTTCTGGTCCAATGGAGGTAATTGAAGAATTGACATCCCTAAATAAAAATATAAAAGAATCTCCTCTTTGATCCCTGACATGCAAACATGCAGCTATTTTCTAGCCTTCAGCTCCTCTGAATAATGATTGAATAAACTATCATATCATTTTTTTGTTTCTCTTTTATTTGCACACAAAGCTGTTTGGCAGCTGGTTTCCTGATGCCTCCACTGACAAAACAGACACAAAAACTGGCACACGATGAGAGGCTGATCAGACCGCACCTAGGTCAGCCATCACAACAGAGTCCCACAGAAACCTGTCTTCTTACACACACACACTCAAACTCAAAAGTTAATTCCCACCCATCCCTTCCTATCTCAACTGCCCTGGCTCATCAGTCCAGCTGACCTCTCCAGCCTCCGACACACTCACACACATATAAACACAGACAAGCTGAGGATGTGCTGACGGGCAAGAGACCGCTAGCTCTTAATTAGCAGGAAGTTGCAGTGTCAAGGTGTCACAGGCATGTAGCGCAGAAGAACAAGGCTGGTCCGTCCCTCTATTGATTCTCTGTGGGGATGCTTTGTTGTCACTATCCCACATTCAAAAGTCTGTGCAGCCTGGATCAAAGACATTTCCATCCCAACTGTGTTGATTCTTTGATAAATGAGAAACACAGCCATTTAGAGACCTGCATGCTTTCAATTTCATCCCAAGAAGAAAAGCAAGAGGAGGGAGTGGCAAAAAAAAGAGAGATGAGACATCCTGATTGGTAATTTGGGATCCTCCATAGCGGATGAGCACTCAAGTAGGAAAAGATGTGGCCTGGCTACTTTAATCTTCTCCTCATGCTACCTTGCACCACCCAAAGTTTCCCTTGCAACCATTTCCCCTCTTGCTTGTCAGGTCTTTAACGCTGAAGCTCGCGCACACACTCACACACACTCACACAATCAGTCATGAAGAGTGCATGGGTGGTAAATTGAAGCAGCTTTGCAAAGTACCTCTTCTCAGCTTGCATTGTTATCGTCAAGGACAGTGACCTTGGCTTCCTTTTAAAACCTCACTGCACAAAACATTTATAGCATTTGGTAGGCCAGAGAGGATAGAGGAAGTGACCAAAGAAATGAGAAATGGGAAACCACAAAAAAAACGTTTCAAATTTCTTTCCTCTCTGAATTATGATAGATTTCACAGAGATCATCTCCAATTAAAGTTGCTTAACTTATATTGATATTTTGTTTTTTATTTTGTTAATAAACTGAACAAAATAGACACTTTGTCCCAAAAGATATTATGTATTATGTTGTGTTAGGATGGTAAAGGAGAGCACTGTCAAATTCATCACACAAAATCTCAAATAGGTGTTCAGTTGTGTTAAGATCTTGTTAATGCAAAGGCCAAAGCTTAGGCTCATTAACTAGTACGTGAACAATTTGGTGAGAAATTTGCAGTTTAAAGGGATAGTTCACCTCTTTTGACATGAAACTGTACGACATCCCATACTAGTAATATTATTTATGAAAATTTTCCTACCCCCCTGCTGCCTCCTGTGAGCTGAGTTACAGCCTCGTTTTGGTGGTGAAGTAAGTAAGTAAGTAAGTAGTCCGGCTAGTTGGCTGGGGCTTCACAAATAAAGCTTCTGAAAAGAATATGCATTCAAAAGAGTAATACATTTGCATCACAAAATCATATCTTCCGAAAAAGTTACACCTCACAATCGCTTGGCACTAGGTTGCAGTATCAATGCGCGCTGCCGCCTGCCGACAGCTGCGCCTGTTTCTCGTGTTTACTGCTCGGAAAGTTAACGTAATCATGTCTGACGACGACTCCGATGATGAAGACATCACTTTTACCACAGAGCTAAAGGGATATCTTTATGAACCAGAATATACAGATGCCGAACTTCACCAGATGGAGTTAGAACGGGCAGAGAGAGAGAGGAGGGACAGAGAAGTGGTCCCAGCTGAAGTTGGAGCCACAGCTGTAGCTGTGAGAGACAGGGTGACCGACAAATGGTGGTGCACTTGTTCGAAGCGCCCAGTAATGCCAACAGAGGTGGAGAGCTGGCCTGGGTCGCTTCTTCCAGTTAATTTTGGGAACGTGTAAAAATTTCCAGCATTCAGGATTGCGGGGAAGTCTTTAATGATTTGTGATGCAGACAGAAGCTGGTACACTGGCCTCTTCATCAATTGAAAGGTCTTGCATCTGTGGCATGATGAGTTCCCATTCGTGGCAGCAGTAGCTCTCCACCTCCGTTGGCATTACTGGGCGCTTCGAACAAGTGCCCCACCATTTGTATGTATTACTCTTTTGAATGCATATTCTTTTCAGAAGCAAAACGCGTTATTTGTGAAGCCCCAGCCAACTAGCCGGACTACTTACTTCACCCCCAAAACGAGGCTGTAACTCAGCTCACAGGACGCAGCGGGGGGTAGGAAAATGTTCATAAATAATATTACTAGTATGGGATGTCGTACAGCTTCATGTCAAAAGAGGCGAACTATCCCTTTAAAGCTGTTTTAAGGCTACTGTTTGGCATGCCACAAATATGATGTCACTGCTGCTGCCACCTGGTGCACTTTGGTGCTATTTCAGCAGCTGTTTTCTAACCTGGCACAATGAATGAAGAAACTGGAGGCACAAGTCTGTAGTCAAGTCTGTCACAGGAGCATAACAATACCTCGAAAGCACAGAACTTATGAGAGAAGATTGCTGCAATGGCTGAGAGAGATGACACACCCTTTATATTTTTCCCACAGTAGCAACACTTTTTTCTCAGCACTGACTATTGCAAAAGCAGACTGAAAGATGTCAAAGGACACCTTTAGTATAAGTATAAACTTTTCAAGCAACGATCTTGCAGTTCTTAACAGCAATGACCAACATACCAAGGCATAAGCACAATAAAGAGTGAAGTGGACCGAAACCATGCCAGGAATATGACTCTCACAGTATGACTCTCACAGTGCACCTTCATATTTGCTCGTGTACAGTAAGCAGTCAAGGATTTATGTTTTTATTTTTAGATACTATCTATATTTCTATTTAGCGCTGGTCTCTAAGTGAAATCACTGGTCAGTGACATATGTACAAGCAATTGTAAGCAGCCTGTAAGAAATGAGCCACATATTTTCATTTTTGATTTCTTGACAATGACAGTGTGACTGCAGCTGGACGTCAGCCAGCACGGAAGAATTTCAATAAATACAGAAGCAAAAGCACCTCTATCATAACACGTGAGCACGCCAGTCCCTACAGCGTTAACACAGACAAGATCTGAGCGAATTTGAAAAGTCATTGTGTTTGTACTCTTGCTGCTGGCAGCAGGCTGAAGACCACAGCAGGTGTAGCTCAGTGAAACAGACGGCTAGTGTCTGTTTGGTGGCTGTCTGACTGGTGCATGACTCAAACACATGTTAAAACACACACACGCAGGATACATGTGAACATACTGCAAGCACCAAAGGGGGAGCCTTCCTTGTCTTGGTGTGCCTCTCTCTCTCCCTCCTTTCCCTGAGTGCTGGTGCTCGGCCGGCTGCAGGGCTGAGGAATGTGTGAGAGCCATGTGTCAAATCCCCAGACTGTGGGAAAGTGCTGCTCTCTGCTGAACTCCCTCCCTCCCTCCCTCTCTCCTTCCCTGCATGCCTCCCTCGCTCTCTCAGTTTGTTGGACCGCTCTCCAGGCGAGCGCCCTGCCCCGCTCCAACCCTGCGTGAGTATGCGTGCATACATGTGTGTGTGTTTTTGCGTGTGCCTGCCTGCCTCGCAGCACACAGGAAGTGAGTCGAGAACGTCTGCCAGCGGCATGGAACTGCCGCTTCCTCTCTGCCAACACCAAGCTTTGCACAACACACACACTCACGCACACACACACACACACGCACACACACACACACACACACACACACACACGCACACGCACACACAGGCAAACCTCTCAATTCCTCATCAGGAACCACAAAGATTCCTCGAAAAGGAAGGAGGCTTTCCTTTCCCTATGTTTTCGGAGAGTTTATATCTTTATCCCGTTTCCCTCACTCTGCCTCTTCCTCTCCCTCTTAAACACAAGCACTGACATCTTTCTCTGCGTGTACACCGCTTTCATCACTTTGAGGATCTGGGGCTGCTCTTTGAGTTTGTCCGCTGCTTGCCAAAAACAGCAGAGAGTTGCTACAAATAACAAATTCAGCATACAACTATAAATCTCCCTAAAACCAAGCGCACACGTCCAACCGACTCCTCTTGGTAGGGAGTTCATACTCCAAATAAAAATATAAACATAAGGATAATTCTGCTGCATCTTCGCACACACCCAGCTAACAGCTTGTGTGGCCACTTTTCTTCGATCACCTCTTCCTTCTTTCCCACCTTCTTGTTTCTGTCTATTAAATAACATGATTGATTTTGCATTTACACATGCATCAGTAAATAATTTCTCCTTTTTCTTATTGGTATTTAGACTTCATCTGTTTTATCTTTTTTTTGTTTTTTTAAATGTTACCGTCTACCTTTCTACGTTGTTTGATAGCATTTTTATCTAAAGAAGCTTTCACTTTTGAGGTTTGGTCATATACTAATTCCTGAGTCATTTTACATGGAACTGGAACATAACCTACCTCCAATTCATCTCTACAACTAGACTGTTTTAAGACCTTTGTGTATGTTGTCTCTTTCTGTGGTCAGTAGGTTTTAAAACAGCATGTGTGTCATTCATACCAGACTCTTCTGCAACAGTGCCTAAATATACACTCCCTACACCTGCTATACTACACCCAGCCAACGCACGTCATAAAAAAAAGTTTGTTCAGACACACACACATTTGCTCTTAAACACACTGTGCTGATGACATAAGCAGTCCCCAGACCTCCTGATCCGTGTTACAGCTGGAGGAGGACCTGGAGATCTGATGTTTCTGCTGCGTAACATCCAGAGCGTCACAAAATAAAAACCAACCTCACGTCAGTTCCTTCAACCTCAGACCTTTGGGACACTTCCGCGTGAACTCTGTGTGCACTTGTAACAACAGTAATAGCAACTGTATAGATAAAAATGACAGCTGTATTTAATTCAAACGGCAAAGTATGTGCCCTCTTTTAAAACATGGTTTTCAGAACAGAACAAACACGCTATAATGTGTGTGAATTGAATATTTAGACATGTTCAGGCTTTTTTTTAACTGAAAGCAGTTTTCTCACTCAGTAGTAACATGCACTGTTTAGCTGAGCTACAATTACAGCTGAACTTGGCCAATTAATCGGACCACTGTCCTTGTCCCAGCATGAATTCACAGAAGGAGAATCAAATTATTGACTGAAGCAAACACCGCAACACGGTGGTATGTGTGAGAAAACATTCTAGACATTCAGCCACTTTGAACTGTACTTGTGGAAGATGGTTGCATATGAAAGTATGGCTGAATTCACTGCAAAGCAGTTGTCTTTAAATTACTTGAACAGTGATATCTTTCAGATGGTGTTGTAGTTCTGAAATCAGCATTTTATTAGAGCAGTGATAATGTGGAATACTTTAAGCAACTGCGAGTTGACACACAGTCTTAATGGGCTGATTTTCATTCCAAAAGATGCATTTAGCCATCTGACAAGACTGAAAAAAATGGTTTCATGTGAAACGTATTGTGTCTGCACAGTGCCATCTCTGGGCAGTTACTCACACACAAACTCTTGGAGCTACCCTCATTTCTGTGTACGTGTGTGCTCATATGTGAGTCTACTGTAATCTCCAATAGATGTGTGAAACTCTGCCTTCCAGTATGTTGAAATCAACTAATATTTGCTGTGGATTTGGAGAGAGAAAGACCATCAGGTGTGATGGGAGGTTTGTTTAACAATGTAACAAACAGGCTATATTATTAAGTCAAACTGCATTTTGAATACATTCCAGTAAAAAACTTCACAGTCGTATTTAGGCAATATTGGCATTGAAATGGCATCGGAAACTGTAAAATGTATAAAGTGCATGCATGGCGGTTCATACATCTTTTACCAAAGTCTTCCTCAAAAAAGTACTACCAGAGAGGCCAACCTCTTTCAGCTTAACCCTGTTATAAATAGACATCATAAATGTCGGCCTGTCATGGTAATTCCATGCAATTATTCCATAAAAATGGAAATGAAAACTGCTGACATTAGCCTTTCCCATAGCTGAAGAGGAGTTCATCAATCTGGAGAAAAACAGATTTTACCTTTAACAATACGGGTACACTCCATGCATTACAAACCGAACACACAAGTATGTGGAAATGACGCGCAAGTGCAAACAAGGTAGCAAATGCGTATCCACAACTCGTACAAATCTCCCTTCTGCATAACAACGCACAGCCAAATACCACCGCGGAAAAGAGATACAAATAAGCCTGGGAAAGAAGGATGAAAAGACAGGAGGAAGAATCATATGTGTATGTGTGTGTATGTTGTACCACGGCAAGTCCAAGGATGGATGCAATTTATCTGAACCAGTGAGGAGCGTTTAAGAGTTTCACAAGAACAAATGTACACGCACACACACACACCCACGCACACACACCATCCTGGCACTCAAGGCTGGTTGAATAAGCAGTCTCTGTGCTATATTGGTTTGGGCCTCCCCCTCCTGTGTAAGACCTTGTTAGCCTGCCAGCCCTAAGTCTCATTCCCACACTCCCATATCTGGCTCTGTGACTGGTGCTGGGAATCCCCATCATCACAGGCAGGCACGCGCACGCATGCACGCAATACACGCATGCACACATGCACACATGCACATATCCCTTCATCAAAGTCAAACCCAGGCTGGTTACTGACTAACTCTTTTTATTTGACCCTTTTATCAACCAAATCTTTCCAGTCTTTTTCAACTAAGTTGTCTCATCCTAAACGTTAGCAGTTCAACAGGACAAAGTAATGCAAATGTACAGAGTTAATGGGTCTATTTGTATTTCCTTAATATTATGTTTTAGGTCTTCAGAAATTACTAAACTGTGGTAATATTGCAATTGTTCGCCTGCCATGTTCAAAGCTGCGCTGGACATTAAAGTATTAATCAACTGCGTCCAGGATGCATCAGTTAATCAAGGTTTGTTTCTCTTGGACATTTAGTGAAAATGTTCTGATTATATCATTTCATTCAATTTGAATTAATTTCTAATCATTATCAGAAGTACTAGAATTTCTGAAGTGCCTATTATTCTGACCAGGAGAATAAGAAGAGGTACTAATCAGACATAAACACAGACTTTACTTACTTTGCACTTGATGTACTCAGTACATTTATATGCACAATTAAGTCAAGCAAAGGTTATTATAAGCTCAACTTGGTCATTTCATTTGACAGTAGTCAAATGACTTTTAATGACTTTTAATGACTCCTTAAAAGCAAAGGAGAGGAATTGATTTATTGACCAAAATGTCAGATTCGGCTACAACAGCTTGTTAGTACTGGCTTTTTAGGCTGCTCTTTTATGTCACAGATCAAAACAGTTGACAAACAATCTGGTGGTAAATTGGAACCGTGCTAAGCAGTCAGCTGGACAGCTTTATAGCTCTGTGCATTTCATACATGCACTGTTCTTTCACCAAAAAGATTGCTATCTGTTCTTTTTCTTGTGTACACCTGCTTCTTATGCTACTCCCAGGTCAAAGTGTGGGATGGCAACTATGGAACAGTGAGGAAGCCAGTGAGAATCCAACTGAATGTAAACAAGAAGGAGCAATTCAGCTCCCAACCTCATTATTTGGGTCTGTTAGTCTGACTTTGAGAAATTCCATTTTCATCATTTCAGTCAAAAAAATACGTTAACATACATTGTAAAAGTGAAACTAGAGGCGACTAACACAATAATCCAGGATTTTTTCAATCGCGTGTAAACATACTGATTGTCTTATTCTTGGAGGAATGGCAAATTATATACATACCATGTTTCCATGTGTCTTTCCAATACTGAACTGGGTATGAATGAAGCTGTGAGGAAAAAAAATGTACCTGTCCAGGGTGTACCCCGCCTCTTGCCCAATGAAAGCTGGGATAGGCTCCAGCCCCACTGTGACACCAGAAATGGATTTAGTGGGTCTAGACAATGGACGAGTGGATGGAAAACTAATGTAGAAGTGTCTGACTGACAGAATGCTGTTTACCTGTTGATCAATCAATATTACAAAGACACTGTTTAAAAAGAAACTCTTAGGCTTATGGCTTGCATATTTCAGTGAGTAAAGAGATTCACCAAAAGTTCAAAACTGCAAATGCAGCAAGCTGAATGACTTAAGGGATAAAGCACAGAATTATCAATTATATTCATCTGTTACCTCTAATCTGGGAAACAAAATGCCTGTAAACAATCACTTGTGCAGACATTAACTATAAAAAAATGCTCTGCAAAAAATAAGTAAAGAATCAACTTTCAATGAAAAATCCTGTACTTTTCCTTATTGTGTCACAGTGGCATGACTTGTAAATCAACACTCAAATATGTCTTGTGCTTTCAAAAAACTGAAGCACACTTTGACTTGTGTTTTGTCTCCTTTATAGAAAACATCACTGTTTGACAGTTATTGGGCAGCTCTGCATGTTTTGTGTGTAAATGAACATAGCGAATAACTGCATGAGTCTAATCCTTCCACTCCTGCACTGAGCACTGTGACTGTATGCTCTGACTGATAAGACACTGCACACCCTACATACTGCTGAATAACTACACCACCATTTCCACTCGAACTGCATCTGCTCGTTATGCTGGCAATTAACCAAAATACATACTAATTTGCCTTGTTAAAAGTTTTTTAAAAAAGATTTGTGTATACTGTATAAATTGTGTATAAATCATTATTGCTAACATTTGACACTAAGTCTTCCAAAAACTGAAGAAAAATGTGTACATGTCAAAACTACACATGCACATGTGACTTAGACACAGAAGCCCTTTCTTTGGGCATCAATGAGCCGATGAATGAAGGAAGGCAAGTCAATGTGTCAACTGCTTAAAATATTTACTAAAATTACTAATCTACAGGTTCAGACTTGCACTGCAGGCTCCAATAAAGCTCACTTAGCTGACCTGACAGAGGAAGTGTGACTTTATAGTGCTGCTAGGGTCAAGAGAGGGGAGATGATTTACAACTGGCAAAGGGCTGGACACGCTCAAATGCCAGTAAATAAATTGCAGAACTGGCTTTAAACAGTCTCAGTTTTGCATTGTTATCCATTAATTGGGCATTAAATCATGACATCATAGAAATAGCTGAGATATTTCAACTTAAAAATCTGCTCCGGGGACGTAGGTGCAGGTCGGTGTGGGCAGAAAGTTTTTTTTTCTTGGAGCTGAGATCATGCTGATTATGTGACGATGAGATCAAGGAAACTAGAGAGTTATTGCCGGTGATGCTCAGTTTTATAAGCTGGCCTGACATTGATTTAGCTGCAATTCTGGAGTACAGCTGAATGTCCTGTACTGTCTTGTGGGCTCTCACAGATATGACAGAGGCGTACAAGTGAAATATCTAATAATTCTAGGCAACAATGAGGCAAAAAGGTGAAGACAATGCTGCACTGAGACAGGCAGGAGGTAGAGTGGGTGAGGAGAGGCGGGGCGGGGAGGAGGCACTGGGGAGGGTTAAGGGAGGCACTGCGGTCATCTTATCAACCCTGCGAGGGATCTAAGTGGGCTGAAAGAGGAGAGGAGGGCCTCTGTTGTGCCCCTGCAAGACTATGCTTTATGGCATGCTCCTGATCACTATCAGTGTGGGAAAAGACTGGGAGGCCAGAGGAAATGTGTGTTTATGTGTATGTGTGTGCATGTCTGAACACATGTTTGTTTAGCTTGTGTGCAGTTTCTGCCACTAAAGCAATCAAGAGGGCATAGGTTTGTGTGCATGAATGTGAAGTGTCTATAAATGTGTGTGTGTGTGTGGTTTCTTAGTTTCTCCCACTAAAGCAATCAAGAGGGCAGAGGCTTGTATATTTAGAGCGCACACTCGTGTATATGTGTGCGTGTGTGTGTACTTGGCTGCTGTGGAGCCTGATAAGGACTATAAACATCATCCAACAGCAGCAGGCGGGCAGGTTCACCCACACCAGATAAGACAGAACTTTGACCCCTCACAGTTCTAACCGACTATTTATTTCACACATATAGACAATATGAGGCCATAAAGTAAATTATGCTTCTGTGAGTCCCAATTAAATCTAACGTCACTGCCTTCAATTGCTTGCGCCGCTCAAACGGATATCGTTCACAGTGAGCTTCAGTCATATGAATGTCTTGTCACCAGATGGCTGTAAAACAGACAGATCACTCATTAGTAATGTCATGTGCTGATGGCTGCAGACTATAGTGATCATTCATGACTGCTGCCTTTAAATGCCGTCGAAGTATGCTCTCACTGAGCCCAACTAAAGTCAGTTATAACTATGTACATGACTGTGCCCACACCTGCTTACCCGGGCCCCGCTGCTCTCTGGATGCCAGCTGAGTGATGCACACTCTGTCGTGCCTCAATAAACCTGCAGTGGGGTCGGGGGGTTGATGAGGTCACAGTTAAATCGGTGGCAGATTTAGCTTTTAGTTGAGTCAGAGATGAGTTCATAAGGAAGACACACTCCAAGGGGGGGTCATTGGGTAAATCATGCTCCATTTCACCGGGGCATTCAGCTGTACTTACGCACACTGACACAACACACACCCAGACTGGACCAGGCACCAGACTCCATGGTGACACACTCTGTCAGGGCCGCCGTGAGTCACCTGTACAGCCTGGCAGACAAGCAGCCAGAGGCGAGGCGACACAAGATGAGTGTGTGTGCGCTGCATGCCTGGCTCCAGTGATATCATCATCAGGAGACAGCGAGGGCCAAGCAGTCTGATGGACGGCACACTCCACTCCCCTTGTGATCTGGCCACCTCTCACCCAAAAGGAACATCTTCACACTGCCTCATAAAATAACGACAGGACAAAGAAATGGATGAAAGGATAATAAGAGATGAAAGAGTCGCAGGGGAGAAAAAAGTGGGTATTGATGGCGCATATGCAGCCAGGTCCTGGCCTTGTGTTAGACCAGCCCCCAGATGTGTCCATGGGGAGGAGACCTGGTCTGCATTTGGCAATCAGGAGCCATTTACACACTAAACCTGGAGTGGACATAGACATTAAACAGCCATTACGTCAATAGTATGGATGAGCTGCACTATAAAGACGCACTCATCATCACTTTATGGCCCACTATAACCACGATAAATAGCTGTTCTTATACATTCAGATTCTGTGCCTGAAGCAAAGAGCTAGAAAGTAAGTGTTGTTGTAATTGTCAGAAATTACATACAGCACCGTAATCCTGTTCGCTAGAGAAAGGAGAAAACCTCTTGATAAAATACTCATCTAAGACCATCTGAATGATTAAAACCTGGATGTTTGAGTTTTACAGATCAGATGAGTAAAAATGTAAGCCCTCTTCAAAGAGTGGTCTCGCTACATCTGTGTGAAAAAGATTACCTCGTTAGCCCCCTTTGTTCGCCAATGCTCATTCACAGTGAGCATGTGACTAGGAAAAAAACTGTAAAGCTCTTTGTAGGATCCAGCAAAGGTTAAAAAGGCACAAAACAAGTCTAGGGATTTTCCATTTTACATGCACAGTAATAATTATCAGTGATATTTTGCAGTACCTGATTATGAAGTATATGCAACCTGAGACTTAAGTGCATTTTCAATATCTTGGAAACTCATTCCAACTTGTTTCAATTGCTGCATGTACACAGGGGGCAGAGACGCTTTTAGGTGAGGTTTAATTGCTGCAGGTGCATCTCATTGCCTTGGTCCCTGCAGCTTCCTTACTCACATGTGGTATGCCTCCACTTACTACAGGAAGGAACAAATTAAACAGTGTAATTAAACATATGGAAAAAGCTAAACTTGCCGTGTGGCATCATGACCAAGCTTAAGACCAGACAGTCAACTTGTAAAACTGCTTATCTTAAAATTTATATATTATACAATGATTGTCCTGCCTGTATTGATCATCAGATGGTCACAGGAGTTTCTGACACACTCCTAACCAAAAACCCATTGAGGTACATGCAATGCTTTCTATCAAAAGGAAAGACTTAAAACATTTTAAAAAATATCAGCACATGTCCACCCTATTACATGAATATGCTTTTCTGATATCCTGCTGCTTTAAAGTGTTCAATGTTTCCTCTTCATATTACTGTATGTTCCCAACGTCATATAAAAGAATCAAGGTTTTCAAATGTTATCCTTAATTTATGGCTTTTTCCGTTTTCACTGGCACACAACCACCATCTGTGTATGAAATCAGCTATGTTCCTCACATCTGTTTGTCACACACACCTGGTCTTGGCTGTAAACACGTAGGCATGAAAGCATATTATGATCAGCTCCTTGCTTCATAAAATTTCAACAACTAGCCCCCTTGTTTGAGAGGACCCTGTAGTGATATAACTTTTTTTTTTTACTGTCATCTCAGCCCCCACCGTCCTTTTACTTGCTTGCATCACAACACTCTGCCACATGACCAGACCTTATTGCCTTTAGCCACCGCTAAAGGGAACCTCAAACTGGAACATTGCCAGGCAGGGTAAGACCATAAAGTAGCCACATGGGTCACAGGACTCAGCTCATCATCTCAACGCTCATTATCGCAGATGTTATCACACACAAACCCCTGCCTGTCACGTTACCATGGAATGCAGGTCAGCTGATGCACTGCTGGCGTGTGAGGTGGCTGAAGAGTGGATGGCCAAAATGAGAGCTCCTGCTGCTACTATAGACTCTTCAAATACATCAGGTAGAGTGTCACTGGGCTTAAGAGGTGTTAATGTGTTTCACACCTTGAGGCTAAAGGCAGTGGTTTGCGTCACAGCCTTCTTTTGCAAACAGTGGCACCCATCTTCTCAAGAGAGGCATTGTTCACCTCAATAAGGCCTTTGGGCTGCCCAGCAAGAGATGATCCATGGTTGTTTGCATGACTGTCTGTCCTCATCCAGATTTATGGCCATGATCTCATGAAGCAGAAAACACTACATTTAACCCTAATTTCTTCCCAAGAGTCAGGTTCTCAGTAATACATAATTCTGTCAATCAATTAGAAAAATGTAGCCGTGAAAGATTATTAAGTGGAATGACGTGACAATAAAAGAAGGAACAAAAAAAGGTGCTCAGACACTAGATTATTCTGTTAATTTTCCTCATTCAGACATGCTACAGAGAGAACCATGATGCACGAGCGATATCTGCCCTTTGTGCGACATTGGACCATACGTAAGGTAAGGTATATCACTAATTATGCCATCATTTCCTCATATTAATTTGTCATATCGTAATGATAATTCATATTAGCGTGCTAAGCGTACAGTGGTTGTGTAAAACATAGCAGCAGTTTTTTAATTATAATAAACATTTATTCATTGCATTTTCAGCATCAATCTAATGAACCTGGAAAAAAAAACATGATTTTTTTTTTAAATGAGTGCAACACTTCTCAGAAACTAGTCATTCAGACACGATACAGACACATTCTGTCAGGTTAATGGAAAGCAGTGCATGTATGAAATCGATTTATGCTTCATAAAAATGCACTACTACTTTCTCCTTTAGGAAAGTGATGTATTTGTTTGTAACTGAGTGATGGGTGGTGCGTAGGAAATGGAGAACTAAAGGCTGATTCATACTCGGCGCAACCTCGCTCATACTAGCTGATCGCAAATGGCGCAAACGGTCACGTGTCCCAAAATTCCGCCACGCCCCCCTTCGCAAGCTAGAAAATCCTCGCGAGGCGCAAGGGCGCGCACAAACTTTTTTTCTGACTTCGCGCGCGCTCAACCGGAAACAGCTGACCAAGAAAAAGAAAAAATGAACACTGCAGAGACCGCGGTGACCGAGAGGGTGCGCCTCTACAAACATCTGTACGACACGTCTATGAAGTTACACTGGGACAACGTTTGACAAAGTTCGTCTTGTTGCAAAGGACGAACAATCCACCATCTCTTCTGTTTTTGCCGCAGCCGCTTAGCTCTGAGATACATATACAGTTCTACACCCAGAGTAAATTCATTCCGCATCAGATGTGCCAGCCTCTGCTGACGTGACACCACAGGTGGCATTGTGTAGGCTTTCTTCGTATGCTTTTCAGCTTGTTTCCTCAACAGTGACGCTCGCTGGTCTGGAGAGAACTGCAAATGTGACGCATTCTCGGCGCAAACTGCGCTTATGAGCTGAAGGAACTGTGAATGTGAACATTAATGGTTCTCGAGCCAGAACAGTTGCGCGTTTGCGCCGAGTATGAATCAGCCTTAAGCTGCAGCTGTGGAGTGCTTATTGAGGTAGATGATCAGATTACAGATCATCGCTCATAAAGGTTACAAGATGAAAGTTATTTAAATGCTTGACACAGCCACATAGCAACAGCTAGCCTTTATATTTAAAGACTGACTGATGCAAAGTTACAACAGTAGCCATTTCCAATCTGCTCAGGGAATGCCTGTTGCCTCTCATTGCACGCTGTTTGTAAGACTTAAGTAGTTTTAACGAAGGCACTGGAGTCCTGATTTATCAAGAGACATTCTGGAATGATGCCATGTGAGAACACAAATGTTAGCCTCAGACATCTTCTGGAGATTTAACACCCATCGCCTTTGTAAATTTTCTGAAACATCAACAGGTGAGACAATATATCAACATGTCAGCAAATATCTGGAGCATTTGCCACTGCTGTGCAAGTGAGAGTGTGAAAATGATGAGTTTACCCTTTCTGCTGACCTGTTAGCTGCTTTTAAATCTCCCCACCACTGTGGATACGTACAAATACATGCAGTGCTCATATCACCACCATAAGGAGCCTTATCCACTATTCTCAATGTGTTGTAAAGTGAACACAGAGATTTGCAGTTTCTGCCTCCTGTGCTCCCTCCTGCGTGCTCTAGATGGCCGGAGCGCCTCCCTCACATTTCCAGCCCGGAGAGTTCATCTCCCACAGAAAGCCTCCTGTCTGAACCAATCTCTTGTGCTCATCTGTGACAAAAGCTATGGAGGCAGAATGCAGGGTTAAAGTTGATGCACGTCTGAGCCTGCATTAGAAGTGATCACACAGAAGAATCTATGTGTAAGGGACAGCTGACAGAGAGAAAGAAACCACTCTAGACACAAACAGTGCAGTCCCTCCTTTGAATCTGCAATACCATATAAAAGCACATACTGAGACAGTTCTGAACTTCCTGTTTTGTCAGTAAGAATGTAAAAAGGTGAGCAACAGGGGCATCATTAAAGGCAAATCTTTTTCTGTGATGCAGTGTGATCTCAGTGGGCAAAGAGCAAATGTATTTTTTTCTCTGTCTCTCACTTAAAGGTGCAGCGTGTAAGTGACATTTGGTGGCACAAACTATGGATGGAAATTAAAAGTATCAAAAATGTAAAAGTGAAAAAAATGACACGGTGGTGCAGGGCAGAGGGACGGAGACATTTGGTAGGTAACCTTTAGATTCTTTGGATGTAAATTTACAAATTTACTCACTTTAAGAATCTGAATATAAAAGCAATGATTGAGGATTTTAACAACTGGGATTTAATATAGGCCGTAGCAAAAATATTACGTGGCATGTAGCTAATCATGCAACAATTTTACTGAGATTTTAAGAAAATTCCCTTAATAATTTACAAGTGGACTTTATTAGAGTCTGAATACACACCTGCACGTTATCATACCAGTGACGTCAATTAACTACAACAGAGCAGACTGTTGTTAAGATATTTAATGACTGAATGTGATTAAATATGATTGAATATGCACATATTACACTCAGTGGCTTTTTAACATGAGAGAGAGCTGCAGCTCACAAGGGCACGCTGATATAAAAAGACTTCAGAAAAATTGATTCTAAAGATAAAACTTATCTTTACTATCAGCTGCTCAGTTGATCAACTGGCTGAACAATTCACTTCAAATGTAAATAGAACCAAACCCACCTCTTCATTAAAGCTCATCTTAATGCCAGTTATGCAAATGCATGCAAACACCATTCCTTGTTCGGACACAACTCAAGGCCCAAACAGACGGGCCTTTCTCAAACAGCATCAGCCGATCAAACATCAAAAGACCCCCTTTGACATCCACCAAGCTCAAGCTGGAATTTGCATCCTTCATCTAAACTCTTCTTAGACAAAAGAGCACTGCCTCTTATTGTGAGAATGACAGAGTGGCGGAGAAAGGAGCGTGTTGACAGAGAGGATGGAGATAGCAAACACCTTAGAGAGCAGATTGGCTCATGATCAACATCTGCGCTTCATGCTGAAGCTGCCGGTGTAGCAGATTCGAAGGGGGATCGAGGTCGTTCTCAAGTGGGCTGAGGCCAAGCTGAGGTCAGTGTGCTGACAGGCAGAGTGATTAAGGGCTGGAATTAAAGGGGACAGCAGCAAACATCAAAACAGAAAGAGAAACCTATCCATCTGAGATTAGATGTCCTCAGTGTACTGTATTGTGTGTGTCTCAGCCCCCACCCCTGCAACACCCAGGCTGAAAGAGTGTGCTTTGCTACTTTCAACAGTCAAAAGACCTCCCTGGCAAGAAAAAAAAAAAGTGGGACACTGCCCTCTTTTAAAAGGTAGCAGTTGTTCTGATCCCGAATCTGTTCTCTGTGCCCGATTGTAATGGGGACATTAGCATGCAAATAACTGTTAAATCCAGCTCTGTCCGAGTCTGAACAGACTTTTCACAGCTTTAAGAAATGGCACAACATGTCAGGTCAGGGAGGAGTATTTCGCACACAAGTGATACCACCAATAAAGAGAATAGTTTGAAACAGGACAAAGCAAAACTACACGTATGCACCGCCCCCCCCCCACACCAACAGGACAGGTCTACTTTGATCTGTTTTTCTCATACTGTTTGTCAGATAAATCTTACACTTGCCATTAAATTCTTTTATATTTATCGCTTTGCTGCCTGACAGAATTGAATCCCTATTGTGTGTTTACCGAATAAATCTTTTTCTCCTCTTTGATGTTGAATTAAATACATCAAAACTGACCTGGCCTCAGATTTTATCCTCAACAATTGAATCCCCCACTAAAAGTATACTCAAAAAGGTGTTTGGCTGAGGGAGCTCCTCTCTTCCACATATCACTGCGATGTCTTTTTCCTTCCCTTATCTTTAATGATGCCTTCTTGTTATCTAGCAGTGTCTGTAAGATATGTGCCTACCTCTTAACCTTTGAAACCAGTTGCATTGTTTCAGGCAAGGTTCGCACTGAGGTTATGGGTAATTGCAATAGCTATTTTGCATTTCAATCGGCTGTCTAATCTCAAAGCCCCCATCTTTTCCAACACAAAAACACTGATATCCCCCATTTAGATGTAATAATGAAGAGGTTAGCCCGAAGTTTGTTGTGTTGCATAAGTAGGTCCACTATTTATTTTTAATAAGAAGTCCTTCCTCCATATTCCAACCCGTTGAGAAACTTAGGTGGTTGTGTGCTTGGATGTCAGCCCCCTCATATGATGTTCACTTGACACAAGAGTTTCACTGTCAACTCCTCCTAATGGCTGTCCACTTCTCACGAGGTAGAGTAGCAACTCTTGGCCCTTGACGCTGAAGGACCCCGAGGGAAATTGGCAGGTCCTTCATTGTTTAAGTTAAAAGTTTTTATTTTTATTTGTGGCTGGAGGGGGGTTCTTATCTCTCAGACTCCTGAATGACCACTTAACAAAGCCTCTTTCCACCCTCTCTGGTTTATCAGAGTGTTTCCTCCCAATAATGACCCTTCTGCATCATGCCGCAATAAAAACTCTCCGAGACATAACTTTTGGGCCTGGGTGAATAAGCCTGGCCACAATGGACAGTGGGAATAGTAGTTAGACCTCCGCACTTTACAGTCTATCAGGCCCAACTAGCAGGACAACTGTTCCTTCCTAAAGACCCACCTTTTTGCATTTCTATGGAGAAACTCATTAGCTAAGTAGAATTCCCTCTTTCTTACTGCATCTTGCCTCTTTGTCCATGGGCTACTCTTTGTCCCCTCTAAATGATCCCACACAAGGCCCATTTTCTGGTTAATACATATTTACAGCCATGTCAAGTTTTTGTGGGAATCCTGTAGTTTTATTTAGCAGGCCATCATTCTAGACACCATAAACCCATTACCAAGCTGTTTAGGGTAATTGTCTAACTGTAAAGTAGTTGTATTTGTGAAGCTCAAAGACTCAGTGTCTTAAGAGAGGACAGATGGCTGGACAACACATGTTCGGGATTCCCCAGGACAACCTGATGTTTTTGCAAACCTCACTCACTCCTTTTTCCTTTAAATCAGGTTTTTTTACATATAAAATTTTTTTTTACTCAAATTTTCAGATTTCCTTTTTTTTTTTTAGGTCAAGCCTTTAACAACATAACGCGCAGTCCGACTTAACCTCTCCCACACAATGTTGAGATAAGCTGCCTAGTACAAGCACAAAGAAAAACTATAGATCGCAGGGTCGTATAATAGGTAAAATCAGGGGTGGGGGGGTCTGAAAGCGGTTAGTGACTCAAAATATGCAAACTCAAAAACCAGGTAACCAGAATATTAAAGGCTTCAAGAGATTTATCATGCTGATTGCATTCACCTTTTCTACACTGTGTAATATATATATGAAACGTTCCCTGCTTTTTCTTCTTAATAAATTTACTTTTAGAAATTCAGATTTTTATTTATTGGGGAACAAAATAATGAATAATGAAAATATTCTTGAAACAAATGTTTTTGTCAAACTTGTTTCTATTCTCCACACTTTTCCAGATCCGGCAAAAACTATAATCTAATTCCATACTCTTGTATTTTCAAGACTTCATAGGAACCCAGTTAAATGTCAAATAGAGCATGAAGATGTAATTTACCAAAATTTCAACATGTTCCTTCTGCAAAACTATGAGCACAACACTTAGAAAAATATCTAAAAGGTAAATCTTTGCATATGATCATATGAAAAACTTTTTTTCTGCCATCCTCTAACGTCTCCCTCAGTATGTGTGTGTGCATTTACAGTGGCCAGTGGCCTCCAGGGGGGTAGGGTCAAACCATGTCCTGAGTGAATTAACGAGGCCAGCTGTGATACCACCTGAAAGGAACATGGAGGCAGACAAAAGAAGAGACCCCTGTGCTCCCCTAAAAGACAAAAGAGACAGAGACAAGAGGCTGAAACCACACAATCATCTCACCATCTACAATGGCCAAGCTCCAGTAACAAGCAGGATCAGGAGGGATCTGCAAGCAGCTAAGCCAGCCGAGGCCACAGGTTTCAGTGCAAGCCATTAATTCCACTCTCCTTAACACACAATTAATTTCACTCACATGCAGCAGCTCAAAGCTTCCAGATAAGAAGAGGGCTGATTCTAAAACCAAGATTATAAGGTGAGGCAGTGGAAACTCCACTGAGAAGAGCACTGAGCAGATGTTCATAGGCCAAAGAACTGAGAATGGAAAAGGCCACTAATAAGAAAGAGTAAACTGTGTGGTAGATAGGAGTCAAACATAGTTACTCCATTATTGTAACATAAATCATATAAACTCAAAACTGACTGACAATGCCTGTATGACAATTTGTTTGCACATGCAGAATTCTTCAGTCTTCTTTTTTGTTGACATTGCATCAAAAGATCCTTTAGACCAAGTCAGGATTTGGATGTTATTAAAGTCCCAACAAAAAAGATGAAACAATAAAGCTAACCAAGCTGAAAAAAGGTGCTCCTGCTGACTTCTCTATTTGAGCTAATGTGACCAGAGCGAATGCTCCACTGAGCTTAATTCAGCCACAAAAGTAGCCAAACCATAGGGATAGTTAATTGTTGCTGGAGTAAAACCACCTGCCAGAACCGGAGGGAGCTCAGAAGCTGTGGAACTTGTCTTTTCCTAAGCAGAGCCAATGGAACCGGATTAGATCCCTGGAGTGCAGACATCCTCTTGGCTCCCCTCGTCTTGTGCCCTAATGGCTACCCTACAGGGCACTGTGATTTCTGTCTGTGGTCATGTATGTTTCCCAGTCCCCCCCCCCCGTGAGAAATCTTACATACTATAACTATTTAAAAGACACACAGCCTTCAAGGTTTATCTAGTTAAAAAAGGAGATCTGAGAGTACGGATGCATTTCCTTTTGTGATAAGGCGCTTACAGATCGTAGGGAATTGTTTCATATTCCTATCTGTAGATTTTTTTTTCTTTTGTTTGTGTGTGTATGTGTTTTACACTGAAGTTTTCATCAATGAAACTGATGAAAACTGTAGGTTTTGGTACTCTGTTTTTAGACTATTGTGTGCATGTACTTTAGGGTTGTCTAGACAAAGGAAATAATGAGTGTATGTCAGATTGTCTGACATCAATGTCCACAATATTAACCAAAATGATTTCCTTACAACACAGTAAGTAGGTACTCATGCCACAATGCCTAGTTTGGAACTGTCAAACTTTACATACACTGAGACATACTTATTGGCTATTGTGGTCACTGAGGAAACATTGATTCAAACTGAGAAGTTGCTCTGAAATGCAGTTGGCTGTTTTAACTAGGGTGACCCCAAAGATTAAACAAAACATAAATAAAATAAACAAAAATAAAAACATAAAACAAAAAAATGTCATTCAATCTTTTGGTCATTCACATGGCGTAAATGGTCAATTGGTCCTTTTAAAAAAAAATTATTACTCCATTTTCTATAGTGGTTGTTGTTGTAACCAATGAATAACTAAAATGTTATGTAACTTGTGAATTGTCATAAGATACCTTCTGCTGTCACTATCAGCAGCAAATAGTAAGTCTATGATTCACTACTACGGTTTTTGTAGATGCTAGATACTGTCTCAAATGCAACACAATTTCACATAATATGCCAATTGTTGGCCAGCAGTTATGACTGCCATCGTTCTACTGATGGTGCAAATACAAAAAAAGTCCTTCACGGTATGTGGTTCTAAGTGGAGCTCCCCAATGGAGTACCTCAGGGAGTCCCCTAGAGGCAATTTAGTCTGTAACACCTGCATTCTATCTTGTTTTCAGGATCTCTGTTAAGGTTTAACTTGGTCAAATAAATTGTATTCTACAACATACTCTGGGCATCTGCTTGTTTAAAGGATTCAAGCCTTTTAATACCTTATTTCCATTGGAGCAAAGTTCTATATTGACTATAACATTACAGAAGAGAGTCACATCAACCCGTGAGATGAGGCAATACAGGAAGCTGTATGATAAGATAAAGAAACTGTTTAGTGTATTGTGGTGTTAAGTTGCCTTGCCTTTTGTCCTCAAAGCAAAAAAAAAAAAAAAAAAAGTCTACAAAGTCAAACTATTTAACTAAAAAAGTGAGACATTTTATTATTTTATGAAAAATTTCAGCACGTCTTAAATTTAATGACGGCAACACATCACAAATAAATCTGAGACGGAGACAACAAAGGAAGGATATGTAAGCTAAACTAAAAAGTAACAGCTGGAGGAACATGTTGCAGTTTAACATGTTTCCCATCTGCAACTGACGCTTTAAAAGAAGAAAAATAGCCTTATCAAATACAGAACACAAAAAATAATCTTAGCCTCTAATCTTAACATCCCATAACATTTGAACTATAATGCTTTTCCAAATCAGAATGACCTCATGTAATGTAATGTTGCACATTCATCCATCTCCATAAGCTGGCACGTACATGAAGGCTGACAACATTTTGCCTGTGGGCCAAGGATGGAGAAGAAAGCGGTGACCTGGGTTTAGCTGATGAGTGATGCCCCACAACCAATCGATTTGCCAGTGAGCGTTAAAGATAAGAAGTTGGACGCGTTGGCCAGAAGAAGCCTATGACCTCTCACCCATCCATCTCTGTCCTCGCTGGTCTTGCTGGATGTTTGACGCTCAGTTCTTCCATCAAGTTCTCCTCCTTTGACAAAGCAGGCAGATGCTGCAATCGGTTTGTCTGTCCAGATTGGCCTATATGGACATAACACACCCACCTCCTACTCTCTTCATCTCTGTGCAGCTTGGACACCCTAGCCTATCGCAAAAGACATAGAGGACATTGTACCAAACTTACCCCGGTCAAAGTGACAGGACCCTGAAATAACTCCTCCAAAGATGAGTAATGAGATTTACTGGCCCAGATAGAAAATGCTTTTAAGACAATCAGGGGTTTTTGAAAGATAACACAATGGTCAATTTCATAGTGAGGGCAAACTTTGGACTTTTTTTTTCTAACAGAGGAAACGCATTCCTTAAATAAATGAATTAATTCATTGAGAAAACAGCAACTGACAAAAGAAAAACTGGAACACAAACCAATAAAATCATCAAACAGATTTACTCGGAGATAGAAATGAAAGATAATCAGTTTAATGGGGAAACCCAACAATACCATGAACTAAAGTTGCTGAAATGGGCAAATTAGCAAGAAAACCATTCATGTTTTATGAAAGTTCAATTTGGATCTCTAATTACAATTCTTGTGCATGTTCAGCCATGTTTTTCAGACATCATTTCTGAGAAGTTTCTGTTGAAGACATTCAATGAAGGATTGTTACACTACAAAGTACCAAAAGTCTTAATAATTTTATAAATAACTAAACTTAAATTCCAGTTCTTTTAAGTGACTGCATAAACGGTTCATTATGTGGTGAGGTTGCTTGTCTGTTTGTGACTCACCAGGTTAGTAACAAGTAATGTGAGGTGTATGACTGTTGATGTGAAAATAAATGAATGACATTAGTAACAGATGGTCATCTCTAATACTGCACGGATGGTGATCACTCACAATTATTTTTAAAGCAGCTGTTGCTGATCTATTCCTTCATTAGACACCCACGCTGCATCACAAAAACACACTTCATTCTACTGCTGCTACTAACAGGGACATAATCACTCAATTGTGTTAAAATTGTCAACACATTTTCTCACTATATATACCCTCACTGACATCCCAGTTGGGATGTATAAACTTCTGATATAGGCAATCTCACTTTTAACAATATACCCTATGTGAATTCAGGTGAGCTATACCCTGGTGCTCCTCTTTCTGACGTGGTTCTGTAATGCAAACACTTCCAGCTGAAATGCACTCAGCCTCCTGTAAACCCAAAGACTCTGCCCACTCCCCAAACAAATCATTTGCCTAAGCTGCCTCTCAGTTGGATGCATTTGCGTGCACTGAGAGTTTAACTCCACAGGGCATGGAGGATGCTAATTGTTTTGACTTGGAGGGGGTTCCTCAGGTGTGTTTGTTTGGAGGAGCACCTGAATGAATTCGCTAGCATGCCTGCACTTTACACAGAGCAAGGCAGGGAATCACTGGCCCACCTTTTCTCTTGAGCAGCAGTTTAGGCTTCATGGTGTTTGCATCCCACAGAGTTTTTCTTGGATTGGTCTAAGGTTCGTAATTATAGTACCAGTGTGAACCTCATGCCATTAACAAAACAGAGGTGGAGACAGGGGCAGGAAATGTCAGCAGGAGCCTGGGTTTGGAACTACCTAGCATAAGACCTAACAATGTAAATTAATTAGTAAGAAAAGGGGCAAACACAAAGTGTTTACAAATTCCGTAATGACAGGCTTGTATATTTAAGTACAGTTGAAATAAATAGATATTTTAATTCTGGCACTTAAAGCTGTTTAACTGACCTTCAGTTTGATAGGGTTTCCCAGTTAAGACACAATCTTGACCATACACCATAAGACCAGAATTGTAAGCATCTATGAAACTTCAAATGACAGACAAAAAGGCATCTGTGACACAATATCAAAAGAACCCTTTTTTGCAACTTTTTGGAGGGCTGAAGTCAGTGTTAGCTGCTATGGTCAGCAGCAGCCATTGGAGTGGTCAGCGTGGAGAATTAAGTGTGCTTCATCATTCTGATGGCTGTGTCCAATTGCATTATGCCAGAGCAGCAGGTAGCCCTGGCTGCCGGGGTCGTAGCTCTAACCGCCTCACCCCATTGGTCCAAGGAATCCGGCCAAGGTTCACGGGTCAGGGCCTTGTCCGGACACGGGCCTGGCTCCTGGCCAATGGGTCGAGCTGGTCAGCAGCGGGGAGCAGTGGTGGTCAGACAAATGATTTATAGAGGTGCTGGATGAAGAGAATGCTAAGAGGCTGGACCTAAATCTGGCCAGTTTTTCTTTAGGTTTTCAAAAGGCACAATCTGTTATTGTTTTACTTATCTCACACCACAAGGGCTTGACATGAACTCCCAGCTTTTTAAAGACTGTCTTTATACTTTTACTTTCAAAAATCTGATGTCATTGAGTCATCTTTTATTTTTCCTTTGCATGTTTCCCCTAAAACCTTTTGCTAATGAACAAAACCTGGACAAGCTCACATCTTTAGAAATGTGGTTTCTAAACTATGTGTTGCCAAAAGTAAAACAAAAGCTTGATCTGTCATCTTGTCGCAAATTGTTAATCGCCTGCCAACATATTGAAATGATTCCATCAAACCAGGAAACTTCAGAAATAAGTTGAGAAGTTTTCTGGTCGAGAAAGACAGGGGAGCTTTGATTGCCCCGAAGGGCGTTTTGTTCTTGTTAGGGTATTGTGAACAGATGGACTTCATACCCACTCGCCCAAATCAAAAATGGCATTTGTTTTTTTTATGTCGAATGATTTTAGGGCTGCAGAGACAATGAAAACAAATCCTTTTCAAAATGTTCTCCAAAAAATCAAATCAGGAGGAGATTATGTTATTCGGGATTCGCTGATGACTCACTTTAGTCTCATTTAGCTAAATCAAGAGAGCACAATCGAGGAGTTTGTTAAGAAAACCAATATTCAAAAGTTAGAGATGTTCAGCAGGAAAAAAAAAACTAGACTTGCTTTGTATCATCACAGAAAGTAAACATTTGGTTCTGACATCATACAACATCAAGGGAGGCAGCTGGCTGGCCCATACTACGCATAATGTAAACCATGAAATGAACAAACTACGTAATTCTATATGGCTATAAAGACAAACTATTGGGTGACATTTCCCACATTCAAGAAGTCATAAACCATCCTGTGACTAGTGGAATGGCCCAGCATGTGGTTTATTTTTGGGGGACACACTTAAAGGTCAGACGGCAATCCACAGGACTGTGGACGTATTCTCTGTGCAGAACTACCAGCTGCTATTTGAACGTGGGAGGACAGTTTGCCTCCACTGGCCTGAAGAGCAAAGCTTACGGCCATGAAACCTTGCTGCCCTTTCAGCTAATTGTTTGTGGGTTGCTTTTAAATTTATTGACAGTCTTGGTGATATACTGCTTCCATTGTGTTCTTGTGCTATTGTAAGCAACATTAACTATGGTTCCTTCTTCCCACCTCTTGTGCTCCATGGCTGACCAGGGGCCAGAGAGCAGCGTGATACCCAGCGGGAGTGCCCTCTCCGTGGGCAGCAGAGGAGACCTTTACAGGTGCCTCGTCCCTTCTCTTAGCAACGCCCTGCTGCTCAAAATTTGTTGTCCCCCTGTGGGTGTCTTTCTAAAACTGTCAACCGTGAGGCCCCTGATGGGAGATTTGTTGATATGATAACTCGATTAGGCTCCAGGATGGATGACATGGTGGCAGAGAGCAAGTATACAGCTCCCAGGGAGGTGCCGACTCTTCTCCTTAACCTCTCCTCAGGACACCAGCAGTTTGAACAAGCCAGGCATGTGGCTCCCAAAACCCTCGCTGAGCCTTCGGTAATCTGTCTCCCAAGCACAATGGTGCAGTTCACTAACCAGACATGGCATCACAGCGCTTTTGATAATTTAAGCATAGACACACTATATGAGAAGAAGATTTGAGACAAAAGAGAACTCACTAATTAGAAGCACTCAATGTGAAAGTTCCCTGTTATGTGGATTTATCATCCAAGCTGACCCTTCTCTCCTGCACCTTATTGTTCTAATTGGCCAGGCACTTTTTCCCAATTAACTCTAAAACTGCTTGATGATCACCCTAAGTTAGCCATAGATATCAGCAGACAGCTTAAACTGGAGTTAAAGATAAAGTTATAGACTCATTAAATTAGTGATTCATTTTAAGCCATCAAAGCAGAGCTTTTTTTTGGTTGCTGAGGGAGGGATATGGATTGAATCCCAGGTAGTCAGGCTGGTGTTATCAAGTAAGACGCTAATGATATACTGATGTGCTCTCAACATCGCTCCACTTTTGGAGTAATCTCTGCTTACTGGTGTCAGCACGGGTTGCATTATGAACTCTTTTTACCCGGTGGTTAAGTTGGAGACTCAGGATGGATTTAAATCAAAAGACCTGTTCTCCCTCAGTGAGTCTGGTAAAAGCTCTGGCATATCCACTCAGGTGTAACAGAGTCAATCGGTAACCACTAGAGAGACAATTAGAGATAAAGTTTATGTAAATGGTAAGGCCTCACTTCACTCACACATTCCATTGTATTGTTTAGTAGCATTGTATTGTATAACTCCCAAAAATATAAGAGAAAACTACTCAAACTGAAACCACATTTTCTCACAACTGGTATTAAATTCGTGAAAGCTAATAAAATGACTTAATAGACCAACAATTCCCCCAACTGAAATGCTCACACAGGTATTTGTTAATACCCTCAAATATGACCCATAACAGCCTCATAAAAAAAATGGCTAAGGCTAAAATACATTACTTTAACTGCCACACTCATAGATGTCATTTTGGTTTCAAACCGTTTGAAATCAAACATTTGGGGGAGCACAGTTTTTAACAGTGCAGAGCCACAATGACAGGGAGTGGGACAGACAGGATGTGGCACATGTGTATCATATTATGCAGGCTTCTCCAGACCCATATTTGATAATAGATATACAACTGGCCCACACTGCCCATCTGGGCTGCTGTCGAGCCACCAGCCCTCTCAGGCTAATATTTCCCACATCCCTCCTCCATCCCACGGCCACGGTTAGAGGTTAGGATGCTTTCATGCAGACCAGCAACACAAGCGCCACATCTCAGGTCTGCTCCAACAGGACTCACATTATTGTTGTGATGTACGCAAATTGATGCAAGAGCTTAACTTCAATGAATGCCAAAGCTCCGTTTTTACCTACAGTAGGAAGAAGCTGGAGCATGTCACCAGCTCATCACCCTCTCACCACAGGAGGTAACAGCGTGATCCTTAAGCCCCATACACACACGTCGCTACTATTTACTCGCTACTCGCTCACTCGCCTACTCGCCACTCGCTTGGGTGCTTTTGCTGACTTGGTGTGTAGAAGTTGGGTGGCCACTGTTTGGAGAACACTGGGGGAACGTCACCTGTCAATAATCTGTATTCTGCATTTTAATTGGCTACTCGCTTTTACTCGCGTCGCTCGAAGTTGAAATATGTTCATCTCGGAATCCGCCCACATCGCATCGCTTGTACTCTCCTTGCCTACTCGCCTACTCGCCTCCTCGCCTCGCGTGAACACATAGACATTCTATTGACTTCACTCGCTGAGCGAGTAAATAGCAGCGACGTGTGTGTATGGGGCTTTACCATCTGCCCACATCTCGAGAGTTTCTGGACAGAACCACAGAGTTTTACTATTCCTGTAATCGAAGGTATTCTTCGATGTAAATCTGTAGTCCAGAAATTTATTCCCTTACTTGAGGACATCCACATAATGCCTTCCTAGTGTGACACAGAAAACTTTTTTTTTCTTAAACATTCAAATTTGTTAACCTATTTCAACAGACCCCCTAAATAAAACATTTATTTTATGATTGAGCATAGCATGGGCTCTTTAACATATCCCAAGCTGGTACTTATAAACCCTGTTTGAAAAGACATTTAGTTGGTTATGCAAAAAGCTTTCACAAACTCTCTGCTCTTTGGAACGGTTTGAATAAACAGCAAATTACAATATTAAGACACTGAACAGCAAGGAAATCAGACAAATGTGCACCGACTGTCTCCATAGTGCTTATTTGAATTAATATCCACATTGAAGCTTTTTAAATGTTCTAACTTCTTCTTCTTCAGAGAAGTTTTTTTAGCTGTAAAGAATAGGTTTGAGATTTGAAACTGAGTCCAGAGCAGCACTGGAACTTCTTCAGGAGAACAGGAGTAAAAGATTATCAAGTAAAAAGGACAAAGAGCAAAACTTCATTCATTATTGGCCTCTCAACAATGGGAGACATTAGTTCTCTTAACCCGAAAACATCTACAAATATTTTTCTCTCTGAAAATGAGCCACGAAATCTGCATGTCTGGACGATCCACTGGGTCTCCAACTAATTAGAAGCTTCTGTTTGTGGAGATAGTGGCCTGCTCACTGAGACCATAAACAAGGTATTGATTTCTGTGTGTGACCTCGGTTTCTGAATGGAGCTGAACACCAGACAATGACTGGTTAATGTGCTCTTGTTATCAGAGGTCACACATGTGATGGAGGGGGCAGTGGAGGCACCCTGAAGAAGGCAGACTAGATGTGAGATTCAATAAAACAAAAAAAACAAAAAAAAAGATTAGCCCATGTAGTATTAAAGGTAAATCAATTTTACTGCATTAAAAAAAAAAATAATAAAATCACAAGGATAAGCCTTCAATTCAGTTTTATAAAAAGTCTTTAATAAACAGATTAAGTAATAAATTTTCCTCATTAAATGAATACGCATTTAATCATGTCCTCTGAAACCACAAATGTGAACAGATGCTTGCGCCTGAAAATCAAAATGACAAGTGAACAGTGGTAAGACAACGTCTGTTCCATCAAAAATGAAAACTCATAACTATAACAATAAAACTACTAATTTCTACACAAAGATTTAGCTTCCATGCAGATTGGAAGCTAAAGCTGAGAACTCATTTCACATAAAGATGAAAGGGACTCTCCTACCTCTCTCACTAGAAAACTTGCTAGTGTTTTCACACACACTCACTCTCACCACACTTCAGCTTGTGATGTTGTGAGTGACGCAAAGAGGAATGTCGTCAATTAGCTGTAGTCTCATAAAAGAGGAGATGACTCCAAATATTGTTTTCTGGCATATTAACACAAAAAGAGCAGTGTCAAAACAGATACTTTCATCTGAGATGATAGAAGTTGAGAGCAACACAAAACTCAAGACTGCAAATGACATGTGAACATCTAATTATAAGGGCACAAATAAGATGAAAGTTGATATCCATTATCAGCTTGGGGATTCCTAAATAACTGCAGCTGCAACAGGACACGAACTAAACATGTGCTACTGATTTAATCAAAATTGTGCTCTGAATCCCTGATAGATTTGTAAGGAAAAATAAATTATACATATACACACACACACACACACACACACACACACACACACACACACATACATATACATACATATATGAGGGGCATGAGCAGACATGAATAGGCTTGCAGCACATGCATCCCCACACATAAAGAGCATTTCTCCAATCTTTAAAGCCTTACAGCTTTTGTTTAATGAGATTAAAGTATTATTTAGGTATGTGCAAAAAATTGCCTAACTTCTTAGTTTTTAATTAAAGCTTTAGGACTCACTTGCCAACAGTAATCATTATCACTGTCAGATGATTACAATTAAAAGCTGATGAACTCTCTCCTCAGACCTTTTGGTAGCACTCAACAACCATAGCTGATTGAGGATCTAAAGAGAAAGCTAACCGATGCTTACAAACAGGCTTTTAAACAGATATCAAATAACTTCCAGCTTGAAGTCTTCTATGTCTGAAGAAAGAAATGGCAGCTAAGGGGAACTGTGGAAGCCATGGCAAGATAAAACTATGGAGGAGAGATTTCTAGCTAACTAAAGAAAATTAGTACATACATTAACTTGTTTTCTCCTCTAAAAATGAAGGGAAAAGCAGAAAACTGTTCCGTGGTTAAAAAAAAATAGAAAATCCAAATTTGAACGTTGTTTTTGGAAATCATCACTCATTTAAAAAAATTAATCTCTGATGGTGTGGGGGTACATTAGTTGCTATGGCACCGAGCAGCTTGCACATCTGGAAAGGCTCCATCAATGCTGGAAGACAGAGCCACACATGCTCCCATCCAGATGATGTCTTTTTCAGGGTTGTCCTTGCATATTTCAGCAAGACAATTCTAAACCACGTCCTACATCTTTTACAACAGCATGACTTCGTATTGTAAGAGTGTGGGTGCTGGACTTGCCTGCCAGCTTGGAAGGCAGACATTTCACCAACTAAAAACATTTGGTGCATCATGAAACACAAAATGTGATAAAGACCACCAAGGACTGTTAGACAGCTAAAATCACATATCAGGACAAGAGTGGGACAACATTCCTCTCCCAAAGGTCCGACAACTGGTTTTCAATTCCCAGATGTTTACAGGCTGTTGTTTAAAAGAACAGGTGATGCTACACAGTGGTAAACATGGACCTGTCTCAACGTTTTTAAGATGTGTTGCTGCCATCAAATTCAAGATGAGCTCATATTTTTCACTAAATAGCAAAATGTCTCAGCTTGAAAATTTGATATGTTTCACATTTTCTATTGTGAATAAAATGTTGGTTCATGTGATTTGCAAATCGTTTCAGTCTTTATTTACATTTGGGCAGTCTCCAAACTTTTTTTTTCTTTACACCTGAACAGTGACTGTATATATATGAAAAAGTCTTATGTTGTCACTGAAAATTAACTCTAATATCAAAAGTTTATTGACCAAATAGAAAATCAAAGCGGCCCTGTGATGGACTGGCGGCCTGTCCAGGGTGTACCCTGCCTCTCGCCCATTGACCGCTGGGATAGGCTCCAGCCCCGACCGACCGATTCAGCGGTATAGAAAATGGATGGATGGATAGGAGATAAAACAGCCTGAAAACTGCATGGACTGTCCTTATCTGACATCCATCTACTGTTTTAGAGGATGGTCAGTTGATCATTTCTTTTTGCAAATCCTGTTAGGCTTTTTAATCTCTCTGAAATCAACTTTATATCTCAAATCAACTGACCCACTTAGCAAGGTCTACATGGCAAGAAACCAAACAATTCACTCAATCGAAAAACAGAGAGCAGATGTTCCGTCTGAAATAATGCAGCTGCTTTTCTTTTAGAAAAGAATGTCCAGTTTTAACTTAAGCTTCTGACTTTCGGGTCACAAGCCTTTAATTTAGAGAGGGATACTTGAAAGGCTCAACATTAAAACGGTTCTCTGGCTTTGATTTATTGTCTGTTTCTAATTGGCCTGAGCACATGTTGTGAATTCAGTCATACATTAATTATTTTGAATGTTAAATATGAGATGCCACAATTTGGAGATAAGGCTGTTATTGTGAACAGGTGACACATTCACACTATTTGCTGAGTTTGTGGGCACAAACAGTCTGACACCGAATGTCATATCAGGACTTTATCACCTTTCATCGTGCAGCAGTGAGTGGCTTTTTCAGCAAGTACTTCACAGACGTCAATGCTGATGAGTATATCTGACCCGCTGTCGAGATCATGCGAGTTAAAACTGAGGGAAAGTCAATGGCAAAATCCTACTTTCAGACACTGACATAGCACAGAGAAGCAAACCAAAGCTGTAGAAATGATTCTTTACCACGACACGCAAGTCTGACATGCCAAGCATATCATTTAAAACAGCAAAATTTGAATTCTGTTTGAGCATGTGATACCAGATTTTAAGTTTAGCACCAGAATGTTGAGGATATTTTCTGGATTTAAATTCCAACTTTTAACACTTGTAAGCTTTACATGGTGAGCAAAACTATGTGGGTGTTTTATATTTAGGGTAGCTGTGGTCACCACTTAAAGACACGGTGAGAAACTAACATCTGGGAGTAACTACACTGTGTTACAACCGTACAACCCACTGTGTCTTCTTGTGGAAAGGAATCAGTGGAGGTGACTCAGAAATCTGATCTTATACATCCCTTCTGGCTTGGAAATGCCATGGGAGCCCCCACCAGGAGGATTTGGATAGGATGGCTAGAAAGATGGACATCAGGCTCAACCTGCTGAAATCACAATTTCAGTAAGTCTTCAATGTAGGGAGTTTCATAATCACTGCAGACAATGTGGGCAGGTCATTCTTTCAGTATTAAATCCAAAGAAGTTTTTAGAAACAAAGTCAAATCCTCTCTGTGATTTAGCCTTCCATACACTGCCTAACAGATCTTGCATTTTACTTTTACCAAGGGAATCCATTATTCATGTCTTTCACATACAGGCCCAGAACAGATAGAGCCAAATCTACCACGTGCTGAAGCCAATTTCATCTCAGGCACGCACAGCTCTGCTCTAAATGTACATGAGTGTAAAACTGACTGGTTTTCAGACAATGTGACATGCAATGCAGTAACAATCCTTATAGCTGCCACAGCCAAATGTGAAATAAACCATCTTCCTGCTTGGCCATGTCCCCATTATGATCCCTGTTATTAATGAGACCAGAAAGAGCCATTTCAAAGCTGCATTAAAGAGTTTAGCTATTCATATCATCTATCAAAGACATTTCAGAAGTGGACTGGCTCTTATTTAGTGTTCACATGACAGAAACTGCAATGGAACAGAACTTCCTAATCACACACAGACAATAACACATTTCCCTCTGCTGCTGCATTAAAGGAACCCCAAAAAAGCCCCGAGTGTAACCCACCAAGAAGACCCATCAAACACAAAGAGCACAACACTGCAGATTGGAAAATCAAAGACAAATGTTTCTATTTATTATTTAGATGAAAACAAAACTGTCTTCTTTCCTTTACACAAGTCAGACCAGGAGAATCTACCACACAAAATTCCTTACTTAGCAGATGAAATAGTTCTCTTTGCCCAGGGGATGGCTGTTCTGTGGGCGCATCCCAAATGAGGGGGTCAGACAAGTTAAGGCTTGTCCTAAAATGGACACATGTTCTCCATTGTCAAGCCAACCTCTTTCCCAGCCAGAAGATCAATGCAACCTGTCAGAACTCACCCACTAGTTGTCAATGGTCAGAGTGATGAGGAGCTGGGGTTTTGGAAGGGGGAGGACAACAGATTATGTAGAGGAATCTCATAGGGTTGTCTGCATTTTTGCATTTTAATTTCAGAGGAGGTGGGGGGTAATGGTTAAGAATTGGGGCCCCCTGAAGATGTGATCCTGCAGGTGGCACAAACTAGGGAAGATGAGAGCTGGCAGATGTGGCACATACTGTATATTTTCAACTGTTTATTTTGATTGTAGATATGGATAAAGATTTGGTTTATTGGCAATGATTGTAAGTGAGATATTGTTTCTAACAAGGAATAAAAACTTAATTGGTTCAGACAATTAAAGGAAATTGGTCAGCAAAAGAAAAATTTAATTGCAATTTGTTACAAGTTAGCAATGCACAAATCTATAATTTTGCAAATGTGCCTGTGTAGTTATGGTCATTTTAATGTTAGTACTGCTGACAGCAACCACAAGTTTGGGGCGTCAGTAAATCAGGCCCTGATCTAGTTGCCATATGTGGTTTTGACTTTGTTTGGGTGCAGCGATTCTGATGGACAGCTGTCCCACCTCAAGCCCCGGTCACCACACCTGCTTCATCTGCCTGCTATGCTGACACATGTTTCTCTTTGTGGCCCCATGTGGTTATCCCACAGTCAGAGCTGAGAAGGCATCAACAGGCAAACACAGTCAGGGCTCTTAATTAGGGTGGTGACTGACTGATTGGTAACAGGATGGGGTAGGACATTTTGAGTGGTTTGACAAGTCAAAAATATGAGGCACAGTCATGAGAAAAATCAATTAAACCATCCTTCAAGGTTTTTACAAATCATACCATGATAAAAAATTATTTGGTCCTCATCAGGTCTTCAGTCACAATCTCAGATAAAGAACAACCGACATGTTACCATTAATCTTTATTCTTCTAACAGACAACAAGCATTAATGCAGAAGCAATATGTGCAAGAACCAAGTACACTCTTGCTGCTTCCATCGGAATTAAGAGCCAGGTGCTACTAATCTGATGCACTTCATTAATTGATCATCAGCAAGTGTGAGCAACTCTATGAAATCAGACATTTTGTTGGTCTGGAGCATTCAGTTGTGTGTTAGCATATACTAAGGAGGAAAGACATCAACAATGTCATCAACAACCTTGGAGAAGCAATTGATGTTGTCAATCAATCTGGAAAAGGTTATAAGGCCTTCTCCATACAATTTGGAATCAATCATTCTACAGTGAGAAATATTCACAAGTGGAAAACATTCAAGACAATTGCCAACCTTCCCAGGAAAGGATATCCTAGCAAATACACCCCAAGATCAGACCTGCAATGCTCAGAGAAACTACAAAAAAACAGACTCTACAGGCCTAGGCTAACGTGTTAAATGTTAAAGTTCATGACAGTCCAATCACAAAAAGACTGAACAAGTATGGCTTTGTTTGCCAGAAGAAAGCCTCTTCTGTCTAAAAGAAAAAAAAAAAATGAACATGGCAGCACGGCTTAGGTTTGCAAAGTTGCATCTGAACAAACCACAAGACTTCTGGAACAATGTCTTTTGTACAGACAAGACTAAAGGAGAGGTGTTTGATCATTATGTACAGCACAATATTTAGTGACAGCACAGCACATCAGCACAAACACCTCATACCAGCTGTCAAGTATGGTGATGGAAGGTGATGATTTGGGTTTGTTTTGCTGTCAGAGGACCTGGACACCTTGCTGTCATTGAGTCGACCATGAACTCCTCTGCAAACTAAAGTATTCTAGAATCAAATGTAAGGCAATCCGTCCAACAGTTAAAGCTTGGTTGAATTGGGATCATGCAACAGGACCGTGATCATGAGCACAGCAGTTAATCTGAAAAAAATAAAATAAAATAAATCAAAGTGTTGCAACGGCTTGCTCAAAGTTCACCTCAACCTGATTGAAATGCTGTAGTGGGATCTTAAAAGAACTTCACATAAACAAATGTCTGCAAACAACAAAAAAACAAAAAACAGTAGACACCTCAGAAGGAATAGTTGGCTAAACTGCCACTGAAGGTGGTACATCAATCTATGGACTCATGGGCTGTACTTAGTTTTTCACATGCTACTTCTTCCTCTTGGCTTCATTAATAAATAATGACATGGTATAATATGTAATGTGTTGTTATTCATCTGACATTGTATTTACCTGATTTTAAGACCTAATAAGGACCAGATGATTTTTATTATGTCGTGATGATTAAAACCCTAGAATTGAAAAGCAGGGTGGCGGTAGGGAGGGGTTTCCTTTCCACACAACTGTGTGTAAAGCCTCTTCCATGGTTACAGTAAGACATGAGGCAACAGCTAGTTGGTAAGTTCAGCAGTATGGACAGAGTGGGTGGGATGGGTGGTGTAAACATGATAAGCAGGACATCATCTGTCAACTTAACAACCCCCTAACAGATGAGCAAAGCCGTAGCAGAGGAGGCAGAGAGGATTGATTGGTGGCCAGTGGGGACAGTGGATAGGCATCTGTCAGTCATCCAGCCATGCGAAACCTCAGGGACACCTGTGCACGTTTTCATAAGGTTGAGTGACTCTTTTAATGGGGAGGAGGCAGGGAAGAGGTCAGTAAACAAAAGCGAGATTACTTTTGCAGAATGGGAATGTTGTTTTCTGCATAAAAGAGGCCAGATGACTCCCAGGATAGATCACCTGAGCGATAGCAGAGCAACTCAAGAGATCAAACCCTGACTTCATGCATTTTATGGTCCAAAGCTGAATTTTATTATACCAACTGACATTATTGACGATGAACAAATTAGTCAATCACACTGCAGTTCACACCTACATTAACATTCAATATTGTTAACATTACACACAGCCCCACTAATTCACAGTTGACACTGTATGCAAATAATTTCAAGTAACACTCCATGTACAATATCCAACACTACTCATTCCCGATCTTTGGCCTGTGGTGTTTCCACTCAGCAGGCATTCTAAACAAAGGAACTCATTCACTAACTGCCGAGCACGGGTGAACAACTGTACGACAGGAGTAGGTGTGGGAACATGAACTATCCATCCACTACACATCTGTAGTGCAATTCCTCCCCCACAGCTGAGGCAGCTGTTGTATGGTAAACTCTGCCATGCAGCTCCCTCCTTGTTCAGAGTACTTTCCTCATTGTTAGGATGAAAAACGCCACAGCAGCGGTGGTGGCCCCTGTCCTCAGGAGCAATGCCTGGCTGGAGCTTATTATGGTTGGGCTTGCCCAAATAAACACACCAGGACCTCGCAGCCACAGCTGTGGGCCTCTCCCTGGCTGACCTCCCCTCCTGTGAGTCCTCCACTCACAGAGAGAAACAGAGAGAAAACAAGTGAGGAGGAAAGAGACAGCTCGTCCGAGCCAAAGCTTGCAGAGGTTAGAGGGGCCAAATGCTGCTTATTATCAGAGTCGGGTCTTTCCCACGCCTGCAAGCCTGCAGCCGGCGGCGTGCCCAGTTGCTCGGAAAGCATTTAGCCAACTCATCTACAATCATCCTCCCACCAACAGAGGGGGATGAGGTTTGGTTTCTCACTGCTCCACAGAGATAAAATCTAATTCAGTAAGTTTGTGTGCTAAGGCTGTACGGTTTAAAACCAAGAGGGCAAGAGGAAAGCCAAAAATCCTTTCTTCTTTTAACCTGCATCTCTCAGAATGGATGAGAGCGTGGATTTGGAGTTTGACAGCTGAATAAATTGGACTAATGGGCTGAGCAGACTGAGACTGGAATGAAGGTCGCACTGTGGAGGTTCCTCCAGCCACGCTAATGCAGCAAAATTACTCCACCACTGAAAGAGACGAAGGCATGTTGTTAAGAAAACCCACCCACATGTTATCTAAATGTAAAGAAAGTTTTATAGCCGACAGATAAATGTTTCATCCAATCAGATACAATTCTGACTATAAAACATGATACAGATTGTCTTGTCCTACTGGTTTCCCATATTCTACAAAGAAAAAAGCAGTTTATAATAATATGCAACGTCATTCCTATAAGAGTTCACACTCACAGCAAGTTCAGCTAGATTTCCATTTTAACAAATTAGCTCAGAAGCTCCAGAACATGCATCTTAATTGGCTCTTGTATTCTTTTTTTTCAAAATCAAGATCAGTGGATCCCAAGAGTAGCACTCGAATTTAGAAGCTGTAAGGGTGCCAGGTAGCTCAACTGGATGAGCGGGCACGTACAGAAGCTGAAGCTCCTCGAAACAGGTGGCCTGGGTTTTAGTCCTGGCCTGTGGCACTGTGCTGCATGTCATCTGCCTTATTTCTGACCCCTCTCCTGTCAAGCCACTTTCAATATTACGGCCACAAAAATCCTTTATGAAAAAGCTGTAAACCCACAACATATGGTTAAAGGAGCTCTCCATGCAAGTTAAATGACAACAACAGAAGAGATCCATCAGCGAGATAGAAGGAACATTAGGAGGGGCTAAATCAACAATTTAGTTGATTTTGAGGAAAGAACACCCTGATGATCTCAGCAGCATGAAAGGGCCAGAACGTCCATGGAGGATAAGAGTGGTGGATGATCACAAGATCTTTTCCAGGGTAAAGAAAAACCCCTTCAACAACCAGCCAAGAAAAAGAGCACTCTCCAGGCGTCATGCATCTTATCAGCCAAGTCTACATTAAAGGGAAGAGGCACATACAAAGGATTCCCTACGAAGAACAAACCATTCATAAGTCTCAAAACAGAAAGTGCAGATTAGACTTTACAAAAAAACATCTTAAAAAAACAGGCCGGTTCTGGAACAATATTCCTTGGACAAATGAATCAAATATCAAGCTGTTCCACACTGAAGGGAACAAAAAAAAACTATACAGAAGGCTTAAATCTGTAAAACATGCGCAAGAAGTTTGATGGCATGGGTCAAAAGTCATTATTAATGAAGTGACAAAAGCAGGGGGATTCTGTCTGCTTAGATTCAGCCAAGTGAGGTGGCCATGTAAATCAACTGATCATAACTTGATCGAGTTGCATTTGACGTGCTGAAGATAAACTCAAAGCAGAAACCCCCAGACACAAACGACAGAAAACAGCTGCAGTAATGGCCTAGAAGTCCACGGGTCCCAGACTTTCAGGCAGTCACTGCCTGTAATGAATTCTTGACAAAGCAAAGAAAGTTGACATTACATCAATGGTTAGATTGACCAATTACATTTGAGCCTTTGAAAACGATGGCTCTGAATAAAAAAAAAAAAAAAAAAAAAATTACTAAGTTTCCCCTCCAATTTAAAGGCCTAACTAATTTTGATATGTAATTGTACATAGCTGGAATTATAAAAAAAAAAATAAAGCGCAAAACTTCAAATATTTCTGGACCTAACTACATGTATACCACCACCCACACACCAAAACACCCACGGCCGCCCACTGAATTCCTCCTGCATACAAACCCACGCACATCCTCGACCTCCTACACATGCATCCAGCCACACACAAACACCCCCACAAACACATCCATCAACAGCAATGAATGCTCAATCACCCACCAAGGAACTCCCACACACACACAAACATATACAACAGTGACCCTCCTAGAGACACACACAAATGCTCACACACTCTTCACCCCCTGCTTCACTCCGTTTGCACTGTCAGCCTGATGCAGAGCTGAGTCGGCAATCACCCACTTGTTTGCGTGTGCGTGTGGGGGGGCCTGCCTCTCCAGCAGCCCCTAGAAGGAGGGAAGAGGAGGGACTGCCCTGCAGCCTCTGGATGGGACAGATGGGTAGAGAGAGCTCCTGGGCAGGTAGTCATCCTTAGAATGTGGGGGCGTCTTAGGGGGGTCTTGCCGTGGGCTGAATAGCCTTTAAATGCCCCCAGTCCACACCCTCGGAGAGCAACCAGAGGAGGGCTATTGTCACTAAACATTCCCTCCTCCATCTCCTCCTACCCCCGCTTCCATTAGTTATGCAGATTCGGTGCATCACAGGGAGATTGCCGCCTACAAACACACCTGCAGGAATACACTGGAATGAATATGTAGCATGTCAGCAAATGGACCGACATCTGTTATGTGAAGACACACGGCCTTCCTCAGTGAATATGAATTACATCGCTCTAAATTTCCCACTGAATTAATGGGATCTTAGTAGCGCTTTTTTGCAGTAAAACCAACAGTCGATCACCTGCCAGTCCCAGATCCAGCTTTACAACTGGATAACCATGAGAGCTGCTTTAAGTTTGTGGCAGATTTTCTTTCTTCCAGCGACCTGGGCAACCAGTTCTGCAGTCCCAGAAAATAACAGTATTCAGGAAAAAAAAAGAAAAGAAATCACCAATAGAGTAAAAAGAGAGGCTCAGAAGGTTGGGAGAAAGTCGAGGCCAGCCATTAAATCTCCGGTCCCTTTTCCTGTCAGCGCAGCTACCACCACAGAGCCACGTCAAAAATTACACAGCAGCTCCAGATAGCAAGCAATTACAGAGTGGGGTCTATGAACGGTGCCTGTGCAGCATGGGCTGGCAGTCCTTAGAATTTACAGCACAGGGTTCATTTTCACTTGAGTGCAGTCCAAGAGCTGGTCCTGCTCCCAAGGTTCAATTTCTGTTACTCATGGTCATGATTACATTAAATATAATCATTCAGGCCCAAAAAGCAAGTTAATGGCTGTGGCTGAACCCAACCAGCGAGCGATAGACTCAGAGAAGAGGAGAAAGCAACAGGAGAGGTGAGAGGTTGAGAGAAATCAGAGTGAAGAAATGAAGGTTCTAACTTGCCAGAGACTCCGTCTGGGCTCAGTGGCGGGCCTGATGGCACTGTGTCAGTGTCATTACGTGGGTGTGTGTTCAGGAGCGGTTTCAACCCAGACGGACGTGACATACACATTCAAACGCGTGTCAGGAGGCCACCCACGCTTGACACAGGGAGAGTGCCAGGCCCTGACACATGGAGCGTGGTGAGGCGACAACTTCGTCAAGAGACGGATTGGTGCCTCCTTGCCACATGTCACTCACATCTCACTCTCACCCTCTTCTCCCTGCTTCCCCCCCTCCCCTCCCCTCCCCATCATGTGAAAATGCACAACTAATCATTTGTGTTTCAGATGAATGCAGTGTAACCTCAGTACAAATTTTTTTGGGGCATGCATTTGTGGCAACAATGTGCAGAATTAAATGAGAAATATCTGACCTCCTCGGAGTATCATTTTATGTTTCTAATCTAAATGATAGAAAGCTCTTGTAACAAATACTGTCATTCTGTATCATTTACCGTAACATCATGAGCAGAACTCATTTTTCAGATTAAATAGCGTTAGACAAGACCCAGATGTGGAGACAGGGCCAGTGGTTGATAGCGCCAAGTGTTGGAAATTCATTCTCCCAAGGACCCCTCTAGTGAACAGTCCCTGCAACTGACATACCTCCCCCAAATGTTCCCCTTGGTTTTTCTTGGGTTGCACAGGACCTCATGCAAATGCTTAATCACTTCACTTTACTGTTTGTCCCAAATGGCAAAATAAACAAAAGGCACACTTGGGCAGGCGGCTTAAACAAGCTGAGGAGTGTAGGAGGTTTCCAGAAATAAACCAGAGCATGCTGTAAAATCCAAGCTGAGGGAGGGTCAAGTGTGCTGGATTTCAAAGGGAACCCGTAAAAAGAAACAATCTGGTTTCCACATTTCGACGAAGGAGGCAAATGTGGCTGAGATATCATGCCGTTGCCGTTTCCAGGGAGGGGTGCTATCGCCAGTTCTTACAGTAATTTGAGCTCTGCTCAAGCGTGGCGATTTATGGCTGCTGTTAAATCAGCAGTTCGCAGTTCTGTGCCACTAAAGTGAAAATGATGATGGTTTTAAATTCTTACAGTCACTAAATCCACATGTTACTGATATTCCTATTCTAAAAGAGGACCAAACCATTGGTTGGCATGGGAACCTGCATTTTCTTCTGTCTTTACATTACACATGAGTGTAAGAAACATGCATTAATACCGTTTGCCCTGTAACAACAATCATCCGTGCAACTTCCCCTCACATGATATTGGTTAAAAGTCTCTGGGTACCCCCCTTCACTACTCAATACCTGTACACTTGCTACCTTACCCCCTGGCAGTATATGAGATCTCAGCTCCTGAAGTAACACACCGATTGGGATAATCCCTTGTCAACATGTTGCTGATCCTGGGATTGGGCTGCCCTGATCTCCCCTCTGCCTCCCTCCTTCCCTCATCACTGGGTCTCTTGGGCTGACATGGGCCCTGACAAAGCCCTAATCCATCACCTCCTGTCAGGGAAGGCTGCGCTGCAACCCCCCCCCCCCCCCCCAATGGGTCGGCATTATCCTAATCCACAGGCCCTGGCTTCCATGAGAATGAAGCGCCCACATGGCCTCACCCCGGTTCTGTTTACTCGTCCCATCTGAGTCAACACACTCCCCATTAGGAGAGACACCGCAGAAAAGAGGGGCGTACTATGAAATATCTGAGCACCCATCAGCAGGAGAGGGTTTACCTTGGGTGTGGATGCTGATTGTCTCTCTGACCTGCCTCTGGTGTGGTAATGTAATCTCTGGAGCAAACACAGGCCTCCTGACTTGTGAATGATCCAGTCTGCCCACTGCAGAAGCGCATGTCGATGGTCCGGCTCTGACAGTAAAACGTGAATAGCTTTCAGTGTGCACACTCACACTGAATATACATGTAAACAGCGAGCAAACCCATACTGAAGGGCACAAACCTGAGCCAAAAAAATGAAATTCTACAAAGTGGCGAGTGCGCAAATCTTAGCAAATCATGGCTAAAAAGGATTTTCGAGCAGGCGTCTGCAAACACATAAAAAGTGAGAGCTGCGTCTGACTAATGTTTGTTGGAAGAATTAACTTGTTGTTGTCAGCTGTACCATTAAAATAACGCCTCTCTTCCAGCCTAATACGAGCCAACAATTTAGTCAAAAACATCCAAAAACGTCAACATGGAAAATTAATCATTCAGCACTCAGGCTCACCAGGTGCGAGCAATTTCAGTAATTGCCATGACAGGGTGATATTAACTGTTTTTAATGTTTGCCATGTTATGATCTGCACTCATGCATACATACTTTTACCCGCTGACGGCTCCACACTGCTTGTTTGAGACGAAGCTGCCATTGATCAGCGCTCTTTTCCTCAACGACCATTCAGAGCCAACACTTCCCTCTAGTGGCGGAGGCATGAATAGCAACTGTTTTAATCTCCATGTAAATCTGATGGTACAACCATTTGATCGTCACCTGTTGAACTTGGAAAATGTTTGGGTAAATTTTGTTAGGACGGGTCTGATAAGTTTAACAGATTTTAACTTCACTGAACTCACCAAATTTTAATGAAAGAGTTGTTGAACATACGGAAACCCGATTTGCAAAAGAAATACATTAAGACGTGGAGATTTAACCAGCTGCTCTGCATTGTTAAGAATCCCAAATTTTCATAGATACTTGAATAATTCAATTTGAAATAACTGTCCTGTTCATTAGACTAATCCAAAGTTTTGAGCATCGTTGTGAGAAGATTTTTAAATGCCAGAGGTGCCAGAAGATTAACCAAATAACGGGATATGGAGAGACACAATGCTCTGAAAGATTATAATTCACGACCAACCTCACTTATAGAATTAAGTGAATTGGCAGCAAACTGATCCCAGATCCTGTAAACATTCCCGAAGGACACACACACACACTCACACACCCGAGCCAGGAGGTGTGGAAGCCACGTGCAGAGGGAACTGAGCCCAGGTCTTATTTTCCTTAAAAGAGAGCCTCTGGATGGGTCTCTCCATGCTTGAATTACCTTCCCTTCTAACTGCAGATATCCCTTTATCCCAAAACCAGTGTGATGAGCACGAGTCCCCGAGGGCACATCTGCATGGAGTTTCACATTCTCTCAAAAACACATATTGTCTGGCCAGAGATGAACAGACAAGGAATTCTGGCAGGAAAGGGGGTTATGCTGCCTGAAGGGGAGAAGGAGCTGGTAGTGGGATATTTCAGGATCTCCTGGGGCTTTGTTGGCATCCCACATGGCTTTGTTATCAGCTTCAGTTGGGAGTTGGCGGATAGTTCAGGGGAATCCTGGGCTGTGAGAGGGGAGGGGAAAGGCTTGGCCATAAAATACTTCAAAAATGTGTGTAAGATTTTTGTTGAATGTTCAGGATTTTTTTCATTGTGAAATATTTCTTGCACACCAGTGAAAATACAAGTTATACAGATTTATTGTTTATGAAATAATTGGATGAGAAGTCTAGCTTTTATCTTTAATGCTAAGTGCAGATTGGGTTTATTTAACAGTGATTTGATTTCCATGATTCTAACATTGTCAGTTTCCCTGATACAAGATAACCAATTAGGTAATATCATCATAACTGTTTTTGACAAGATAACATATTGTGAAACTCGTATTTACTGCAGTTGTGATGATCTGATTTAAGTATTGTTTCTGTATCCAAGCGAAAGAGGCTTCTGAAACAGGAGAACATCTGAATGAAGTGTATTATGGAGGCAGTCTAAATTATGTCAATCGATCCCAGCATGCTGATGATATCATTATGATAAACCTTGATTCAATTTATTGACTCATTCTTTCTGTACCTGCCCCAATGCCTGTTAACTCACATTTGGATTGGAACAAATTTTTAATGTTTTACTTCATAACAAGTCAGAATTAGTTCAAACATGATACTCTGCACTACTCTACGGCAATACAGTGATAAAGAAGGTTTCCAGTTGGCGCTACACACGGAAGATATGACAGTGCTGTGGATTCACAGCACTTACACACCTTGGCCCGTGTGATCTGCTTCTGCGATGTCCGTCATTTGAGATCTCTATGTCTCCGCTGCTCTCTGTGCCCTGCTCCTCCTTGTCTGGTGAATAGACAGCAGCCACATTAAAACCCTCTGCCTCACAGCACTTTCACCTGCCGAGTAAGGGCACCTCAGATAATACGGGATCACCTTGCACTACCTGCTGTTTTACTGAACACACAGCCCTGCCACACACACACACGACCTGCCCACTGACAACACAGTTTGTGTCAGTGTAGTGTGAGGAGGGGCATGTGCGTGAGTAAATTTCATGTATATAACTTAATTTTCTTACTCAAAGCACCAGTTTGATCTGAGGGCAAAGCTGGTTGGAGTCCTGCGTCCTTTTCACTGTTATTCAGAGGAATTTTCCCATTAAGAAACCTGCTCAACTGCCCTAAAATTACTTCACACACTAAGCTGCCCTTGTCCTCACTTTAATCTAGCCTTTAAAGTCTCAAATCATTATTATGGCACTCCCATACACAATGAAAGCAATAGAAACATAAAGCCTCTCTCAGCAAGCTAGCACAACACTCCAGGACAGCCTCCACTCTGGCTTTTGTTGGGTTTTAGATTATAGATTCATTTTTGCTGGACGTGTGGTCGAAATCGTCCATGGGAAAAGCCCTCAGTATCCCTCCCTTTCATCTCAGTCTCATTTTCAGGGTATCTAATGGTCATAATCGAGGCGGCCATGCTGGGTATGTGTTTGAAGGAGCGGTCAAGGAGCCACTAATCCCCTCATACACTGTTTGTAGTGGTGGCCCCCAATACAAGAGCTGATTTTGTTGCTGAACACTGAGAGAGAGAGGAGTGGATTTGGGTTTTGGGCTCTTATGAATATACACACCCACACTTACACAAAGAGACAAATGCTTTGGTGGGAATCCTGGGATTCCTGACAAAAAATCAGACAGACATTTAAATCCCAGTGAGTTTATTGAAATTAAAAGTAAGCAAGGATGAGCGGCAGATATGGTTTCAGAGGTGAGTGCTATTAGTTAGTTCCGTGACTGATCGTGGCCTAAAGGTATCATGAGTTATGTACAACTCAATATTTGTCATTTAGGTTAGAAATATGCGATTTGAAATAAAGTAAAAAAAAAAATAAAGCAGACTTCCATTGAAAGTGCAAAAACTTAGATGAAAATATAACGGGTATGTTTTTCTACAATATTTAAAAAAAGGTGCCTCATGTATTGTCTAAGACAGTTATTTCCTTGACTTTCTCCAGACAGTAAATACATGTTTTAGGCAAATGATAATCCACAAAACAGTCTAAAAGACACTTCTGCTGAAAGTTGCAGTAGTTACGATCTCTTTTTAGACCAGCAGAGGCTTCAGGCCTTTCAGCTTTCAGCAGATTATCAGAGTCAAGTGTGGTGGAGTTCTCAGACCTGAAGTCCACTCCTCTCCCCGCTAGTGAAACGCACAAAACAGGAGTGAAGATGCTCTCTTAAGCAGCTGGCAGTGAAAGAGAGGAAACCCTCACTGCTAAACGCTGGGAGCCCTCTTCAGACAGACAGCAGCAGGGTGTCTGCTTCCCACCCCCCCGAGTGATCAAGTTCACCCTCTTCACCAGCACCTGGACCCTTAGCTGGACAGCCTGTCACTCACAATGAGGAGAAAGCATATATTGATGGAGGAAGGGAAAGGAAGGGAAAGGAAAGGTAAGGAAAGGAAAGGAAAAGCCAGAAAAGGAAAGGAGAGGGAAAGGAAAAGAAAGGAAAGGAAAGGAAAGGAAAGGAAAGGAAAGGAAAGGAAAGGAAAGGAAAGGAAAGGAAAGGAAAGGAAAAGCAAGGAAAGGAAAGGAAAGGAAAGGAAAGGAAAGGAAAGGAAAGGAAAGGAAAGGAGAGGGAAAGGAAAGGAGAGGGAAAGGAAAGGAAAGGATAGGAAAGGAAAAGCAAGGAAAGGAAGGGAAAGGAAAGGAAAGGAAAGGAAAGGAAAGGAAAGGAAAGGAAAAGCAAGGAAAAGCAAGGAAAGGAAAGGAAATGTGAGGGATAGGAAAGGAAAGGAAAGGAAAGGAAAGGAAAGGAAAGGAAAGGAAATGTTAATGTTTATTGTTGTTGATGCTGATGTTGCTCATGTTGGGGGGTTGTGTGCAGTGTGGTTGTCAGTGGGATGTTGTGTGTGAGTGAGTTTATGTATGTATTGATTTTATTATGAAAAGCACTTTTCACTTCTTTTTTGTATAAAAAGAGTGATATAAATAAAGTTTGATTTGATTTGATTTGATTTGATTTGATTTGAAAGGAAAGGAAAGCAAATGTTAATGTTTATTGTTGTTGATGCTGATGTTGCTGATGTTGGGGGGGTTATGTGTGCAGTGTGGTTGTCAGTGTGATGTGTGTGTGTGTATTGATTTTATTATTGATTTTATTATGTAAAGCACTTTGCACTTCTTTTTTGTATACAAATAGCAATATAAATAAAGTTTGATTTGATTTGAAAGGAAAGGAAAGGAAAGGAAAGGAAAGGAAAGGAAAGGAAAGGAAAGGAAAGGAAATAAAATGAAAGGAAAGGAAAGGAAAGGAAAGGAAAGGAAAGAAAATGAAAGGAAAGGATGATCTTGAGGAAGCCTGTGAGGTAAGCTCGCCAGCTGAACAGCTCTTATGCCCCAACAACTCCCTCCTTCTTCTCATCTTCCCCTGTTTCTTACCGTGCCACCACGTCTGCCCGTCCCATGGGGCTGCAGGTTTCTGGTCCAGCAGACTGGGACAAGGCCACCATTAACTGCAGGGCTGTGCAGAGGGCACAGGGGACAAAAGGCCCAACACGCTGTCCCTGCCCTCAGACAAGGCCTGAAACAAATGTTACAGGGCTGGCACAGAAAGGAATCATCCGGCCGGTGTCACTGAATACATTTACCTACCTCAGAGCCCTTTCAGGCCCATGCATTGTTTTAGCCCAGGAAGAAGGGAGGGCGTGAATGGAGGGGCGGGAGGAGGAGGGGACTGGGGGATGTCTGTGTTTGTGTGTGTGCAAGTGATGTGAAAAAAAAACACAAGGAGGGAGGAAGGGAAGTAAACGCATGAAATGAACGAAAGAAGCTCCAGGTTTCCACAGTGACGGCCTGAGCTTTGAAAACACCAGAGTTTTGTGAGGGATGGGAGGAGGTGTTTGTGTGTGCGTCCTCCCTCACAAGGATGCCAGGAGGTCTTGTTGATTGTTGTGTATTGTTTTTCTTTTGGCCTCCCCCTTCTCCTCTTTTGTCTGTGCTATCCTTGCTGGGTTCTTTTTAGGCTAATTGGAGACCTGGAGAGCAGAGCAAACTCAGGACAAGATGCCTTCTAAGTCCTCGACAGCAGTTTGGTCAAATAATTAACATTGAGAGACAAGCATTCGGTTGACATGGCTGGAAGTCACAAAGTCAAATTGCAGGTCTGAGTGGCTTTTTGTTGTTTATCTTGGAGTATTTGAGTTTGAATTCCCAGCAAACAGAACTGGATGGACTGGAGTACTCGAATAGACTCCAATGAGGAATTAGTATCTGCCTCACAATCAAAGATTTTGACTTGTTTCTAAGAGGTAGACTTGATTAAAAAGGCTTATTTTTTAATTCTGTGGTTGGGCAAACGTATAAAGGTAAAGTTTGCATGTTGTAAATAATGTGCATATGGTTGATCTGGTTCAAAATACAAGCAGTGAGTCTTTCGTTTAAACCCCCCCCCAAAAAATGTGTTAATTTCTCCAAGTTTAATTTTGTGAGAGCAAAAGGTGCAGATATTCTTTTAAAAAAAGTATTGGCTTATATTCAAGACCAAAAAAAAAACATTTTCAGAAAAAAAAGTGTTTTAAAACTAAAACTATAGTTACTTTCATTATAGGGTTGTTTTCTATCATAATCTGAATTAAACAGTTTAATTTTGGTCCTCCAACTGTCCAAAGATTCAGTTGGCAAAAACACATGTTTAGAAAAAATTATACAAGATTGAGAAATGTTCCAAATCCTCCCAAATGATAAACTCAACCTGGGGGATCCTCATCGTAAAAACGCCTTTTTCTTCTTCCTCAGTAATGAGTTGGTAGGTTTCTGTGAAGAACTTGCACTCTACACTGCATCTCATCTGTTCAGTGTAATGAAACTCAAATGAAGAGAAGGAATTGTATCAAAAGCAATTCACAAAATGTCCAGCATGTGCTCATCTCCCTTAAAGAAAACCTTTAAACTAAAATGTATTCCACACCCCCAACAGAAAGTAATTAGTGTGTCATTTCTCCTATAATCCCTTCAGCTAATCTCCTCCAATCCACTGGGTTTGATTCAGTCATCTTTTCACTCATATTCTAATCCATTTTGCCTTTGAGTTTTTGTGTGGGTCGCAGCGCGCTGCCCCACTCACAAAGAGCAGTCACTGAGCTATGACATTAAAGGTATTGTTGAGCAGGGCTCGGCCCAGCAGCTCCCTTATATGGGCTCACCGCGCAAGGAAGTACGTGTTTTCATCCCTGTTGTCATGGGAATGGACACACACGCACACACATATAACAGCCTCCTCCTTGCACTGAGTTTAACTGCCATAAATTCATTCTTTTGTGCAGAACATGCCTTCTTGTCTTACGCCATGTAGCTGCTTTCACCACCTGAACTTTAAAATATGAACCAGGAAACTTTCCGTCATATGAGGGAGGTGGGGGTGAAATATGCTTTATGATGGTGTGGGCCTGAGGATGAGAGGAAGGGCTTAAGTATAACTCAGCCTGTGCCACCACAAACTGCCAGAGCAATTCATCAGGGCTTTCAAAGGAGTCATGGAGAACAGATGAGAAACAGGACCGACTGCAGTGTACAGTAAAATATGACCTTGGGGAATCACCGTGTCTAAGAACACATACAGTGTGAATTATCTGTGAAGTGTACATGGGAACATGTGGCGCAACAAGTATGCACCCGACATTCGTACATGAGCCTGAATCTTGATTGTCCTCATATCCTCAAGATTTAGGGAAAGATTTAGTCGATATAAACTGGGACAGCACACCATCCGAGTCGGTTCAGTAAATCGCAGCGTGTTCTGAGTAAAGAGTATCTGAATCTAAAGGCTGTACCTCAAAGATGTAGCTCTATTTGACTCGACTGATGAAACTATCCTTAATTTTCTTTTAGCTCGTGTAATTCAACACACAGAGAGGAGGAGTAGTTTTGACTCTTACTTATGCATTCTGAAAGTTTGTTTCCAGCATTCAAAACGGATGTGAATAGCCTTTTTTATTTTCATTTTTCAAAAATGTTGTATTTCCTTTATATTAGTCAACAATTTAGACATAGTGTGTAACGTCTACCTGCATTACAATACTTATTTGTAGAGATTGATGACTCTAACATGAAGAAATAAACTAGATCCAAAGGTATTTATCAATTTGGACTCATTTTCTCTCGAAATGTATAAACCTATCTAATGCAGGATGAAAACATCAAACTTTTCCTCAGGTTTGCTTTGGCTTTATATTTAAATTGGCTTCTCCAATTAAATGTTTTGTATGTAATGTAAAATTATTTTATCAATACTGAAAGCAGCATTTTTATGTTGAAGCTTGGTTTGTAAAGAAAATGGGAGTTAATTTTGTTATCTACTCATTTCATTGACTGAATAAAATACTTAATCTGCCAAAGAACTCTTGAATTTCCAAGTTGAATAAAGACAACAGTATAAAAAGAGTCCATTAACTAAGGTATAAATAAGCAGAATAATGCAACCACTGTCCCCTGCAATTCGATTTTGAGTACATTTTTATGCCTATTATTCTCTAAAGTGGAATAAAATATTTCAACACACCTACTCATTCTAAATGAACATGTGTCTGTGTCCAAACTTTTACTGGCACCGTTGTGTAAAGTGCAACCAAAGTTCAGTGCTTGAATTGATATTCTATGTTAAATTTGGTGTAATTTCATGATTTTCTGTCAGTTTCCATCTTATTGCAAAAATAAAGCAGTTAAAAAAAGAGCCTCAATATACTTTGAAGTCTACTGATGATCAGAAGGAGCAAGGACACGGCCCACTATTTAGTATGATCGGCGAAAGATGTCCATCTTGATTTAGCTCAATCTCTAGATGCTCATGAGGTCATTCATGCCAATTTCATTGGATATCTTGGACACTCGCCAAGTAAGCCAAAGCCAAACATTGATATTTGACCTATGTTCAGAAGACACTAAACACTTAAAAAATAGGTATGTACCTCATGAATAGTGGTAATTTTGAATCTCTTACAGAGCTGTTTGCCTTTGTGATTTTTTTCACTTTTCTTTCTATAAATCTTTTCATTTTGATTCTATTTGTGGTTGTTCTGAGTCTGTTGCTGTGCAGCGTGTTTTCATGGCTGTCTTACATTTAGTGGTTGTTCATTTTGAATGCTTTCTGGGTTTTTATGCAACTCTTTGTGGTTGTTTTACGTGTCCTCATAGTTGTCTCATTTCTCTTTATGATTTCTTGGTGTCTTTATTGTCATGTCAGGTTCAATTTAGACTATTCAGCATTTTGTTGTGATTGCTTTGCATTTCTTGTTGGTCATTGTGACTGGTTGTTTATTTCATTTTTTGGTTCTTTTGTCTCTTTATTGTCACTTTATGTATAAAGAGAGAAGATTTTCACTAGGTAAAACTATTTCAGTTAAAAGTTGCTGTATTTAGGGAAATATCACATTTGTTTTGGGTGAACTGATTTTTAATATCACCTCAAATACAGGAAAGCCTCTTCCAACCCATGACTCCTCCAGCCAGATATATTTTTGTCCTCCTATGATCACTTTTCTTTCCTCTCTACGTCCTTAATCTGTCTGTCTCACAGACTGTCATCAATCTGTCTGCCACTGTATTGAGACCATCAAATAGATATGTTTGCCATACATTCACCATGGCCATATGTCAAAATGGGGGCCCTATAGTCGCACGAGACACCTCCTTCAAACCTTTATGCTGGCTAATTGAGTTTGTCTATGAAGCGTTCATTCACTGTCAGAGAAGAGAGCCAAGTCCCTCTCGTCAATCTTTCCCAAAAGTCAACACTGGGCCAGACATGCACGCACATGCACTGAAAAACACACACTACAATACAGCGCCGAGGGGTCTGGGACATCCCGCAGACAGCATCCTGTTCCCACTGAATGGCTCTTGTGTCACAAAGGACAATTTGGCTTCTCTCTGGCCCAGCTACCTGCGTGGGATCTGAGTGCCTCCCTGGCTGACTTGTGGCCTCAGGTTTTTTTGTTTTACTTTGGGAACGTCGCTCCCTTCTTCTGTCTCTTCTCTTACCCTGCTCCCTCTCTTCTCTTTCTCTTCGTCTCAAGTGGTCTGCAGAGAGTGTCCTGGGAACCTGGCTGGCTGCCCCGCTGGCTGCCCCGCTGACAGCCCCCCAACCGCCACCCCCCATCTCTTAGAGATGGACTGCTGAATTAGACCCTGTCAGCCAACTGTCTGACACCCAGACGGCCACTAACTGACATGCACGCACTTTACATATTCACAATGACATATAAAACAGGCACATAAGCGCACAAGCATGCTGACAAGCCAACATGTAGACACACACAGTGTCAACAATGGTAGAGCTTGACAAGCAGTTTGCCAGATAAAGGCCAAGAGGCATGGGAAGAGAGCAATTTGCCAGAGTGAATTTTCTATAGCACAAACCAAGAAGAACAGACTCACATGCACATACACACACAAATTGGACTAAATAAACTGACATTTAGGACTAAATTCATTTTGTAACTCTGCATCTCATAATGTGTGATGCCAACAACAATGTTTAAATCCTGCAGAAGTATAGTTTTATTATATATCAGCATGATGGGGAAAGTGTCCAATCAGCTTCTGTGTATCCTGTAATCAGAAATTATTAGTGCAAATCTTGGCAATGACTATGTTAATTAAGTAGACACCAGTGGTGGAATGTAACGGAGTATTTTTACTTCGTTACTGTACTTAAGTAAATTTTTCCGTATTTGTACTTTACTTAAGTAAAAATAATAATGCATACTTTCGACTTTTACTCCATTACATTTTGCAGCTATTATCTATACTTTCTACTCCACTACATTTCTACAATATGTGTTGTTACTTGTTACATTTTATAAATGCAGTTTCGCCATAACGTTGCCTACACAAAAATATGTTTAAACCAATCAGGTGGCTCTGTCAGCTTCAATGTTGCTTATAGTTTTTACTAACAGTGACTTCTGTAGAGGCTTAAGTATTACCAGTAGCTATACCTGCATTCTTCATCAAAATGGCCTAGACATTGAAAGACAACCAATTGCGCGAGTACTTTTACTTTTAATACTTAAAGTAAATTTAAAAGTCAGTACTTATGACTTTTACTTAAGTAGGATTTTTGATGCAGTACTTCTACTTTTACTTAAGTATATATTTTGCTGGGTATTTATACTTTTACTTAAGTACAACACTTCAGTACTTCCTCCACCACTGGTAGACACTACAGGAAAAAGAATAGAACTGCTAAAAACCTATTGAGAAAATAGATTATCATCTGGAAAAAAAGCTGTTTTGAAAAAGAATTACATAGTGTGGTCAGTTATATTTAGATTTTCCCCTTATAGTGTCTGTGTAATAGATGTCTTCCAAGCTAACAGACTCAAAACGCATTAGCATTGGTAAAATTCCTTTTTGCTGAAACAGACTGTTTTTATTCAATTTCAAAAGGCTTTTGAATCTTGACAGAGATGCAAAAGGAACCTGATGTGATGGCCAAATTTAGAGACAGCTATAGCTGCCAACTTTTAGATCGAACAATCATTCACATTGTCCTATGCACAGTATTTAGGTTTCCACTGCCTTCTTGAATATTCAGTATGGCATCATCAACTGCATTTACTTACTTCGAATGAAAACTCAAGATAATACAGCAATGGGTTATGCCTGCACTGAGCTTAGTGTATTCCAGTGTATGTGTGTTTGTGTGTGTATGTATGTAAGTGGAGGAGAACGTGGCGGCAGGCAACAGTTCCCCCCTGAGGGTCCTCGCTCATTACCCAGAGGTCACAGCCCACGCCTGGCCACATCCTGCCTGACCTCCCTCAGGAGCGCCGAGCATGCTGGGTTATGGATCACACGTGCTGATCACAAACAATCCTACTTCCTGTTCCAGATCAGGCCAGGGACACAGGGAGAAACAGAGAGGGACCGAGTCCTGGCGTCTTTCAGCCACTTGCTGTGTTCACTTCCTCCACTCTCACGCTCTCTCTGTGTCTCACTCTCATTCATTAGCCTCCTGACTATTCACCCTGGCCCAGTCAGCCCAGCCAGCATAGCCCAGCCCCAGCACTGGGAACAAAATACTCATTCCCCATCTTGTTCCAAACTTCCTCCCACACTCTTCCATCTGAAGACATGAGTCACATCGGCCTGAATCACACATGAATGGAGAGGTCTGTATGTGAGGGACTTTCTCTGCATCCTTAAGAAAATTGGACTGTTCCTCTTGGCAAAATGTAGCGTTAACACCTGAGCAAAGGATCAGTCATTACATGACAAAGATGTGTCCCAGGTTCGATTTTGGAAAATTGATCACGGATCAGACATCTTATTTTCTACTTTTAATAAATGAACATGAAGGATTGAGTGCTTCCCTCAGTTTAAATGTCGTGTAGCCTACAGGGTTATGAGAGTGACAGACATTAGCCACTTTCGGACTGTAGGAACCTTTGGCAGTTCTTATAACCTTTTAATCCACGGGGCCGTTTTCTCCCGCATTCGGACATACAGGAACTCGGGACCATCTCCCTCAGTTCCTATAACCATTTTAGCTCCTTCTCCGAGGCTGGGTCTTTTCAGGGTTCTATAGGAACACATCTGACGGAGGTGTTTGGTGGTCGGTAGCTACGCCCCATGTCATGCTGTCACGGCTGAAATGTTTCCTCATATGACACGGACACAACCGGAGCGTGTTTAATAAGTTAAACTTACACGTTGTCTCCTTTGTCTGCGGCGCTCTGCTCTCCTTTCTTCCTTCATAAAACGAAGAAGTATCGCCTGCGCTCGATCCTTCGTCTCCTGACTCTCTCTGTGAGCTCTTCCAGCCTCAATGTTAGACGCCCGATGTGATCGTCCATGATTAATATCTCCGTCATGCAGACCATGAACACGGTGGCCTCCCCGCTCTCCATGTTAGCTTTTTTCTTCTCTCCTTACTTTTACCGGGTTTGGTTTTGTTTTGTTTTGTTGTTGAATGTGGCACTAAACGGCTAAAGTAGCACGTCACTGACGCAGACGGCTGCGCCGCATTAAGCGGAGTTTATGGTCGGAAACCAGGTCGTCTGCGTGTGTGTCGCAGTTAACGCAGACATGCCCCCCCCCCTTCCGCAGACACTCTGGTGCACCTCCCCAAAATTGTAACTGACCGCAGACAATGCCGCAGATATCGTCGCAGGGAGGAGAGAAAGGAGGCCTCTGACTGGTCAACTCTACATCCGCTCTACACTATGCGTATTTCCGGTTTGCTAACCGGCTTATTTTGTTTGTATGACTGCCGCCATTGTGGAAAACGAAATGGAAATAGTAGCAATATTTCTTCTATTTCTAGATCGATCAGCTGCATCTCAATCAAAGTGAGCATTCGTCCAGTCGCCATTGTTGTTGAATGACCTCCGCAACCGGAAGAGAAACACGCCACCCACCACACCCACAATCCTAGCTTGTTCGTGATTGTCCCTCTTGCGTTGTGGCGTGGAATTAACATAGCGCAGGCCGCGCTTCAAAATTGGGCATAAATCAAAAATAACTGCGTCATACCTGCGACAAGCTCACTGCGACACACTGCTGCGAGAGTATACACGGCCCTTTAGTCCCGACCTGGTCCCGACTCATGTGCGAATGCAGACTGAAACAGTTTCGCTGGGGAAGGACAGTTATCAGAACGGAATTCGAGGAGGACCGTTCTTATAACTGCGTTCTTAGAACGGCTCTGTCCGAAAGCGGCTAATGATTGTACAAGACCCTGGAACTCTTCTCCATACGATATTGCCTCACAGTATTGAGATTTGGTAACTGAAAAGCATAGCGCACATTTCACAGCATGTCTATCCTCATCAAACAATTCTAGGTGGTATTCTCATCAGGAGAGACTACTCCCGATAAACAGAAATGTTTCACCATTGGATAAACATGATCCTTCAGACCATCTTTTAGTTGATGTGGTGTGACTTTTATTTTTAGGGGAAAAATAGACTCAAGGAGGGTCAGTAAAATTCCTCCTAAAACACAACATAGCCACCAGTTAATCTGCTTTTCACACCTTTTGCTTCAGTATAAAACATTGAGCACTATTATACCTACGTTTTACATGTTACCATTGGAAAGAACTGTTCATTCTAACCTGACCTAACAAGCTATTAGTTTACCTTCATAGACATACAGCATAACCTCATCAATGTCAGAAGGAAACCAAACACAAATATTTCACAAACTGTCAAAAGGTTTCTTTCTTTTTTTTTTTTAGTTTCTATGACTACTGTTCATGAACATGTTTGAAAAGCTAAATTGTAAGCTTTAAGAATTGTAAGTGAAAAAAAACAAAATACAAAAACATTTTTTTTGTGTGTGAAGGTCTTGATCAACTCTTGATCATTCTTGCATTATTCCAAGGCAAAACCTTTGTAGAAGCAAAATACAAAGGTTGTTATGTTATGTTATGTTAATTGTAACTTTTCCATCATTTGAGCAATTTTTTAATAATATGTGTATTCAAACAAATCTAATCTCTGACATACCAATCACATCTGAGCAACTTCAGCTGGATTTAAAAATTCACGAATAAAGCTTCATCAGCATTTCAGCAAGTCATTTTTTTAAACTGTTTTGAATTTCACATATGTTCACAAAATCTCCAAAACTTAAGATATATAGCATCTGTCACTTTAGCCGTTAGCCAGCTGACTATTGAGCAACCAGAGGACCTTTGCTGAGAATCCACACAAAATGAAGACTGATGTGTTGAATAGCATCTCAGGACATCTTATTGATGCCAGATGGGCTTTGTGAGGACTAGATTGGCCCTTAGAAAGAGACCTTGCACAAACATTATTTTTTACCAGTGCAGACCCATTGTTGATAAGGCATCTGCGGCTTGCATACCACCATCCTGCAAAATTAGACTGTGGGGACAGGGGTGCAGCTATCCCCTTGCTTTCAAACAACTATGCCCCCTGTGGCTTGACCACAAGTCCTTTTATCACTGGTCAGCAGCCACTACAATAAGCCGCCAGGAGCCTGACCCTCTGACTCACCACAGGGAGCCTTGCCATCCCTGAGCAGGGTCACACCCGCTGAGGCTGGTGGCCAGAGGGCACATCAGTGGTGTGGAGGTCAGTCCAGGGTTGTTGACTCTGGTACCTGACCCTGGCAAACTCTTATTCTTTGGGGTCAGGCATGGCGCTTAGAGAACCGAGATCTCCTGCAGAGAGCTGGGGGATGAGCAACTATTCAGTGTGGCTGAACCAGAAGCTGCATCCCGTTCAGTTCAGCGCTGACCACCCGGGACCATGCAGGTCAGCCCAAAATGGACTCCTGCTGCTGACCACAAATCAGAGAGTGAATGAGGCCATGCTCATTAGGGATGGCATTCTGCACTGGAGATATGTGTGAAAAGTCCCAATTAGCTGGAATTAGGTTACACGGGGCATTGACGCCTAATTGATCATATTGATCAGACCCCAGTGTTCAGCCCAATTCCTCTTGTTCACCAAAGCGTTTTGATGGGGAGCAGCACAAACCGTGCAGCACAAGCACTAGGAAAACCCAAATGACATCTGTCTCTAATATTACATAACAATGAAGCAAACCATGACAAAAACGGTAAACAATTACGTACATACACACCATGGTGGGATGGCTGATTTCTTCAGGGCACAGATGACACCTTACCTGTGTAAGTTTTACTAAATGTAAATAGTCTTCTGTACAGTGAGGGTATTTTGAATACATGTCAAAACTTAGAAAACACGACAGATATCAGTTCACTTGCAAACAGAAACATTGTAATGTTGTGTACGATATAAATAAACACAGTGCAACAAATTTAAATCCCATAGTGACAGAGAGAGCAGTGGTATAAATATTACACAGCTAGAATTGAGAAATGTTTTGTGAGATATTTTTGGTCATTCTGTACGAAAAAGTTGGGACAGGTTAATGTTGACCATTGTGCTTCATCATCTCTTCTTTTAATTAACGCTGAATGTGTTTTGAAAGTGAGACCAACTGCATAATTTTGTTTCATAATGTGCAATTTTTTTCAGTCTGGACAACAGACAAGTCACTTTAACACCAAAATATTATTTACTATTGACCTGTAGCTGAAATTATACATGTAGAATATGGTTTGCTAATGTACATTTTCTGACACTTCTGCAATGACCATCCAAATAAGTTGGGTGTTATATTACCATCGTGTGGCCAGTGTGACTAAACATACCCAGACATCAATATGGTTCCAACTAGCCAAGCTCTCCGATACATCTCTGCTTTTAGGCTGATTTGAGACAAAATGCAATAAAAGTGCAGGGGTCATAAGGTGAACTGATAACACACAAGGACAGGTTGTGTCTTGTTCCATGAGACATCCTCATGTCTGTCTCCCCCTCATCCATCCATCCATCCTCCCACCCACACATCCATCTCTCTCTGTCAACACTGTGTGACTGAGCTCTGGCTCAGAGAGGAAGCCCCTGTCAAGATAGAGTCCTTATCATGTCCAGGGCAGCCCCCTCTGTTCCTGTCACCCATCAGGCAGGCAGCCACCTGGACGACTGCTCAACCTGGCTACGAGCTGATTGGACAGCCGGGCAGAGAAGACACACAGGAGTGGAAGTGATAAGGTAGATAAGAAGCCTGAGCACATTCTTGTAACTCAGCATTTTTTTTTTTTTATTCATGTATTGGCAAGGATTAGGAAGCCATGCTTTTTTTTAGAAGTGTCAAATTTCACCAGGAAGCCAACTCCTATCTGGATGTCAAATCAAACTGCGTGTCTTAAGTTGCCCTGAACTGTATTTTTCATGACCTAAGGAGATCTCCACACAGATTCCCCGCCATTACCTTACTCGACTCCTCTTATCCACTTCACTTCACCTCTCCTATTCTGTTTGTTTGTTTGTATTAGTACCCCATAGGACCAAATTATGGATCAACTGAGGAACATCCATCTCCCTCTCGCCTTAGCCTCTTGCTCGTGCTAAAATAAGTGGCCAATTAACTTGGCAACGACCGTGTGTGCTTGTCCCCATCTGACTGTAGATTAATGACCAGCCAGCGCTTTCCCTCCCCAGACCCATTTATCAGAACCCACAACCAGGTTGGATGATGATTAAACATCCGGACTGTTAGGGCCCCCTGGGGCTCAGGTCCCAGCATTACTGCAGACTCCAATTGAAATTAATTGCTCTCTTTTCATGGCTGTGAAAGGAAAAAGAGACAGTTTCATTGGCAGGTCCTATTAGCCTTTGAGGGGACGAGAGCTGAGGAGTCTTGGATGTCGCGCTTCCTCTGAGTGTGTGTTTGAAGAGGTTTTATAGGACTGAGTTCACTTCATTAAAATACACTCATTTAGGGCAACTGCACTTTCTCCAGACTCTCTTCATACGTCACTGTCTTGTCTCAAAGACTTGACAACCTACAAGGAGTTGGTACAGGCTGAGAAGGCTGCTTTTCAGAGTGGAATAAAAGTTTCATATGGCTCGGGTCTTGTGCTTGCAGTTAATTGGCCACCATCTACAACACTGAAACTGTAAAGCGAATTACTGGGAATAGGGTATCAGTTGAAATCCAATCCAAAAAAGCCAGAAAAACTGGTGAAGAAAAACTAGAAGATAGCAATTCAAGTTTTAAACAAATTGCCACATTGGCAACCCAAATGGTACAGAAAATTCAATTAAACTTATCTGTCGTAAACATCAGTTTAGAAAACATTTTCTCAGTTCCTGATTCGAATCATGCTAGGTAGTAAACATGTCTGGGTATGCAGTTATCCTGTGCAATGTGAGATTGATTTGTCCCATATCAACGATTGAACATTTATCATAAAATGTAAATACCCTACGTTGTTGTTTGTCCCTCTTCGGTCCTGAGGGACCCTCAACCGTCCACACCACTTTGTCCCTCTGCTAACCTCGTTGATGAGCATTTGTTTTGCTGAAAGCTGAAGTTAGCCAGAGATGCTTGATGAAATTAGTCTGGCAGACGGCTCTGATAGAATTAACTCATGCAGGTCAGTCTCTTAAGGCTGCCTGAAGACATCAGCAGCTGTGTGAGTTGAAGTGAATCAGGAGTCTGGCAACTTCTTTTAATCAGCTGTTAATTTAGTCCTGAGTCAACAATTGGAGCCAGCAGGGAGTGTGTGAAATGGATTAGATACAGCAAACCTGAATAGAATGTCAGATGAATCTTTGCCATCACCATAAAGTAATTCATTTTACCATAAATATCTAACTGCAGAAACTACTGACTGACTCATCTTGACTGTAATGGATACGAAACAGATTGTCAGAGTGAACATAAAAACATAAAAACGTAAAAAACGTTTCATTCAATTAAAGCTAATTGAAAGGCATTTCTGATCATTCTCGATTCAGTTCTGAAATGTTTGCAGGCAAAACTGCTACAGCATATCAACATCTGGGTCACAAATGAAAACCAAAGGTAGAAACAAAGATAGCGTGCTGAAATATTGTACAGCGTACTTAACAAGATTTAAAAAATACTTTAAAGACTAAAATATGCATTTTGATTTTTTGTTTTCTCAGAAATGAGACGATGCTTTTGTCCTGTTGTTGTCTCATCCTTGGAGACTATAATGTCAGTATTTATCCATGACTGGGTGCTCGCCATGCAGCGCTGACCAGTATGAAGGAGGGTATCGATGGCATTTGAAAGGCAACAGAGCACTGCGGCCACTCTGACCCTGTCCTGCCCCGGCCTTTCAGCACCGAGCCTTTCAGATGCAGCTGGACAATACCGACAGGCGTCCGGTCTCTGACTGGCCTCTGAGCCGATTAGGAACCGGACCTGCCACAGAGGGGCAGAGCCATGGTCTGACACCACCCACATCCAACAACATCCCTCTGAGGGGCCAAGGTCAGCGGCCAGGCTGACCTCTGGTCTCCCGCCATGTTTGGACACGTCCAAGCACAAAGCATGGCCCAAAGGGGCCGATTAGAATATGTGGGGATGAAAAAGGGCAAGAGGGCTCTGGACTGTTGCAGGCAGTAGTTTGCGGGTGTGGATATGTGCATCTATGTTGTTGGCATGGTGACCTGGTCAGTGGCCGTCGGACCACCGGACCTTCGTTAAAACACCCATCCCTCCCCCACATGTGCAGCTCTTGTCCCTGGTGTCTTTGTTCAGGACCAGGAGGGAGGAATTACACCAGGGATGATCCCGTATTACCGGGCCTGCCTGCCTTTCAGGTTGGGCTTAGTTTTGTTGGCTGGGTCTGGTCTTATCCTCCTCCACCACTGAGCTGATCCCTTTGATGTCCTCATACACTGACCACCAGATTGCAACAATTCAAATTTCTCCTTTCCAAAAATTTGGAAGCATTGTGTTGGATTTGATGAAAAGGTGATGTGGAACATAGATAATGTAACAGATGTGGTTACAATATGACAAATTCTTTTATGGTGCAGATGAAAAACAACGTGGGTGGGAGAATACTGCACTCAAATGACACACTGATTTTAGAAATTGATCATTACAGAGAGAATTTATCTGACAACAAGATTTACTGATGCCTCATCAAGAATAAAACGACCCACAGAACGTAATACACGCAGGAGTGATTCAGTAACAGCGTTATCCGGGTGTGTTAGCCTAATTTTGGGAAGCTCGATTTCATTTGATTTTGGATGGACTTAAAAGTTTGACTTAAATGTTTAAAAGCTTTTCAAAAGTGCCTTTTTATTATCAAAACAACACAATGTGGATAAAGAAGCAAATCTCAAAATCACATGGTAATTGTACTCTCAGCTGGTTTGTGATGAAACAGTACTCTGAAAATCAGATCGACTCACTGAACTACATAGTTTCATACCTAGACAGCCCAAAACAAAGCAACAGTATATATTTTTTGCAGGTTTTTACAGATTTACAGTAACTTCAGACACCCAAAGATGTGCTTTCAAGCACAGAAAAAGAAATTTTTTTTTTCTCACAATATCTCCTCTTTAAATGCCACAAACCAAATCCGATTCCAACCACATTGCGTGGTAGACTAGAGAAAAATTACAGTGTGAAATCAGATCATTATCTGAGTGACTAAACACTACAAAGACTGTTTTGTATGATTTTAATAATTTGTTCATATTTTCTTCACTTCCTTCTTTCAGGCTGATGTTTTTGTTTGTCTTTCATCTGTTCCTTTCTCTTCCCTCTCTTTATTTTTCTACATTTTCATGAGAGACTTTGTGAGGTCAATTATCTTCTTCTTTATAGTCTCACTTAGTCAAAAACATCCAGGGAACAAACAAACATCTCCACAGCGCCCCCTGTATCTTGCAGCTGTTCTTTCCATTTTGGACTGCATTAACCTGCGACCCACAACTAACCTCTCACCGTACAGCTGTGTGTGTGTGTGTGTGTGTGTGTGTGTGTGTGTGTTGTGAGGAGGTAGTGTAGTGAGACGCCTTGTGTGTGACCAGTGGTCCATTTATTTTTCTTTTACTGTTCAATTCAGTGCACACACCCAGAGGGGTTTGCATGTATGTTTTTGTGTGTGCATGTATGTGTGTGCCATGCCACAGCAATAATTGCTGGGGGTCTCGCTCTGACACCCCTGTGTGTACTCATTCAGCACAGAGGTCGTGTGTCAGGGGTCAAAGGGTCTGTGGGGGGAATGAAGAGCTGGTGGACGGTGGTGACTCGAGGGGCGGGGGTGGGGGGATTTGGCGGTGAATATGCCTCAAGGTAGATAGACTATCTTAATTGGCCTCTAGAGACTTCAGGAAGTGTGTGTGTGTGTGTTCTTGGTGTTTACACAACTATGTGTGTGTGTGTGTGTGTGTGTATGAGAAGGAAAACCTGTTGTATCTTCACAGATGTGATATGAGAGGGTGGTGATGACGTTTCGTGTTTATTGGAGCATCTGGGAAGAGAGTACCTACAGGTGAAAGTCTTTTGTTGTGCAAAAGAAAGTAGGGAGGAGAAAAATTCTCTAAATTACAAAAATACCTTTTCAGCATGTTAAATCTCAAATCAAATAATGTTTTTTCATTAATTAGGAATGTGCCCTGTTTTAGTAACTACTGTTCCTTCATATGATGTCTGCTGTGGCCTGTCTGATATGTGTCTGTTTTGATGTCTGTCCATATGTGACCAAATGAAGATAGACAAAAACTTACTTATATAAATCGAGTTAAAGTTAACTGACACAAGCTAAAAGAAACTGCATCTTAAAAACCCAATGAATTATACTTGTGAAGTAATGAAAATAAAGATTTTCTAGAAAAAAAAAACAAAGAAGAAACTGATTTAACTCCAAATTTGTATCACTCGTTCATCAAACATTAGACAGACAAACTGACACTAAGTTCCCACGTAAATGTGTTTCTGAGTGAACATGTGTGAGATGCCTGAAAGCTGCTGCACTACACTCATGACTCCATAAGATAAAAGTCTGAACTAAGTTATTTCTCGTTAAGCTCTTCCTATCTACTGTTTTTTGGAAAGTATTTGGCCCTTGTGTGTGTGTGTAAGTGTGTCTGTGTGAGCAGCTACTTCCCTGTTTGCTCAGGGACAGTCAGTCTTGTGCCTTGCAACCATATTATCCACCTATTAAGGTCCTTATTTACCTTCCTCCTCTTAAGAGGACGGACCGTGTCTGGCTGATAAAAGGATGCAGAGTGTCTGATTCTCTCAAGGCAGGAGAGACGACGACGACTACAGTCAGTGAGTGTTGGCAGAGCAAACATTCCTGAGCACCGAGGATCACACACTTGCACACGCGCAAACACACATTGCTAAGGAGGGGCTTGCACATAAAGCCTGGCTATAGCTTGGAAAAACATCTCATCAGCATTTAAAACCAAGGAACTCAAACACACACCTGTGCAGCCTTCATGAAAAATCTGCAAACATGTCGACATGTAAAATAACTGTGTTCCAGTTTCATTCTTTGGAGTTGTCAAAAAGGGCAAATAGTTATTTTACCTTTGCTTGTATTTAGCAGTCTCCCTGGTGTTGCACTTCCATCTCCTCTGTGCCTTACATCGTGGGACATTTCACAGAAAATATTAACAGCACAACAACAAAAGTTGAGCATTAAGTGTGTCTTCTGATATTATAGAATTATGTTTGCTGTTTTTGTTCAATTTGAACACCCAACATGCTAGAAATTAGTTTGTAGAATTAACAAGAATAATTGTACACTTTGTGTAAAAACATCTTTGTGCTAATTTGAAGCTGAATAGAAACGTTAGGTTAGAGCTTTGCTTAGAAAGTTGAGAAAAAAAAGCTCGATGCAAAATTTGAGGATTAAAGTGACGCTTTACTTTAAAACTTGGCTTAAAGCGTTGAAGCAAAATTGAAAATGCAAGTTTACAATGTGATTCAAATTGATGCAGCCCTCCACACTTTAACACCATCAGGGACGTGCCCCGACCTGCCGATGTCTGATGGCAGTAAAGCTGTTCTCCAACAGTCAAACATTCAGTGGGCAGCAGAGAAACCTTGACTGACTGGTTCAATATTTGCTGGACCGGAGAGGAGACGTGTGGAGGCTGCAGGAGGTCAGGAGGTCGGCGGGGCAAAGCAATGGCCTTTCAGTACGGACACCACTGACCAGCAGGTGAACAAACAGGGAGGCTGCGGTGGAGGGTGCATTGAGATGGTCCAGAGGGAGATGTCAGTCAGAACGCTCAGTGTTATCATGTTTACAGGTGAACAAAGAGGACTACAAAAAGCTTTGAGTTTACATTATGAGACGAAACACTGAGGAAAGGACCAATAAGTTACAGACATTCATAAACCAGATCATTTCTTAAGTGTTCAATCGCTCACCCATTTTCATTTCTTTATTTGGATTTTATGCCTGTGATCAGGACAAAATATTCTCAAGTAAAAGATGTGTTTATTTTGCACAAGCATCCCCCGTGCTATATGGTGTTCATCATTCAGTTTGTCCTCTTCAATCCTATTTCTGACTCATCTGTGCAAAGGTCATGTGAAAAAACAGTCTTAGGAGCTTTTTTTTTGTTTGCTTGAAACAAAAGTGCAAGAATTCCTGACAGCTCTGAGTGTGTAACGTGGCAATTTTCTTGTCTTAATCTGGTGTGATGTCAGGCAGGTTGAAGTCCAAGTGCTCTGGGAAAACACACTGAGCCATTCATGTGACATAAGCTTGTTTTACTGTTTAACTCCCAGAACACATGTAAAACAGGCCTGTTTGAAAATGCAAATCTAATTAAAACTATAAGCTCGGGGAAATAAGATCAGGACTTCCTGAGAAGAGACAAAAGCTCAGAAGCTTAATCGTTTTACCAACTGTGTTGTCATGTCTGCTTTGCTTTAGCATGTGATGCTACTGCTGATTCGGACCCTCGCCTCGAACATTCACACTCTGCCTCGTATTGTGTTTGCTTTTGGTTTTAGTGCCCGCTAAGATACTATTGATGGCTAGTCAAGTAATGTCACCCGACCAGTTTTTCGTCTGGCCTCACTACAGCACTTAGATGATGAAAGCCGGTCCTCAGCGTCCCCCCAATCCAGCAACAAGTGCAGCCCCCTTTCCATCCATCACCATCACTCTGCAAGAGGCAGATCAGCCTGACTGACGTAAGCAGTGTGGACAGATACAATTTCAGCCTGGCAACACAGCCAGTATCTGGCAACCCTGCTCTCTGTTTACCTAAAGGCTGAAGGCAGCTGAACCAAGTCCTCACCTGCTGGCCTCACTGGTTGCCATGAGAGCTCACATAATCCCACTAAGTCCATGCAAGCCCAGAGCCGCTTCTTGTGCTAAAAGCTCCACATCCCTCCCTCACACCAAGACCTCCACTTGATTCACAAACAGTTCTTGTGATGATCACTTTTTCCATGGTAACTCTGCATATATCTCTATTCTGCAGAGGGAAGTTCCCACCCCTCTGCTGTTACACACACAAACATACACACTTTAGTTTCTTTACCTCTGTTTCGACAGCCTTACTGCCACCAATTGTTAGGATGTAACCAATAGCAAACAGTACAGACAAACTTATTCACAAGTACACCAATTAGGATTGTTTTTCTAAGAAATTCTTAGCGTAGACACTTTTTAAACAATATTAAAAAAAAAACTGAATAGATCAATATAAAGACCTGAGACCTAAAAATAACTTGAAATAAAATCAGCTCTTTGGCTTTGTTTCAGTGCGCTTTGACGCTTTGCATGACATGGTTTGCATCTGAATGATTTCACATTAGTAAGTTTATCATTGTCACAGCATCACACACACTGTTCAAGACCAGTGTTTGTCAGAATAAAGCACAGCATCATGCTGTGAAACACCTTGCCAGAAAGTTAAGACTGTAAAATATCAATTAAAAACAGAATGCCAGAATGCCTACATTAATTTGAATGCTTTTTGAAAAATATATATTTTTTTATATATTTTTTGATGCCATTGATTTGTTTCATATTCATTGGGACTGTAGCAACTAAAGACAGGAAAAGTTGGGTTAAAAAGGAAAAACAAAATAAGACACCTGGTGGAACATGTCACAGTTCGCCTAACTGGCACCACACTAGTAACAAGTTTGGGTTTGAAATGAATTCAGAGAGGGCAAGTCGCTCAAAATAAAAGATGAGAAAGGGCTTTGTTACAATATAAAAACCTTGTGTGGAAAAAAAAGGTCAATGATTAAAGAACATTGTTTGAATGGAGGCTAAAACATAAACAACAGCCAGAAACCCGCCACCATCTCTGAGCCTGAGCTCACTTGTGATGGGCTCAGGCAAGTGGGGGAAAAAAAGTCTGGGCTAAAGCGGAGATGGACCATTCAGCTTATTATCACCAGTGATGTGGTGTTTCGTTCTGTCGCATGTGTGATCTTGTTTGTGAGCAGAGTAAGACAACATAGATTGACCATCAGGGATTTACCAGAGGCAGTTTTCCTCCACAATAGCCTGATTGACTGATGACGTCCTGTGTTGTGGGATGATGAGGTCACTTTATGGATGCTTTCAGGGTAAATGTCAGACTTGAATGGTGAGAACAAGCAGCGTTCCCCTGCCATGCCACACACACACACACACACACACACACACACACAGAGGAAGATACAGGACCACCACAGGATTCACACGCTTTACTCTCCTTCAGTTCCTAAAATTTAAGCACTGTGATAATTTATAGCTCTCACAGCGTAAGAACACAGCTCTATATGTGTGTGTGTTGCGGGTATGACAGGGAAGGTCGTTGACCTTGGTGACTTGGCTAAAATCCCCATGGGCCTAGTTCACCATTGGAATGGACCCCACAGCGCAATGGGAAGATGGCTCCAACATAATGAGCACAAAGGCCAATTGTGAAGCTATTCTCTGCAGGGCAGAAAGCGTCAGGCCCCGGGGACAGTAGAGGGTTTTGTCGGCTGAAACGGAGAAGGAAGCCTGTTGCTTCAACAAGCCTCTGATAAGATTAATCAGCGGTGACCCAACAGTGGAACTTTGTCCCTGGGGCACAAAGTGTCAGAGTTACATCCACTGTATCTATCTGCACTTGTAGACTGAAGTGCTGATAAGTGACTCTCATTAGCCAAATTAGTGTCTTTTACTGTTGGTATTATGGTGTTTGTCATGAACAGACAGTCAGAGTTTCTAACGTGTTGTCAGTACTTCTTATGATCAGTGAACTGAAGTCAGCAATCCTGGAATTGATTGCTCTCTCTATGAATGAAATACAATACTAGTGCGAGAATGATTTGTGGTCACATAAAACAAGAAATAATAGCATCTCTTCCCCGAGTTGCACTCACATCTATTTAGTATTTTTTATAATGTAGTTTGGAGTGCTTGGTAGAGTGTGTGCATCATGTACCCAGACTTTCCTGTCTCCAGTATCTTCCATTGTATTTTATTCAAATACAAGTCTAAAAAAGCAGCGAAAGTATCTTTAAAAGTAATAATGTAGGCCTACACATTGAGTCCAGCTCACTCAAACCAGCGTGAAAAGCTCATCTTAAGGACAAATAAGTAAATCTAATGTGAAATGACCGAAACCATCTAAACTTTGGCAGAAAATGTCGTATTATTGTTGAACTCATTTGCTCGCAAAGAAAAGTTGATTAAGGAAAAATAATTCAGGGCCTTTAGTAAGATTCTTTTTCATTTTTATTTAATAATAAATAAAAAAAAAAATGGCTGTATTAAAAGTGCTGGAGATCTGACAGAATCAATTTTACTCCAATGTCTTCAAAATGGGGAAATATTGAAAATCGCAGCACATGGGTTTGTGTCCCTGTTTCCCAAACCATTAGGAAGGTGTTTTACCTCAAAAAGAACTATCTGCAGCAGATAACAAACCTCCTAACAGCCCCGATCTTTACCTCAGAAGTGTATGTACAGCATTATAATAAGTCATGGAAGATAGTGACGCAGCTTTAATTTACAGAAAAAGTGTGTTAATGTCACCAGGATGCTAAGAGCAACCTACCTGCCAAAAAAATATGCTCAAGAGTACCAACAAGAATCAGCTCTGTTTTAAATGCAAATGACTGTCACACAATATCTAATCTACATTTTCTCTATTTTCTTAACTTCCCATTTGGCTAATTGATAAAAAAAAATCCTACTAGATTTTATTCCCTAAAAACAATTGGCAGCAATCAATTTAGCAGTCTTAATCATTGACTTCATAAAGCCTTATCCATCAGTGTTTGTTTAAAGCAGCTCTATGTTTGTCAAGTTCTCTTCACGTTGCAGTACGTGGGTACATCTGCCTGCTGCCTGGATTTCTGCCTATCCCACAACTTCAATGATCATCTATTTAACAGAAGGTAGAGACAGAAGACAACAAAGCCAGTGGCAGCACCAAGAAGGCAAACAAATGCTAACACTGCTCTTCCTGCCAGAAAACGCCCATCCCCACAACTTATTGCCCTTTTCTAAGACGTATTCAAGGTTTTCATCATCTACTGACCCGCCACACCCCTTCCAAAAGACCATGAATGTGTCTGTATATTTAGATGGGGGGGGGGGATTAAAGAAAATTAAGCAACAAGGCCGGCTCTTTCTTTTTCTTCAGAAAGACTAGAAATGACGCTTTGTGCACATCCTCTTCTGTGGCACATTTGACAGGTTTGGCCCGGCTGCCTTTGTGTCACCAGAATAAAAGGGATTTAAGGAAAACACAAACTGAGCCACTGTGCTGTTGTGGTGCTGGCTATTAGTCAACGTGACGGCCTTTACAGATGCTAATGGCTTATAGTGTGTCCTGGTCGGCATCCCTCCTCACAGAGCGTGGCTATCTGATAGCACAAAGGCCTTGTGCTGGAGGTTGACTTTTCCCCCTTTCTTTTCATGGCTGCTACAAAGTCATGAGGCTTTTTTTCCACCCTATTTTTAAGAAAATTGAAGAATACAATGCGAGCACAGAAAGCAACAATTTGACAAAAAAGCAGACTTATTCATGTGTAAAGCCTCAGGTGATGAGGATGAGGCCCGTCCCCCACATCCAGCAGCCCTTTGAGTAAGGTGGAGATGTGGTAGCAGCCAGGCTCTTGTGAAACGAGAGATGATGCCCGGGAGTGGAGGACCTCTGGACTCTGACTGATTAATCAGTCAGACCCTCAGCTGCCTGCCTCTCGTCACAGCCTGAGGCAGCGGCGTACCTTCAGCCAGCTCTGGGATGAGATAACAGCCCGCAGAGGTAAATACTCTGAAGGGTTTGCACAGACCTGGAGCGCAGGCGGCTCATCAGCACAAAGGTCACTGCATCCAGAAGCAACCAGCTGTAGGAGAACAGTAAACTATACATACATATACAAACATACTGTATGTACGACACAGGTCTCCGGGGTTGAGAGTGAAACAATGCATCAAAGGAGATTGTCTGTAAAGTGCTTCTTCCCCTTCCATATTACATGTTTAAACTCCAGAAGGTTTGGGGTAAAAAGAGCTGAAATATGTTCCAGCCAACAGTGAAACTGTAAAGGTACATTCAAGTCGAATATTTGACGTAATGCTTTAGTTGTAGTTGTGCGAGAATGTCAAACTTTTTCCATCAAAATATAAGTCGGTAAAACATATATAGATATGTCTGATCACGTTGCTTGGTAACAGTTCGATAAATAGTTACCACAAGGCCTTCCTCCGCAAGTGGGGTGAGATGTATAAACGATGAACACTCATAAAAAAATACATGAATGTAGCTTTTCCCACAGTGGTATCCATGTACATAGGCAGCATACGGGGTGAGAATAAGCATCTCACTTTCATTAACAGTTTTCCAGACACACACAGCTTTCACAGCTGTCCACATAAGGACTTTGTATTGACTTCTGATTATTGCGGTAGGTCTAATTTAATTTTTTAACTTCCCTCTAACCCAAACCAGAACCCAAGAAATGATATTTCATTGGAAACATATTTGGTCTTAGAAAAGGTCCCTGTGAGGTAACACAAATGAGTAAGAGCACATACACACTTAAAGCAAAACAGTTTACTATTCAAAAACTGCAATGTTAGTAATTAAATGTGTACTAAGTTTCAAAAGACTTAACCCTCCTGTTACCCTCGTTTTTTCAGACATCTATTATCCTTGGGGTCAATTTGACCCCAGCGATTTTAATCTATAAAAAAAGGACTGTAATTCAGAAATGTTCCCAACTTTTCGTGTCTGGCCCTTCAGGTTTATTTGTTGTTAGCATAAAAAAGCCCTTCAAGTGTTCCTGCCCCCCTCACACACACCCCATTTGTCCAAAACACCTAATCAATGACTAGACGAAAATGTGAAAATATCCATAAAATCTCATTGGCTGATTTAAAACTGGAAAGAAAGACATTTATTTTACTTCAATACCTTCTTATTATCTCTCACTACATATTTCTGTAATTTTTAACATGAAAATTGTTGCATGTTATATTATGGCCACGCAGGCCTTCAGCCATGTCCAGGACCACCCTCATCCCCTGGTTCTTCTCTGGTGCTTCACCAGGTGCCTTGCCAGTGTACACCTGCATATTCCAGGCATAGCTGGACTGGGCATCACATCCTGCCCAAATTTTTATGCCATATTTAGCTGGTTTGCTCGGGATGTATTGATGGAAGGGACAGCGCCCACGGAATGCAACTAAACATTCATCCACTGTTACGTTGGGGCCTGGATTGTACAGCAAGGGCAATCTTTGGACCCACTTGTCCCATACCTCCCTTATGGCAGCAAGCTTGTCACGAGCACGCCTTCCCTGCCTGGTTTCTTTGTCATCAAAGCGGATGACACGGGACAACATATGGAATGTCTTCAGAGACATTGTGGCAGGAAAAATAGCCCTTCCTGTTTTAGGATGCCATAGACTAGCTGTAGCTTCCCCCTTTGATCTGTAGACCCCTGCTAAAATGAGTAACCCCACATAGGCTTGGAAAAGGGTGTCACTGATGTCTTCCCATGTGTCTCCATATACACGTTTCCCCTCTAAATTTGTCATGTCCAGTATGAGCTTTTCTATTGGTGGTGTAATGAAAAGCTCAAATGCTGTTTTCATGCTTTGGACATGACTAACTGCATACCTGGTGGGCCCTGGAACCATTTTGATTACATTAGCAGCGCTTCGTCTCCCGTGCTGTTCAAGTGGGGAGACGGACCATGATATCTTGCCATTTTTTGACTGCAACCTGTCTGCTGGAGCGTCTGACACTACAGGGGGATCAACATGAAGGCTTTCATTCTCCTCTCCCTCATCTGATGATAAGTCATGGTTAGGATTCTCCTCAACATTATCCTCTGTTTCAGAAGCATCTTCATTCTCCTCCATGTCACTGTCACGATCAAAAAGCTGGGATAAAACCTCAGTAGTAGAAAATCTTTCCTTCGAAGTCATCTGTTCTTCTGGCTAACAGATATCACAGAAGGAAATTGTGTGAAATGCTGGTCAGGTCTTTTTATATTTTATGCTGCAGTGTAAGAGGCTCCTCCCACTCAAGCGCAGGAAAGATCAAATATCAAAGATCTCGTGGGAATCGTTTTTGTTTGACAAATGTTTGTGTCATTAGAACTATAAGTGTTAGGGCCCTAAACATAAACAAGCCCTCTGAAGTATGTATAAGTGTGACCTTCATGTGAACTGAGACCAATAAAGCATCAGTGTAAGTGAATTTACAGTAATTCTACATTTTCTTTTATGTTTTATGCAGCTAAATCGCTTTGGGGTCAAATTGACCCCAAGGAACACAGATGTATACAAGATGTGTACAGGACATCAAGAAAGTGTTATGATGAAAAATGTCAGTATACCATGTTCCCCCCACTTAATTAGGAAAAGTCATCAAGTATGAAGCAAAAAGAAATTGCACTTTGTGAATTGTGAGTGGTCAAACATTGAAAGGGATCAAATAGACCCCAAGGATAACAGGAGGGTTAATTGCTGATTAGACCCCTTCTGTCATAAAAGAGTAAAAAATTACAATTTCTTGAGGTGTTTTACAAATCCTTTTATCAAATGTCAAATAATCGTTTCACTTAATAGATATCTTTTGTTTTTGTCTTCAAAACAAAAAAGATGAATAAACTTTCTCCAAGTTTGGCGATTCCATAATTTATGGGCAGGTATCACACATGTAGATGCTGCTCCAGTTATCGTTGGCCACTCTAGGGTTAACATGTTACCATGCCAACATTACTTTTTTACAGTGTCCAAAGGGTGTAGCCGAGTCCAAAGGAGCAGCATCTAGATGAGCAGATTTTCTTTGTCACAATGCAAACTGTTGTACAAATCAAAGTTATGACAAAAGGAGGGACCAAACAACACTCACTGGTACTCTGGCTGGGAGGATACTGCAAACACCATGATCTCAGGCAATGTGCCAGCAGCAAAGGCAGCTTCCATCATACATTTGTTTAACTTTGGTGGGACAAACCGACGACCACAAAGAAAAGAAAATCTCTCATTTTTATTTCTCAACTTTATTTTCAATTTTCTTTTAAACACAAATTAAATAAATAAAGCACACCTGATGGGGTACACCATGCACATATTACTTTCTACAACATAAAACATGTTTCTGAGCCACCTGACCAACTTTGTGTTACGCAAGCGGCTCACTCTGCATACTCGTGCTGTACATGACAGTAGCTCCATGACTCCCCATAAACACTAGCCGTGCAGAATGCACATCATGTCTTATATATTTACCCATATACACATATGAATGAATGATTAGAGGTGACATAATCTCACCCCGTTTAGTTGAATACATCTAATCATTTTCAAGATAGGAAGAATGAGAATATGTGGGAGATGGGAAGAGTCAGAATGGTCCAAATGAAAAAGGTGCAGAGTGTGTGGATGTGAGAGGCTTTAAGATGAGAATGTTGAAGGAGCTCAATTTCGTTGGATCAATTGTGAATGTTTGGCTATGAACAGTGAATGGAAGGAGAATTTTGGGGAGTTGACAGAAGCATCCGTTTTCACTTGAACGCTGGACATTTTTCTTGACTTTGAGGACCAAGTGAGATAACTTTTTATCCCCTAGTTTTGCCACGTAAATGCTCAATAACCAGTCGCAGACAGAAAAAGGAGGATGAATACAAGTGCACCCGTGTTTGGGCAAACACGGAGACAAAACATCAGTGACATCAGGGTGTCAGATTTGGAAAAACATGAAGAGAAACTCCTCACTTATGTGAAACTCTACCCACAATAAGCCGGACCTGAAAACTAGATCAGCACCAATAACCAGGTCCAACGTGGAAAAATAAAGAGTTTCATAAAATCAAGACAAATGCATCTGCTAAGTGTCTGAGAAGAGTTTCAAAACATTTATACTGATGTCATTTTTATAAGATCACACTTCATAATTTTGCTAACGGACTCAGCGATTCTCAAACATCTTAAATGTGCGGTTCATTTAATTTTCAGTTTGAAGAGAGTATACGATAACGCTGCAGCATATGAATGACATGTTAATACACAATGACAGAGCAGACAGATTCAGCGGGAAAAAGACAGAACAGCATGACCAGGACAGTCTGTGAATTCGGCAGATATAGAAACTTAATGTTTTGTCTAATAAACCAATTGAAAAATAAATAGAATTAATACAGCAAATTACTTCCAGCACAATGACAGCTGATCCTATTCTGTTAACCTGTTCATTTTTGTGGCGATACAGTGGAGAGCGTTTATGGTTGGAGAGCTGAGTATTGCACTGGGAAGTCTTTTGCTCCAATTTCCATCAATACAGAGCAAACTGAGATTACACTGAAATCTTGGAGGGGTAACTGAAGTGCTAAGTTACCACTAAGTGCAACTATCTCAATCAATATGCACAAAGAAAACAGAAGGAAAGCCAAACAAAATTAAGAAAGCTGGAGATTAGACATGTACACAATCTTCATTTATTGAAAATAAGTGGTTCTGACAACACACTGCAAGCTTCGTAATTTCCTTCTGATCTGACTGGGTTCGGGTTTCCGTGCAGAAGTCCCCCTCTTGTCCCAAAGAAACGGGAGAAAACAGGAATCAAAGAGAAAGTCTGGAAGCGGTTCCTCCATCTTATGCTTCTGTTTTAGGTCAACCACTCCTTCAGTGTCCAAGAGTGAACGGGAAGCCAAGTAGTGGATGGTAAAATCAGATGAGTGATGAGGCGGGGCCATGGGGCGTCGACGGTCATTTACAGATGCGTTTATCTTTGTTCAGTGCATTCCTCAGCTGTGATCCAAAAATGTTTCATCAAAAGAATTATTACGAGGAAGGACCAAGGAGAAACAAACACGCTACACAACAACCAGTTGATCCTGAATCTGAGCAACAGAGTATTCATTTAAAGCACAGCTTTGGGGTAAACTGGTAATCACATAGACAAATACCTGGGTCTGTTATTTTTCCTTGTGAAGAGCTTCTATAAAAGCTTCAAGTTTCTCCTGGATCTCCCGAACTTTCTCTGCAAAGAAGAGAGGAAGTGGGTTAGTGTATCACAAGCAAATTCAAAAACATCTTTTGGGCAGAAATAAAAGAAAAAACATGAAATGATGCCAAGAGCTCTAAAGGTTTTTTTTTGTTCTTTTCAATCTGCAGATATCTTTTGGTTTTGGGGCAAAACAACACTGTAAAGATGTCATATTAACCTCTGAAATGGGAAACTATCATCTTCAAGCTTAAAAATACCAACGGATTAACTGACGGTATCATTTTAGATGCAACAGATTTAAAATTTAAGAATATATTGTGTAGTCCAAATCGTTACTTTGTTCTTACATAAAACAAACAAATAAAAGAGAGTAACCGACAGTCTTTGATAATGGTCATCATTGTCATCGTTCAGGCTGAATGTGAATGTTCACTTTTGAGGGGTTTTTTTCCCAGCAGATTTTGGGGTTAAGCAGAGGCTTAATCATACAGTCATGTCTTTTAACTATTAAGGTTTTGACTGATCAGGACATAAAATAATTTTTCTTTTTTTAAAAACAGTAAAATGTATCAGATGAAACAACACACTGTAATTATTGAACAAAAAATAAGCAAAAAATGCAGAAGTAGTGTGTGAAAAACTAATCCCACCATTCATGCTTCCATCAGAATCAAAAGGGGAAGTAGCCGTGAGGCACTGCTAATCTGATGCTTCTGATTATCTGATGATCAGCAAGTGGGAGCACCAATATAAAAGGAGAAGTTCTGGCAGTTTGCTGGAGTTCATCTGGAGGACTCAGGCATTTGTTAACACAATGCCAAGGAGGAAAGACATCAGCAAAGATCTTGGAGAAGCAACTGTTGCTGTGCATCAATCTGGGAGGGGTTACAAGGCTTTTCCCAAACATGTTGGAGTTTATCTTTCTACAGAGAGAAAGATGATTCACAAGTGGAAAACTGTACCCTGGCTTTTGCCCTACGCCGGCTAGTATAGGCCCCGTCCCCATATGACCCTAAATTGGATTAAGTGGGTATAGAAAATTAAAGGATGGATGGAGTGAGCCATAATGATGTGAAAGCCTGATAATAAAACAGTTAATTCTGCTAAAGCAGATTCTTGTGTGGTGTACTCAGTCATATCACACACTGCATCTCGGGTTACTTTTGTTAAATAAATAATGAAATTGTGTAATATATTTCATGCTTTGCTTTATTTGTTGTTACTGAATTTCAAGACCTGGTAAGGACCTGGTATTCTTTTCTTTATTTATGTGTTTATCTTTTTTATGTCCTGAATATGCAAAGCCTTAGAAGTGACACAAGGTGTTCACCGTAGGGGCTAAATGAACTAACACTAAGATGGGTAGCTGGTTATAAACATGCTCTTTAACAAAGAGTATATTTAACTTTAGAATTGATGATTTTGATCTATGATATACCTGTATATAATTCCAACTGGAACCTAATTCTCATCCCTTTTAGTATTTGCAGGTAGAAATTCCCTCACACTTTTGACCAAAACACCAGATGGTCCCCTCTGACAGTGGCAGCCAAACCTCAAGGCAGACCTCCTTCACACATCTGATGATGAAGGCTTTTGTACCCACATCAAAGCTCTCACCGTTCCCCCTTTTTTTTTTTTCTTAGTGTGTACCTCCTGGGCACATTGCTAATGGACAGAAGAGGACACCATCCCAACAATGGGAATGAATCTGCTGGAAAAACAGTCACTCACTTATTTTCATGATTAAACTCCCATTGTCCAGAGACTGCATACAATGAGCAATCCTTCCACTCAACATGTACTGTCACACGAGATGAACGAGCCATCTAAAGCAGTCTTAATCGCTGATTAAACAGTGGCTGAAGCAAGTCTGTGGGCCAAGACAGAGGAAAAGAAGCCGTGGCTTGCAATGCCAGCTGCACCTCAGGGCCTGGCTGCCTCTTCAGCTTCCTCGTCACCCTCGCTAATCTGTCTGGATCGCTCCCAAGCACAAACTCAAACACCAGCCCTGAAGAACAAACTAGCACTGCTCTATCTTGATCAATCAGCAACACGAGATCCCGAGGGGAACTATTGATGATTGTTTTCCTACGAGGAGGCCAACGAAAAACCACAGCTTTTCAAAGACTTTTTCAGGAAGATAAATCATTTCGGTTCGGACCTCATAGCACCGGTCTCCTAAGTGTCCATTTCACATCAACACAAAGGTGATAACTTGTGCGCGCTTTGGACTGAAACTTAATATTGTACTCGGAGGGCTTGTGTAACCCCCTTTGATGGGAGCACTGCTGTCGAGGTATCCTTTTCTTAGCTGCACCCCCACTTGCACCCTGCAAAACTGCCAAAGCTAAGAAGAGCTGCGTGATACAAAACTATGGAGAGCTGGGAGAAACTGACTTTGAGCCAGAAAGCGAAGTGAAAGATACAGAGACACATTCATCCTCATGTATTGAAATCTGACAAGAGCTGTACAGTCATGCCACTTACACCTCATTTCACCTCCTACATGCTCCACACTGGCAGGTGGGCAGGAAAAAAAATTCCCAGCCTTTGATACTCTGTTAACACACTCGGACAAAATGGTAGGGCGTGAGGGGGAGATTACTACACCTAATGGCAGCATTATAAAAGGGGCCTGTCGAGGGGAAACGCTGACAAGTCACTGCAGCAGGTGTGGGGTTGAATGAAACATGACCCTGCGGTACGCCATCCCAACACACAGCCCACCGCAGGGCACAGCTCAACGGCAGCAAACAGATTAGGCTACATGCCCTGACCACAAGACAACACAGCTCAATCCAAGCCAATCAGAGCAGGATTATCAACATCTGTCTGACCTGAAGAAAGAGATGTGAAGTATGAGTGGGTGGGGAGGTTAGGTTGGTGCGAGGAAAGGAGGGCAGTGGCTGTCAGATCATCAAAAAACATGGGAAAACCCCTGGCTCAAGCTTCAAAGTTTCTCACAGGGTTTAGATGTAGCTGATGACACACATGGTGCTTACAGGGTTTCTAATATATACCTCTTAAAAACAAAACAAAAAAAAACCACTGAGCCACCTGTCAGCTGTGGGCAGAGATTCTGACCTCTGTCGAGTCACTGCACACGCATTTGGGGCATTCTTTGGCTCTAGTTTTCTTGTAGAGAAAGGCTAAAATGCCCGGTTGTAAACCCTGGGCCAGACAACACACTAATTAAATGTCTGCCGTGATATTTTGAAGAGAAGACTGCGTACATAAGAACAGTAAAATCCATGAACTATTTCCTGACAGCAAGATGCTTAATGACTCTGAAATGAGGCCTCAGCAGCTTTCATGATCCCAGGAGGCCACGGGTATGTGTGAATGGCGTCTTTCAGAGCAGCCAATATTCTGGGATAAAAACTGTGAGAAAAAGATATTTATTTCCTCCTGCACCATCTGTTTGCCACCATAGACCACAGCACGATAAACAAAAGGCCATGACAAGGCTTTCTTTTCACCATCCTGTGGAAATGCAACAAAAAACAGTGGACAGAGTCCCCAAGGCCTGTTCCTCCCTGTGCAGAGGGAGTAGCGATTTAAAACTCCATTTAGGCTCCTGTTTACCTAAGAGATGAGCCCCAAAACACAGTCATTCAACCGCTCACCCCTTTATCTGGTCATGAATATTCCCATAAGCCTCTAGGCCTCTACCCCAGAGGCCCCTTCTTTAAGATGCTTGGTGCTGTGTGAGTTGCTGAGGGTGGAGGGACTCTGGCAGACTGATAGAAAGTGAGGGAAACTCCCCGACCCCCCCCCAAATCCCCTCTTTCAAGCCCTTCTTTCGGCTGATCTCCACATGAAATGATATCTCATTCACTGGCACTCTGTAGAGTCCCCTAAGCCCGCTATGGCCAGAGCATTGGCAGAGGTAGGACTGAGCCAGAAAGCCTTTAATTGATCTGTAATTAGACAGCATGGCCTTGCTGGACAAGTAACCAACAGAGAGAAGAGGGAGAATAGAGAGCAGAAAAAGATGGGAGGGAGGGCAAGAAGGCCTGCAAACTAATTCAATGCTTACTATAGATGGCCACTCTTCTTCACAGGATGGGAAAGGAAGCAACCAGGAAGAATGGGTGGCTTTAGTGGAAAAATAGCAACAGAAAGACAAGTATGAAGGTTTAGCAGGCTGCCCTGCAAGGTTTTGCTAACGAGAAAGCAGCAGTTCACAGCATGATCTTGAGAGTGTGGGGCGAGTGGTTTGGTCCATGTCTCAAGCTGTCATCATTCATAAAGACACTCTTTATATCTCATGACTGCCAAGGGTGCAGTGTAGGTGGGGACAGTGAATGTTTAAATGCTCGGCTTCTTCTGCCTTTGAAAGTCAATCTCCTAATGTAACAAACAGAAAAAGTCCTTTCCCTCAGCATGCTGTTTGATTTGTCACTGAATCTGGATCGTTGGGCTATAAAATCTCAGCCAGGGGAGACACGGTCGCAGGGAGAGGGAGCATGTCGACGGCGCAAACAGCACGTCAGTGACAGATTAATGAATCAGTGCGAGCACTCCTGGTTTTTTATCTAGAAAACAGATGCCGGGGAAAAAGCCGCACAATCTGGAGAGAGACGTACATGGGTCTGAATGGGTCAAAGCTTGGGATCAGCCCGAGGGCAGACTAGACTAAACAAAAAAAAAAAAAAAAAAAAAAAAAAAAAAAAAAAAAGGCAAAATGCAGGTAGTAAAATCTTTGAAAAGAGCCAGGTGATGACTGCTGTTGTGCTCTGTGGTGCAGGTTTTATTGACGAGCACTGCTTGCGCCTTTGAAGAGCCAGACATTAAAATTTTAGGGCAGGAGGTTGTAAAGATGAAGATAGTGGCAAGAACATTTAGAAGTGAGCGGGTTCACCAGAAGGCTTAGTAGATTTAACTTCTGCTGATGTTGTGTTTGAAGACTTATTTTTCCTTCGACCTCACTGCAGCAGGGATCATTAAATTTCTCCAACAGTTAAAGTAACACATGTCTACTCTTACGGTGATGGCACTCTTGGAGAAAGAGACAATAAATAATTAGGTGTAAAATATTATAGTTGAATTGTTTTCATTCGTTTTGTTCATTCTGTACAAACAGGGTACGGTCAACAACTGAGCAGCCCAGCTTCACTCTCTCTGTGCTGATGAAATATTTCCAAACAAAACTCTAAATTAAGACTGAGTTGACAATAGCCACCAGCCAAAAAAAAATAAATGTAAATGTCAAGAACACAGATTAACTGTGACTATGTATGAGGAAACAGTCGGCATCACTTTCTATATCTGCTCTTTAAAAAAAAAAAAGAAAAAAGGTATCAGACATTTAATCTGCCTATTGCTCACCGTGTAAACCATGGCAAGTCAGGCGTGTGAAGTTTTGTAAGAGTCACCTTTTGCACTCCAACGTAGGCATGTACTGAGGCTAAATGGTAATCCATCTTGAGAATCCACATGGGCTTGAATATTTGATGCTCAGTTTTAAAGTGAGATTGTCTCATGATCCCTCAGAGAAACTCCCCTCTACTTCCCACAGGTGTACAGAGAGGTTAACAACTGATGAACTTCATAGTAAGCACATACAGGTGAACTGTACCGCATGTTTGAAAACACGTCGACCCTGACAACAACTCCATTTTTCTGAAAATTGACCCCAGGCAAGCATATCAAACATGATTTCTTTTGTTTGCTGAATCGGATAAAAACTGAACGCGTTGGCTCCACGTCTCAATGTGTATCAAGAGCGCTTCTCTGTCAATGTCGTGACAGCCAAGTTACATTGGATATGTGTACTCAAACAGAAGTATTACACTGTGAGCTCAAGCACCTGTGACCTCAGCTAATGCACGTGCATGTGTACTCTGCGGTACACATACATGGAGTACGCAGAGACGAACATCAGAATAAAAGTGACACACGTCTCAATAATTGAAAGCTGCTGCAACAATAGCAGACTGGTGAAGCAATTACTATCATGCATTATCTGTTTGAAAAGGGCCAGAAAAAGATAAGAAAGGTCAGCTGCCCTCATCCTCCCGTTTCCCTCGGGTGTTCCCAGCTGTTCTCGACTCCAACAAACACCTTCACATCCATAAAAAACTGAGAAGATGGCAAACACACCTGGAAACCCTTTGAGCCACTGGAAGAAACCTGTTCAGGCCCATTGGCTGGACTTCCTGGACTGCAGGTGGTTCACTTGCAAAGTCTGAGAAGGTTGTACGAGCGCTACTAAAAATGCAGACGTTTCAGATAAAAGCGTTCTATAGCAATTCAAAATGAAGTGTTTCTTTAAACTGAACACCCATTCTGAGACAAATGTGGCTCCTGAATTGCTTTAGATTTTTTCTGATTCAAGGCTTTGTTCACATCACTTTGGTTCATCACTTTAAAAGAGTGAGAAGACAGAACCAGAGCGTCATTGCGAAACGGGGATCGCAGCAAAACAATCTTTCTTTTAGTTTTCTCCAAGTAATCCAAAGTGAGGTTTGTCATTATGTGGTTAACTGCATACACAAAACAGTCTGTCCCATCCGAACAACATGCTCGAAGCCACAAAACTGTCTGAAAAAAACAAGATCCACATTTTATGCTTCCAAACCAGGCAACCATGAATGGATAGAAGGGTGAGGTCAGTGGGGCTACAACATGAACGCAGTGTCCACTAAAGTTTGCAGTTTACAATTGTTAAGAAGACGGGGTATGTGGTTTTTCTATCACCTCATCTTAACCAGCACCTGATGTCAGATATTTGCGTGCGCATGTGTGTGAGTGAAGGGAATGATGGGTGGAAATGGGTCCCTGGTGGCCCAACTGTGCAGGGAACATGTGAACAGAAGTCTAGCTGAACTTCCCCTCCGATCACTGCACATCTTTCTCTGTCCCATTTTCCCACACTAGCACCCTCTCTTCCCCTGAGCCGGATGAGAGATGGCTTCACAAATCTCCTGTATAGTTTTATTTCGTTATCACCACTTCCATCATCACCCTTTAATGGGTTAACCATTTAAGGGGGAGGGGCTCAGAAGAACGTTTTACTCTAAATAATAAAGTTACTTTCAGAGCGTGTCAGATCTACAGTTTGATCTACAGTTTTTCTCCCTGCAAAAGGTAATTCAGTGCTTCGTTGAAACATTTATTATCATGACCAGCAGCTGTGTTGTCAAGAGCTTGCCAATCAGGTGCTGGACAGCTGACAATGTGTGTTTGTGTGTGTGTGTACAAAAGAAAGACGTCCCTAGTTCTTGACGTGAGAGGAAGGATGGATGGACTGGAGTGCAGGGAGGAAGTGAGAAGTCGTGAGGGAATAAAGGGGAAAAGACAGATGATGGGAAAGTGGAAGGAGAAGCAGGTCATGACTTTGGTAAATGGTGGCAGCTGGTTTGTTGGAGCTTTGATGAAGAGAAGGAGAGTAAGAGGAGAACAGAAGGAGAAAAAGGTGAAAGAGAGGCTCTTGCACGGAAAAGCTGTTTAAGAAAATGATATATATATAAATATTTATATATGCCAAATCTCTGCCAGTGTTATGACAACTCTGAATCTACTGTTATTGTATTTGATGCATCCAAGGAGAAAATGGATCATTTGGCAACAGCCGGAGGTTTACTCTTCTGTGGGAAACACTGATATTGTAATACAACTAAGCCTGCTCTGAACTACACTCCTAGTGTAGATTTAATTCAGAGAATGATTTACAGTGGGGATGTGTCATTCAAAAAGACAATGAGAGGTAGAAGGAGCAAAAGGTTCATGAGAGAAATACAAAAGCAAGATGTGCAACAGTGTGTGATGGAGAGAGTGGCAACAGCCAACAGAGTGTAGATACAAATAAACACATGAGTCCAATTCGTAAAGGTTATACTGAAGGAAGCGCCAAAGAGCAGAAAGGGTGCTCAGTGCTCACTGAAAGAAATTCCCTCTCACTCCAGAATTATACGTTGTGTGTGAACAACAAGACTGGACATTTTATGTTCAATGCCTAACAAAGAAAAATCCTTTGAGGGAAAGCAGAAATTTCATCAGTCCATATTCATAGTAACTACCTGGATCTAACTAATCAAATGATCTAGGTTTGCTTCTGTTGGTCAGGTCTTTGTTCAGCAACATTATGTGGCCAAAAGATGAGGCCAGTTGCCTACCTGAATGCAAGGTTTGTCCATCAATAGAGGTTTTTTTCCTCCCTGAGGGAATGGGCAAGTGCCACGATCACAATCCATCAGGCTCAGATGGTGAAAAAGTGGTTTGGGGAGCATACGTGTAAGATGCTGCACATGCTGTGATTTGATATGGTAATTCTATGATCAGATTAAGTTAGCAGGTTCATTAGTTGTACTTCTGATCTATAAACAAGAGAATGAACAAGAGAAATAATCCAAACAAAACAATTTTCCAGTTTACTCCCTGCCAACTTTGCAAAGACAGCAAGCTGACAGTGTAGAATCAGCTGTGTCACAGCAGCCTTGTTGGTGAAAACGGTGTGCCAGCGCATGGTTTCACCCATTTAACACATACACACCAATTTCCTTCTGCGTCTACCTCTGTTACCGGCTGAGGGGTGCATAAACCTTAACCTTCTCAACTCCGCCTCCAGACCTTATAAACAGAGCAGCAACGTGAAACAAAGGCATATTGTGTAAAAAGTGATTACAAAATATGGCTCCTTGAGGATAAATCCAATAAATGTCATTTTAGAACTGACATATCATTGATAAATGTGCAACATAAAAACTCAGATAACAACTAGATGTCACAATACAGCAGAATATCCTTTTTCTGAAACGCTTGTAGATTTCTCCATTTCCAAGTTATTCTCCTTATTCTTCCCTGTATTGAAGGTTTTTTTTGGCTTTTTTTTTTTTTCCCAATGGAGGAGTATCCAGAAGCTCACTGGATTGGGACTGCAAAGCAAAGACTCATAGACGAACAAAGAATAAAACTACAAAGCAACACTTTCCATGCCTTATCAAACATGCGCTCACGGAAAGTGTGAACTCACTGAGAAGTTTGAGCAATCAACAACACTCGCTGTCACCGTCTCTTCTGAATGCAGCCACACGTGCACAGAGCACCTTAAGATGATATGTCATGCCATACAGGAGGGAGGAGGGGGGGGCAGAGGAGCACTTCTCATTGAGCCCTCACTAATCACTCTGAAGGAAGCTGCTCAAAGGAGGACGAGGGGGAGGAGATGAAAGGAAACAAAGTGAGCGTGAGGCTGAGAGGGCATTCCCGTGAGCAAGCCTCGACAACCAGAGCTTTATTGTATTCTGCTTCCACCAGAAAAAAAGGAGAAAGTGACTGCATGTGCAAACATGCAAACAATTAACACATTTTCACAGTTCTCTGAGCACCTTCTGTTGACACCTCTGATTCCTCACCCCTCAGGTAACCTCACAACACAAAAGCTGAAATCCATCAATTTTCCACACATTATTGCATTCATCAGCAAGAAGCCTCCACTGAAGAGTTATTGTTAGAGGTTGTGAAGCAGCCAGGTGTTCATGTGCATCAACTCGCTCCTGCAACAATGTGCCAACAAACAAACTGGGACACTTATAGATTTAATGTCTGGATCGAGAAATGCACGACTCCAAGTGTAGAAGAAACCCTGTACTGTCAACGAGGATATAAACAATTCTTAAAAGAAAATAATGTTAATCAGATTTGTCTTGTATGAAATCATTTACACAGTTAAACGGTGAAGTGGGAATTTGTGTCCATGAGCGTGGGTCATGTTTAGAAGCTCATAATATTAAAGAGAACACTCAACATGTCATAAAAACTGCCATGACTCCGGAAACAATATGGTGTTCTGGATTTTCTCTAATAAGGGACTATACTACTTTTTCCAGTGCAAGACATTACACACACAAAGCATATTTTCCATGTAGGCCAGTGAAGAGGTGACAGCCCAGTGGTCTCTGCTCTGCTCACACATTAGGCCTGGACCCTGCTCCAGAGATGGCACCGTGCCATACAGCTGGTCTGGCACACGCTGACGCATAAACACACACACACACACACACACACACACACACACACACACACACACCTTTTTGCAGTGTACACTGTACCATTCATTAAAGGTGCTTTCACACTCTCACTCACTGATGCACGCACCTGACCTCTATTTGTAACCTGAGCAATGGCTGTCTGCATGTAGGGGCAAATGGAGCTTAACAGCAGACTGCCCCTGGGAGCACATTTCTGCCTTTGTTAAGTGTGTTTATCCTTTCCCTGTCTCTTATCTCTCCCTCTTTACCCTCCTCTCCTCCCTCCTTTTCTAATAGAAGGGGATGTCAGGTAAAGGTCTCTTCTCTGATTTCCTCTCCTTTCTCAGTCCCTCTGTCGAGGGGGAAAGCGTGAGTTGACCTGGACAGAATTTGATGGGACGCACTGAAACAATGGAAAAAAAATTAGGGAGACTGAAGTTAAAAAAGCCCCCCCTCCCCCCCCAAAAAAAAGGTGGATCTAGTAGTCTAGTAGTGGCTGACCTGTGGGTTCAGGTTATAGTTTGCGCCTGAGGCAATGTGACCAGCTGTCACAGAAGAGGGATTAACATCCCTGAGGAAAGATGATTTCATAATAGCAGGAGTAAGGTTGCTTCACAGACAGAAACTGACAAAATCCCAATTCCTGTAGGGCAAAGATCCCCAAGAAAGAGGTGTGTGCAACTCCTGTCAAGTGTTCTTAACCCCAGATTAAAATAACCACGCTGAAAACAACTGTGGTGAAGAGTTATTTCTGCTAAGCAGACTCCTCTGAGGGCAGGTTTAACATCTGCTAACAGCTGAAATGTCTTTAAAACTGCAGAATGTTCACAGACATTCAGTATCTAACCCCATATACTTCTAATTAAAGGTAGCCTCTGGACACCTCAACATGAACATCTTGATACATAACTAAGACAAAAAAAAGGTGCAAAAAGACCATTAAATAAGTTTGACAACTACCAGAAGTTGGAATACAACCTACTTCACTTTATGATTTCAGACTAGACACCAAGTCAGCCCATCAGCCATGCAGGCCAGCCTAGACTGATGAACCCACATACCCATGCCCACAGACTGTGGTACTGGCTGCACCACACAGAGCACTCTGTGCAAAGTAGCAGACAGCTAATGACCCACAAACTCAACCTGACTGACAAACAAAGCCAAAACTCTGGAGCATACATTCGTCTCAGTAAACAGACAAGAAATTTCTGACCCGAGCAGAAAATTAGGGCTAAATTTAGCAGACGGTAGAGACGGGAAACACCTATTCTGTGACACAAATAAAAGTACCCCAAAGACTGTGTCAGAAAAAGACTGTGCTTCAGTTCATCTGGCGTTGTCATATCTTCAGAAAACTACTCAGTGGGTTCGACGGATGAGATTTACCAGCCAGCAAAATTTCCATGCAGCCCATAAGCCTACAAGAGGTTACAGTGTGTATGCACAGGTGTGGTTCGACCCTCTAAGATCCCGTGACAGATTCAAACCACATCCATGAGTGAAACGAGGCTTTGGTGTCGGGAAGTGGGAATGTTACGCTTGTTTGGAAAAGTTTGGGATTGACTTGCCTCATGGAATTTGCAAGGCCAGGCAGGTTTAGAGATTTTCAGACAGTGTGGCATGGAGACAGACTGTGTGTGTGTGTGTGTGTGTGTTTTTACTCATCTACCCTAAGCTGGTGTCACAGAAAACCTGAGTTCTCTGCAAACAAAGTGAAAATTAAAAGTCTGGCAGTTGGACTGTGTATGAGCCCACTGTAATGGTCTCAAACTGTTTGTCCACTTAAATGCACATCCCAGTGTGGATCTTGTTCTTATGTGATGAGTTTAAGTGTTCATGTGTCTTATATTATAAGGGATATTATAACATTTAGGCATACATTCATATTTTGCCAGGTTTGAACTGAACAGGGGAATCAAAAGAGACTGTGTGCATTTGTTGAAAGCCTCAAAAAGTTAGGGGCACTAAGAAAGTGGAGACATAAAAACTGGAAAATGTATTTGACCACTTCCCATCAATGGAAGCTTTCAAACAAGAGCAGATACAATACATGAGCAAAAACAGTCGATAGCTCAATGCTTGCTTAACAAATGCAAAAAAAAAAAAAAAAAAAAAAAGAGGAAAAAGCTACTGTACTGACTTGAAATCTTTTATTCAAACAGCATAACAGTGTGCTTCAACAAGTAAACATGAGCTTCATGCATCCCGCTGGGAAGAAATGAGAAGACGAATCACCTGTATTGATAACTTCGCTAATCCTTGGGGAAACTCAAGCAAGAATAACACTCCCAACTGTGTGGGGTTTTTGGGCAGCAGTCTGTCAAGATTTAGATATCCATGGAAACACCAAATTATATCCACTTAGCTCAGTTCACGTCTTACCTCAGCACAGTCCAAGAATAATACTCTATAACTAGAGGAATAGTGAGTGGCGTGTGAGTGTGTCTGCATGAAAAATCATGAGAAGCTTAGAAACCTTCCACATCCATCTCTGGTTACCATTAACACTGGGCTCAAACTGAGACCAGAGGATTACTGATGCTCTGACTCATCACAGCCACACATGACAAATGCAACATTTTCTTGAAATATATGTTTGGGTTTACGTACTTAATCCCTTTTTTTTTTTTTTTTACCTTTTATTTATATTTTAACACCAACGTAACTCAACATAGCTTATGTACTAACCAACAACAAAGTCCTTTTCCAAAAGTGTGTGCCAACACTTTGTACTCATATACAAAACTATCTAAAATTACTGGAGCATTTTGAAGTGGCTCAAGATAATTAACCACATTCACAGAAAATGCCCTCTGGTAAAATCAGTGTGATGTCATTACAACACATGCACTGTCACAGAATAATATGCAGTCACGGCATTCTGATATTTGTACGTGAGTCACACGGGTTTGAGAGAAACAGAGAAATTCTAGGGTTGTCTCTTACTAATTCTGTGTTTTATGAGCGTGGTTTTGTTAACCGATGGCAGTGAATACTGCTGAAAAGACACACGCGCTCAACTGCCTGCTCTTCTATGTGTCAATTAAAGTCTACAGATATAGAGTAACAATTCAGTGTTGCACATATAAAGGATCTTCTCACAGACAAGTATTCAAAGTCTCTAACTGCAGTACATACAGTCCCTGTGTAGGCTGAGCTCATTAAAAGTGCTATACTCGTTTGCCATTTGAACAACATTTACAACATGGAGGCATTGGGGCTTGAATATAAAGAACTGCAGAGAGTTTTAGGGGAACTGAAAAGTGAATCCCTCTTTAAAAGACTCTCAAAATACAGTTGGCCTCAACGCTTCTTACAGCCTGTCTGTACTATCATCTTGATGCATCAACTAAAGCAGACCTCAAGCAGTCCATACAGATTCCTGAAGCCCTGCTGCCACCTACTGACGATTGAGAGATTTCCTTAAACGTAACCATAAACCTAAAGAAACGAGCTAAATATTGAGCTGAGTGAGCATATTAGATTGCATGGAAGTTTGTAAGCAGGTAGAATGAATGCCATATAATCAGTGTAATGATGAAAAGTTTGATCAATCTGCTTCCTTGATATTTTTAATTGTAGGCTCTGAGTATACCCTGTGTGATTTTGCAGTGTAAAAAAAACAGAAAAAAGAAAAGGTGTATGCGTCTTACTGAGATCCTCAGCTAGCTGGACTCTGCGGCCGGTGATGAGCTGCGTCTTCCTCTCCGTGTCTTCCCCAAAGTCATCCAAGACCTCTTTTACATTTTTCTCCAACCGGCGCACTGAGAGGAATAAACAAACCACACACACACATAAAAATCAGCTAAATCAGTGACAATATACTGAAATCATCTGTGGGCGTTCTGTTTGAATTATGTCATCGAGACATTTTGCGATCAATAAATTGATGGAAAAGAGCTGCCTGTTTTAACAATGGCCATTTTTTGAGCATATTAGCTGTGAGATCAATTTTACCATTGAATACATATCAAGGTTATGGATCCTGAGTAAATCATATCACAAATCTTGAGCCTGAAGTAAAGGTTGTGTCTTAAACCCCAGTCAAACAAAGCTTTACCACTTCTGTCTGGCTTCAAATGGCTGCTAATTATCATCATGACTGGGTTTGTTACAAAGCTATGAAAACTTCCACCAGTTAAAAAAAAAAAGCCCATAATGGACGTATTTACTCCATCAGAGAAAAACATAAAAGGTGGACTCAAATATCGCCTGAGCTCTAAAGCACTTTGCAATGCAAGCACCAGTGAAAAACAACCAAAATCATTTCACCACAAAAACTTTTTAGAATGGTCTTCTACTGTAAGCAAGTCTCCATCCTTACCCTCAGTGTTGGTTAGCTGCTGACGGAGAGTGTTGGCTGTGATGACCAGCATCCTCTGGATCCTCCAAAACAGAACCACATCATTGCACTCCAGCTGTAACGTTCGAGAACAAAGATGAACTTGAATGCAGGTTTGACACAGCTGAAAAAGGCGGCAAGCTTTTGATCATTAATACTCTGCACATACCTCGGAATCAACAAAGTGTCTTTGATAGTAATAGAAACCCCTCTTGCAGAGGTTGCAGTGGGACAGTGCTTTCTGTAAGAAGTGCCGGCGATACAGCTGATGCCACGTGTCCTTAATCTGTCCAGGTATGAAGAATTTCAGAAGTTTAGCAGTTCATAGAAACAGAATGGGAAAAGAATTGGCTCTTAGAATTCACAGTGAATTTAACAAGCAACAAATAACTAAAATGGGAAACAAAGATTTGCACAATAATCCCACAGGACTCCCGATCTCACCAGTACTGGATCGACTTCTACCCCTCGTCCCTCCAGGTTCTTCCTGACTGTGGTGACCTCATCATTGGCCAAGTAAGCGGTGTGGTCATCGAGCAGCTTCAGCAAGCGCTCCAGCTCATTTTTTGTTTCATTACGAATGTGCTACCGGGTCAGAGAGAAGCGAGAGCGGACTGTCATTGGGTAGCTCCTTCAGCAGCAGACTGAAACATCCAAAATGTCTGAAGGAGTGGTATTGCAGGTCATTCCTCCCTGCTGCTGTTAGCACTGTTCTCAGTAGACCAAAGGCTACATGTAAAGCTTACACGTTAAAAACGGGACAATGTGCAGTTTCATCCCCATCATGTGCATATCTCCATGTACAATCAGTGGGACACTGTAGATACAATGTAAATATCCATACTTATTCCGTTTGTATATATACTGGCTGTTTAAGTGATTCATTCAATATTAAATACGGTATCCTATTTTGTTTTTCTATAACCAATATAACACAATCTCTGAACATTCATAAACATAAAATTATGTATACGCCAATCACCACAGTCGTGGTGATGACTTCGGAGGAAACACTGCGACTCTGACCTGATCAGGTGTACGGTTCTTCCAGTTGAGCCACCTCTGCTTCCAGTCTGGACCAACCATGTCTCTGATTACTGATTCAGCTAAAGGAGAAGCAGTGGGTAAAAGATTAAAACATTGACGAGAGAAATTTGTCAATCAGCCACCATTAGCATATCACAAGTGGTTAGGACAGTTATGTGACTGCAAAGTCTGGATGGAGCATTGTGTTCGGACCATAAAATGTTTATGTTTTTTTAATAAAAAAAAAATACTCCAACTGATCTGAACATCTGCTAAGCGGTATTAATTGTAAAGTAACTTTAAAATCACAGATAAGAAGCAGCCAGCGAACAGTGAACCTACTGTCTTTCAGGCGTGACTGCAAGGTTTCCTCCATGAACTGGATTGCTGCATCCCATTGAGGTTTGTCTGTGATGGAACGGTCTTCTAGGGCATTGTGCTGGATCACCCTCTAACATACACAGAGTTAAGTAGAGCAATTACATCCACGGTTAGGTTGCAATGTGATTGCACTGATTGCAGAGTAAAAACCTTTTCGCATCAAGTTAGCAAGACTAGTTTCTTTGTGTGTGATGCAGATTGTCAGTAAATTGTTTCCTATGTGAGAAATCAAATCAACAAATGTGTCTGTGCTCTCCGCATCCTTGCACAAAGGATGAGTGGATTTTCTGTGTTTACCAGGCTGTCCATTGCCCTCTCATTCCACTTGTGCCTCTTGATGCTCTCATCCTTCACAGCCTCCTTCAGCTTGTCAAATATGTCATCTTGGTCTTTGCCTTTGTACTCAGCCATGAAGCGCGCAAACTCCTCCTGCAAAGTCTCCCAGGCAATCTGAAGAGGGCAAATTATTACCAAGGTAATAGAGCAAAGGGGAGCACTGAATTTAACTGTTGACATAAGTTCATTCAAGAGAGCTGTGCCAGTCATAAATGGCTAAATTAAATGCAAAATTTTGAAGTTTGGAAATAAATAAATACATTTCTAATCTAATTTACTATTAAATTACAAAATGCCCTCCAATTAGCTCAAGTTAAAAAATAAACTGAAAAAATATTTCATGTAGTTATTACCTTCTTATCTTAACAAACTAAATTATGATAGTAGTGGTTGTAAAAAAATATATATTTATTTATTTATTTTTTACCTCAAGTGCTTTGTGTGGAAGCTGCTTGTCTGTCCACTGCTTGAGCTTGATGTCTACAGTGGTGTTAAAGGTGCCAGAGTCCATCGTTTGGGCAGCAGGGAGGTAGATGTTTTCAATAACATGGGTGGAAACGCGTTCCCACAGCTTCTTCTGCAGAATAGACTCCCTGTGAGGGGAAATAAAAAAAATAAAAAAAGCTGTTTGTTGATTTGTACTGCACTCCACAACCAGCCGCTCCAATCTTAGTTTTCCCACTAACACTTTAAAAAGAGCTCCAACCTAACCTTAACTCAGATACCTATTAAGAAGATCTTCAAGATTTGGGTTGTCAACTTGTGTTAGTGAAATGGATCCAATAAATCTGAAAAAAAGATTTCTTTAGGTGTCCAACAGAGCTCAGTTAAGTGATCCGCTGAGACGGAAAAACAATGGCTGTGGAGGGGACTGTTCTTGGCTGACACGCTTTTACTTTTGTCATCCGAAGTACTGCTACTGCACTTGATAGTAAATGCCAAAATAACTCTACTATAACCCTTTTAGCAGGTAACAGAGTCACCACTCTCAGTGGGACTTTGGAACAAAACCTTGCGTCCCCCCTGAGCCTCAGGTCCCTCTCATACCACACCTCTCTCATTTATCATAAACACACGCTCATATTTCATTTTGCCCCCTTTTGTTCAAGCTGGCTCTCCTCACTGTCAATAAACACTTTCTCCAATAGTGTTGGCTGGCTGGCTAACAGGGCCACCCCTGCTCCTGTCCATGGGCCATTCATCAGACTATTGATCTGGGAAAGTTGAAGGCACGCACACAGGGGATGGCCACAAAACCATAAATACATCTAATTTAAGCAAAGTTTTTTTTCGCAGTGTGGGTGAGGTATAACTATACGGTCTCGGTCAGATAAATGCACAATAACAAAGATCAGGAGTTTGTTTTAAAAAAGAGCTTTGCACTCATGCGTGGTTGAGTGGGAGCAAACGTGTGATATACCAGCCAGCAGGTAAAGCACACACGCACATCTTTAGACTGTGGAGTCCCCTTAAGGAGGCATCTCATTAAGAACAACATTCAACAAAAGAAACACTAACAACAGCAAAACTGCAGTGACAGAAAATGCAGTTATAAAGCCCTCATATTTCATGATCATCAACTTACCAGTGCTGTGGGGTCACTTGACTCAAACTAATGACTTCATCCAAAATTTCATTTTTGGCCTTTTCGAAAAGTTCATTCTGTAAACAGACAAAATAATGTTATAATAATGCTGTGGTACCTCCGTCAATACTAAATGCATTTGGAAGCAATTTCTGACATGCAACAGTTCAGACGTTTCAGAAATTACCTTTAGCTTTAATCTCAATGACTGCTTTCCTCCTTTACATTAATTATCATTCAAGAATGTTAAATAATATAATTTCTTTGTCTTTCAAGAAGTAGGTTTCTATCAAATCCTTATTTAATTGCCATTAAGAATCTTTATGACTAGTTGTGCATGTTCTTACCCTGTCCAGTTCTCTCAGACGAGGGTAGTTGTTCTTCCATTCTGTCTCCAGGTTGAACCGTGATGCTGCAGAAAGAAGAGGCCGTGAAGAACATTTGATTCGTCTTCAAACTTATTGGGAACAATCCTCAATTATACATTTGTCTCACTGGACAAATTCTAAATGAATGGAAGAAACTGTCATTGTTGGATAAAAACTGATCTCAAACGTGTCTCATTGCTCTCTCATCTTTTATGTTAAGCATCAAAAGATCATTTACCATAAACTACAGGCAACGATCAAAGACAACTAGCCTGCTGCGTTTTCTCCAGGTGATATAAAGCTTGCTCTCAGTTTGCTAATGGTCTCCATCATTTAATAACTGTGGCTGCGGACACTTTCCACACTTACTCTCTTAACTGGTCCCTCAGGAGGTGAAGCAATGGTTCCAATAACACATTCTTTATCAAAAGTCAGTTTTAGCTCTTACATATGCACACAAAAAGAGAGATAATACACAAACACACCAAGGTTGCAGCCTTTTTCCTCAACTCCCTATCCACAGTGGAGATTAGTCTAATTGCTGATTTGTGGAGCTTGTGCTGGCGCCAAGAACAGAGGATAGAAGCCGGCTGCGCGTGATTTGATGGGATATAGATCAATACATAACACAATGGACCTATGGGAACTGTGGTTTCATAGCCATAAATCTCCTCTGCTGTTAGCAATGGATTGTGATTGTCTAGACTAATTGTAGCTGAAAAGCAGGATGGAAGGGGTGGAAAAGTGTGGCAAGGTGGGCTGAGGAAGACTCAAAAGTCACTAGTCGAGCAGCTGCCTGTTCACTTTACTTTTAACGGTTAAAATCCTATTCCTTTTGACATTATCAAAGGATGTCGCAATGCAAGTAAGTTTGGACATGACCATTTACTAAATAGTTATAAATAGCGAGACATCCAAACCAATCAGCCCTCTGTGGTACTAATGTTAGTCCTGAAGATGAGGTCATACCTTTAAAGACATCGGCTTGCTGTTCTACAGACTCTCGAACCATCTTCCAGAAACAGTCAGAGACGGCCAGACTCAAGTTCTTTGTGGTGACCTGATGAGCCTTCAGCATACCATCCCTAGTGACACACAAATCATTCTTAACTATGAAATCATTTACTTCTGAAAGCATTAAAAGTTGTGCAATAGATGCAACTTACCTCAGTAATCTTGAGTTCTGGAAAAAGTCCTCCTCGTAATCTTTGATGGAGTCAATGCTTTCACCGGTGCTCCCTTTACATTAGAATTCATTTTCAAAAGTCAAACATTAAATGGCATGGGAGTAAATGCAGCATGCTGGACAACTCAGAAATAGGTGTTACCTTTTCCTGTAACTACAGCAAAGTAGCCCAGGGCTTTCATGGGAAACAGCTTGCCTTCCACTATTTGCTGGATCTGAAATAGAAGAGGTTAAAGAAAGGACTCAAATTCTCCAGTGAAACCTGGTTACAGAAGAACCACAAGGTTTACTGAAAAGGACTGAGCTCCCTCTTGTGGAGTAGGTGCAAATAGCTTTAGTAGGCTGAAAAATTGTTCAAATGTAGAAGATTACTGATAGAAGTCAACTTCACGAACATTTCCATCACTGCAACTTCAATTCAAATAGGAATTCCAATAATAAAGATTGATTTAATTGCTTTCAACAACAAATTTACAAACTGTGTAAGTGGCACTGCTGGGATGTTTATTTACTTTTGGTTATGAAATCTATAGACATATCTGTCTAACAGATTCCCACCATTATTAGTCAGCGTAAACTCTTTACATATAAAGGAGCCCTTTTGAATAATCTGTTGGGACAGCCCAGCTCCCTTACTCTGCTCGGGCTGGCCAGATTCTTCTCAGCCAAGTCCACTTTGGTCAGGACAAAGATGGTCCTTTTCCCCTGAGGGTCCATCTGGCTGACCAAGTCTGTTACAATGCTCCGCTCTGCATCCACACTGCCATCTGGATGAAGAGAAACAGGGTCAGGGTAGATGTGAAAATAATCAAAGACCAGGGTTATGTTCTTTGCTCAGTGTGTGAGGTTCCGAAAGGCAGTATTCTTACGGATTATCTCCCTGCTGTCTGCTCATATGAATGTGGTTAGATAGCATAATGCCGTCAGGACTCACCCTGGATACAAAGAATGATTGCATTGGGGTTTTGCATGTAGGCCTTGCTGATGCTGAAGATGGTTTCCTTAGTATCTGACGCCATGCCTGCTGTTACCGTCTGCAAAAGAGATACATTAAGGTTTTAGGCAAAAAAACAAAACGTATTCCTAAAACTAAAATAGTGCACTGGGAGGAAAAAAAAAACCAACACATGAGTGAATATTTAAAGAACTATGTAAATACTCATATCCTTATTAATTCAACAATATATACTCACACTAATGACACCTGGTAAGTCAACGAGTACCATCCTCTGGATGCCTGGGCCTTTAACACTCAAGGATATGGTCTAACATTGAAAAAAAGAAACATTATTTCATGAAACCTAACAGGAGTGAATCAGGAAGTAAAGCTTAATCAGAGATGTGACTGAAACCATGTCCAACCTCGGAGCTGACCGTCTGGCCCTCCTTCACACTCTTCCTCATCCTCAGCTCAATCTCATGCCTCAGTGCAGCCAGCTGCAGAGCACATTGGAAGAAAGACCACAAAAAATGGTGTAATGAGGCAAATTGGTTAAAGGTGTAATTCGAATCAGATGGATGCATCCATCGTCTAGAGACTTACGTCTTCTTCCTTACTGAGGTCAAACTCTCGGCCACTGTCTTTGAACATGGCGACGTGGTGGGGACCTTCGCTTAAAGTGACCTGCAAGAAGATTCAAAGTTTATATGTCCAAAGAATATCTTTTAAAATTCCATTAATACCAGGTTAACCTAGAATTTATGTGTGATCCTAAAGTATCTCTTTGCTCACGGTAGTCAATAGAACCCTTGTCTGCTTTGATTGAGCTAAATGTTTATTGTGGTCTTTAATGACCACATCTCAATAAAAAAAAAATCTGAAAAAACGGGTTGGGTAAATTTACACGAGAAAAATCTCTTTATTTGTCCTGTCAAATGGAAGCCATTTAGTCGAAACTCACCTTGACAGGAGAGCGTGTCATCATTTCTCCCGAGCCCCTGGGGAAGATCCGGGCCTGGGCAATCATCTCCAGCACACTGGTCTTTCCAGCACTCTGATCGCCAACCACAACCACCTGAAACACAAAAGAGAAGATGGGTGAGACCAAGGAAATGGGATGCAAATAGATTAATGAAAAGATGATCAAAGAAGACAGATGGCAGACAGATGAGAGCAACACTCAGTGGCGTACGGTCAGTAGAAAAGGAAACACGGGGTTTCAATATCATCAGATTAACGAATAGATTATATGTTTAGAAAGTCTTTGCTTAGTGATACAAACTGAAATGTCGACTTTAACCATTAAACATTAATTCACAAAACATTGCAGTGTTCCCTAAAAATGATCCAGTAACATTAATCCTTATGTTCAATGAGCAACATAACTACAGCCCTTTTCACACATGAGATGCATAACGTTAATGGCTTCATTGTGGCGGTTGTATGAAACAAAACAGCGAGGGATGGCAGCAGCTGAAAGGGTCCTTTTCTCAACATGTTGGAGCTTGTTGAACATTACAAAGTTTAACTGTACAAATATAACAAGAAAGTGATGTTTATTTCCCAAGGCAACCTTCTCCATAGTATCACCGCTGTTTGGAAAAAAAGCTGTGCCACAAAAACAAAATATATTTTTTGATCAGTGCTGTTATATATCTGTTATTTATCCAATATTGCAAACTGTTGGATTCCGGAGGGTTAATAAACCCATTACACCAACATGTTCGGGTGCAAGTACATTAATGGAAAGCAGTGCATGCGTGAAAGGGGCTTAAATTCACTCCTTACCCTGGGCAAGTGGTCCTGGGTGTTATAGTTGGCATCATAGTCGGATAGGATGTCGAGGACTTCAGAATACAGGTCAATAAGGGATTTCTGCATAAGAAGACACAATCGTCATGAACATCAATGTTAACAGTTGTCAAATCAAAATGCTTTACAGCGAGGTCTTTAATGCGTAACTCACCTTCACTTTCCTTTGATGAATCCCCTTGTCATCTTTTTGCAGCACCACTTTCCTCAGCTCTTTGTTTTCCTTCTCCAGTCTCTCTAGCATGCGCTGGTATTTTAGCTAGGGCATAAACATCAGTATCCTATCAGCTCCAGTCCCACTTTTTGAACATTGTGTTTTTTTTTGTTTTTTTTTTAAAGAAAACCTGGTGACTGTTCCCAATTTTAGGATTCATGGAACATTTTTAAGGGACATTCTGTCACAATGAATTGGACACAAAGTCTAAAACTTATTGTTGAACGAGATTTTCCGCAAAGAAATTCAGTTTAGCTTTCAGCAGAAAGAAGGTAAGAGAGAGTACCTGAGTACGGAGTAACTCCTCCTGAAGCTGGTCCAGCCTTTCCTTGTCTGAGGACTAAAAGTCAAAGTAGAAACAAAGAAGAACAGCAGCACATAGTGTTAATGCTTCTGTCCTGCCTCAGAGTAATGGGTTTCCAGTTAATCTCACAGTGCAGCTTCAAAAAACTCCCACCAGCACCACAAAGGTTCAGTACATGCAAACTGTATTACAGAGAGAACCAGAGTAGAAAGTCAAGTTAATGCATAAAGAGAGAAACAAAACATTTCAGGCAGACAGTACTCATTCTGGTATCACTCAAATTTAGAATCTCAATGATTCCCAAACAGGCACGAATCACAGATTGGGCCCTGAACGATCGACTGAAATTACTCACAAAATGATTCAGTCAGTACAAGATGCTTTTGAATGACTGGGCAAATCCGTGTAATTATCGATAGATTTCATACAGTTACACCATGTCAGGATGAAAGTACAGGACAGGACAGAAAGCAGGAAACAGCATACAAGAACAAATGGGACTGACAGCATAAAAAGGAATTCAACTGACAGACACAAAACTACAGCCCCAAAACTGTTTCTAAAACTAGGACAAGGATTGTGCTTTCAATGTAACTCTAGCCCATAAGAAATAAGAAACATTTAAAGTTCCAAAATGTAAATACTTAGAAAAGCAAAACACAAAACTGCTTTCAAAGACCTTAAGGCTTCTTCCTTTAGTTAAAGTTAGGTTCATTCAAGTTAGTTTCGAAATCGGCTCACATCATGCAGCGGGTTGGCACTCAACTCCATGCTGTGCTTCCATACATGAACTGACAACTGCTGATGATCATCCTGCCACTTATATGAACGAGTGAAGTCCAGCTGGTTGCTGTTTTTCTGAAACTAGGCTTTAAAAGGTCGATGCATGACCCTCTACAGACCTCAGGCAAATCTTAATGCAGCCAGAGAAACTACTGGGTACTACATGTAGGCCATGTGTGGGGAATTGTTGGGAAGTGACAATAGTCAACTGACAGGCCATTAAATCTGTGCTACTTTCAAACAAAAAATAAGCTTCAAAAGTTACAAAAATATCTAAAAGCCACATAATATCTTTAATCAGCGGGCAAGACACAAGTCCTTATAAAATGAAATACAGTTGAATGTATGTGCAATCCAACAAATAGTCAAAAGTTAGTTGAATAATGTCATTTAAATTCTAGTTTTAGATCTTATTGCTCTTATTATGTGGAAGGAATGAATCACTTTAGATGTAAAACATTTAGCACGTGGTCAAAGCAATGGAAATACTGTTCATGGGTCATTTTGAGGCCGTTTGGAGTTGCTTCGCCTATCTCTGTATGTTGGTTAGACATAAAATACATGCATTCGTTTACTCATAATAGTAAACAAAGAACATCTAACAAAATGCGAAACTCACACATAATTTAATCAATTCTACTGAAATATTAAAAACTATGATTTCTCATGTAAAACTTTACACCAGCTGAAAATCATGTCACTTCAGCGGGTTAAGATCTCCCACTGCTACAGTGATGAAGCAGAAATCAAACTGTCCTACAACATAAAGTCTTGCTCTACGTTTTAGCTGCAGTGTTTTGGGAGTCGCTGGTGGGATGGGGCGGATCTAAGTGGGGTGGGACCTTCACCTTGCGTTTCTGTTGAGGGGGGCTGGGGTCCGGAGGCGGACTGGGAGCAGGCTCTGGTGGTGGGGGACGCGCACTATTGGCTGCAGCGGCCCGCCGGACCTCCTCCTCGTGCTGCTGGATCTGCTGCTGAATAAGAATGAGCTCGCCGAGCAGACCCTGCTGGGGTACGTCATAGTGTGAGAGAGGAAGGAGGAGCAAAAAAACAAAAAGAAAAACAAAAAAAAAAAAACAACAACGGGCCACTGGGCTGGTTAGCCATGCAGGCCAATGCTGCATCCCAACACAGGAAACCTGGCCTGGGAAACTGGCACTGGTCTTATTCAAGTGGAAAGGTCATTTCTGACAAGATTTACGTTTGAAAGAACCAAGATCTTTCTTTTTGGTAATCTTGCCATCATCATCATCAGTGCAACCCAACAAAGTCAGTATCTCTTAAACACAAACTTTGCCAGACTGAAGGCAGAAGAGGCAACTGATGCCACAACCAGAGCCTCTTAGCACGTGGCAACTTGCCTTTCTTCACCATCTTGGGGGATTTCATGACCGTACGCTCACCCACCATGACATACACCAATACATGTAACATACAGACTACAAGTGAAGCTCACGTTGTACTGTGGCTGCAGGAGAAGTTTCAAGTTCTGAGCAGAATCTTTTAATGTTTTGCAACACAATGTTAGATGGCTCTCAACAACTGGCCTGTTGATGCCGAAGATGAGGATTCAACAAGCGAAGCAAGCAATGTGATACTGATCTTTCAAGGCGAAGCACATAGCAGGTGAAAATTGCCTTAGTTCAGAGGTCCCCAACATGGCATGGGTGTCTAATTCTGTGCTTTCTTTTTGCATTTTAACTCGTTGAATTGTAAGAATAGCGGCAGTTGAAAGTAAACTGATGAGAAACGCCAACTCGTAAGTTGTCATGTACATGTTGGAGACCATGATTGCAGGCTAAAAAGCAGGGAAGGGAGGGCTGTTTATTTAAAAGCACCTTTTTTTTCTTGATTTTCAACGCGACACCTTTACATTTCCTTTGTTTAAACGTTGTACTGTGATAAAAACATTTAAAAGACATAAAAAACACTGAGAAACTGAAACTGTTGAGGAGAAAAGACAAAATGAACAAGGCAGAAAAGAGACCAAAAAAAAAATTTGAATATCAAGTGTTTTGTGAGAGATGGATACATAATATGAAACTAAAAAGAAAAGGATCGCATCTATGAACAACACCTTCAGGAGAAAAAGAGGCATGATAAGCAGTAAGGCACAGTTGAGGCAATGGTAAAGCATTTTGTCTTACTTTTTAGTATTAAAGTCTTATTTAATACTCACATCAAATTTGGCCATATATTTAATCTTTTCCCCAATTTGAAAATAACATTTCCCACTATAACATTGCCTTGACTAAAATGCTTATCTATACAATTGGCTGTCAGCCTAAGTGAAATATTTCACATTTAGGAGAACTGGTTGAATCAAAATTCACCCCAAAATACTCATTATTTTTCATTTTTCACTTGTTTTCAAAATCCTGCGAGTACACGCATTTATATGATTCTTAAATAAGGGTGAAACTTAAGGAGAAAAAAAAATGACTTGATCTTTGAAGTTCGGTGCTTCAGGAGCTGTAAATGTATCATTGAGGACATTTTCATTCAAATAACTGCAGTTCTCCTGGTGAAAAGTAGCCAAACTGCCAAAAAAATGAGTTGAATGACATCATTGTTGTGGCGCAGAGAGCAAAAAAAAAGCTGAGACGTGTCGACTGTTTGTATAAACTTGCCTTTTTGTATTGCTTGTCACTGGCATCATGAGAGGCTGAAGTTGAAGAATCGGAAGCTTTTAGTGCAGGATCACTTGAAGTGTCTATCAGCGGAGACATGACAACCCGAAAACAAAGTGTCATTAAAGAATAAATATGTCCCATATAATATGAGGTTAGGAGCAAATGATGCATGTCGGAGGATTCTTCAGTAAAGCATGCTGCGATAAGCAAAACAAACACCACTGTGATTCAATTCAAATGTTTGGAAAAGTTTTGCACTGAAAATGAGTTTATAGGAAACCCATGAAAGCCATTACACGGGCTAAATGTACCTCTTAGGGGCAGATACAAAGCAATCCAGTCAGGATAGCAAATTCTTTCATGATCCATGAATTACTGACAGAAGCAATGGACTTGCTTTCTTTTGACTTTACATTGTATTTTTTGTCACAACAAATAAAGTTGAGCAGAGAATGTTGTAATCCAAAAATATAATCTCCAAAAGTGTCACAAATATAATCCAGCTGGGATTCTTAGCTTCAAAAGCATGCGATAAAGGTTCATCTACAGGTTCTTTATGTCTTTACTGTTGACTGAAACTTAAATTAACACATTTTCATGGTTTAGAAATCCAAAGGTTTTTAACTGAAAATGCTTATCATTACTTTGGCATTACTCAGCATCGAAGCCTGCTTTTAACTGTAAATGAGGCAGGTCTTTACTGAAGTGTTTACACTGCTAAATATAACATATATGGCAAGCAGGATATATATCGTTTAAAAATCCACTCACAGTAATGGAAAATACTTTCCCGAAGCCATTAAAAGGTACATAGAAAGTTAGGAGCGAAGGCAAAGAACCAGGGGTGCTCCTTTGCTGTTTCTATGACTACATAGTACATTTTCCAAACATTTGTGTGTTAATGACTAAAGGCAGAGAAAGGTTAGCAATGAGACTGTAATTAGAGAAAGCAGAAACCCATACCGGTCAGGTGAGAGAAAGGGAGGAAGTCAAAGGAGGCAAAAACCACACAGATAGGAAAATATACAGCCAAAGACAGTCAGGTTAAAAAAAAAATAAGAGAAAAGGAAAAGGGGGAGCATACTACAGGCAAACAACGACTTCCTGCATCAAAGCACTCTCTCCAGAAACCTTTTAGAACTCTCTTTGAAGCTTTTGTGCTTTGAAATGAACAACACATAAGAATAATAAAAAAAAAAATCATAACCCTTCGAGGTTTAAGAATTTTGACTTAGCAAACAGAAGTCAGCAAAGAAGTTATAAAAACTGACGTCTGCTTAAATCAGAATACTCCTAAAATCACTAAGTTCAAGATGAGGCGCTTTAACCTTCTACAAACATTCGATTGAGTAAAGAATCTGCGTAAACAATGAACGAGGCCACTGTTGATGGCAGCATTCGTCTGCAACCTGGACAGATGGACCAATGCCACCTTCAGAGACTAATCTTTTCAACCCTACCAACGGCATGGCGGCCACAGAGACAGAAGGAAAAGAGGGGAGTGGGCAGCGCTACTAAATGCGGGGTTTACACACCTAACAACAGATGCAGACCAGAGGCTCCTTTGACTTCACTACCCAAACTCACACCTGCAAAGAATGTGAAGGAGGACAGGAGGGGAGGGGAAGGGGGAGACAGGAAGAATAACACAAGATAAAAATCATAAAAGAAAGAGGCAGAGGGATGGTGGTCAAAGCAGGAACATGGCTCAATGATGAGAATTATTAAAAAGCTGCTGCTGTGCCAGAGCTTCAAGTGAAGTGGTCAGTTAATGAGAAAACATGTAAACAGACCCTTGATGAGACTATAAATGATCATTTTGTCATTACCAGCAAATCAGGATTTACTCTAATTAAAAACCTGTTGTTGAATGCCCAGAGATTTGTGGAATGAATGATCTGATGGTATTACTTCATCCGTTTGCGAATGTGCCAAAATGACCCAAAATCACCAGTTCCGCTGTGAACTGATGGAATAAATTTCGGTTAAAGCCTCTGAAAAAAGAATCTTGGAGTAAGATGACCAAACACAATTGCATGTGGTGTACAGAACTGTACTGTGGCAAAATGACTTATTATAGGCGGCATAAAGCAATTTCGAATGTGGTGAAATAATGAACATATCTGATGTGGTATCAGTCCACCAAGAACAGCAGCAGCACCATTCATTTGATACCATCTGCAATAACAACTCTTTGTGACACCATGTTACAAAAGCCAGTGCACACAAAATGAAATGTTTGAATTTTGCAGATAATAACCACAGCCAAAGGCAAGAGGCCATAGCAAAGCAGAAGCAAAACAAAGCAGGCTACTTCTGTATATCTTAAGTCACTAAGCTGTAGAAGAGACCAAAACATACGGTACTTGAATGATGGTAAAGGTATGAAGGTAGAGGTCAGGTTTCATTTAGTTTAAAAAGGTAATCCTTATTCCTATAAAGACCTAGACACACTGATATCTACATGTTTGTTTTATTTAATATTCAGTAACTTTATGTAGGATCTGTTGATACTTTGTTTACTCACCAGGGGTGAGGAGGCTTTTAAGGAAAGTGAAGTTCTCTCCTATCTTGTCGAAATCAGGGAGCAGTTTGGCAATTTCTTCCATCTCTGGTAGAGCTTTGGCCAGTTTATCTGTAAATGAAATTAGATAGGGGGTCAAAGGGAGAAGACTAATAGTCAGGAGTTGTATCTTATGACACAGCTGTCAATGTAGGGAATGAGCACATTTATTGGAAATATGATCAGTTAATAACTAAAATTAAAACACACTTACCAAGATCTATTTGTTCACTCAGTTCCCAGACAAAATCAGGAATTACCCAGTTGTATTCACTAAAATCAGGCAGCATATCCTTCCACTCATCATAGGTCTGAGGATAGGATAAAAGAACACATTTTTGGTATCATTAGCCCATTTCTTCTAAGCATCAGTGTACAATCACAGCTAAAATGTCACATCACTGCATTGTAATCATTGATGGAGAGAAAATGAAAAATAGGTAGAATTCAGTTTAACTTAAGAGAGCGTGCAACAACAAAATATTACTACTTGACACTGACCTTCTTAGCGGTGTACCCTCCTCCCACCGCTGAGCCCAGCAAAATGTATCTGAGCTTTAGTAGTCGAGTTGCAAGGCGCACCACCCAGAAGTTGCGTTTCTGTTGGTAGCTACGGCCACCTGAACCCGGAGGGGGCTTTGGAGGTCGCATGGGCAACCGAGACATAGAGGTATAATATCGGGCTGCTGTACGATGAGGAGTGCGCTGAGGGTTAGCGTTTCCCGAGTAGCGATGGTGGATGGCACGGGACAGAGGGTGAAGCTTCTGCAGCGGCACTCGAAATCTTATCCCCATATTGGTAGAGACCAGGTTCCTACAGGCCATGCTGAAATAAGGGAGAAATGTAAAGCTGTGATAAAACGAGGGAGGGTAAGCTGTAGTCAAAAAGAGGGACAGGGGCAAGGAAGATTAGAATAGTTGTGTAAAGCTATGAAACCATCTGGTGAACAGTGAGCTATTAGGGACATAATAAGAGCGTCCAAGTGAGGCTGAGTCTTTTAAAAGTGGAGATGCGGATGGGTTTGCCATGTTGTGCTATGCATGGGAAAAAAAACAAAAAACAAAACTGGATATGGGTAATATTTCTTAATGTGAAACGACAAAAAACAGGTGCATAATGTACTTCAGACATTTAGATACTATGGAGATATCAATGTACACACAATGGCCCTCATTTATCAAACTTGCGTAAGACGAAAAACGTGCGTAGGTCGTGTGTACGTTCTTTTCTGCGCATAGGTTGGCATTTATCAAATCCATCGTGAACGCAGGAAAGATGAAATCGCCACGACAGGTCTGAGGCCGTGTACGCACTTTTCCATTTTGACTTGCGGTGACTGCAATACAGCAGCGTCACTAGTGCGTGCTCAGGAGTCGCAACAAATAGGTTAAAATGACAGACTTATCACTTTAAAGAAGGCCCATGTTTTATTTGACTTCCACATAAATATAAACATAAACGCAAATTAAATAAATTAAACAAGTACAACTCCGTAATTGGGAGAGTGATGGCTCATTAATCAACCGTGCACCCTCACACCGAACAAGAGAGGGGCTTTAACACTGCGCATTCGCGCACGCGTACCCCTGTGGAGAGGTGTATATGGCTCCTAAAGCTGGATCTGTCTCTCGGCTGTGGGGGGAACCCTATCCGCCCGAAAAGGTATGCAATATTATTATTGCATGCGGAGTGCCATTTCCAGATGTACATCCAGAGGACCCCGCACCCAGAGATCCCTACCACCAGCCTGCACAGCCAAGAGCGCTCAGGAGCAGAGGAACTTATTCAGCGATTCTGACTTTCGGTAAGCATTCTGTTATTCAAGGAAAAAAGAAAGGAGAACAACGATTTCTTTCAGCATTTATTCTGTGACTTCAGTGTTTCATTTATGTCTTTCAATGTACTGTCGATAGATTGCACGGTGTGTGTTAAAGCCATCATCCACTTCACGATCTCTGTTTGTCTTTCTAGGACCTCTGTGGTTAACACGGCTGGCCGGTGTGACGCTGCAGACCGGGGGGGGGGGCAGAGGCAGGCAGACGCCTCGGATGTTGACGGGCCGCGTATTCGTCGCGCGGGTCAGGTTGCCCGGATGCCATTTTGGATTCATCTGTGAATGAAAAATATTAGTTTGATTAGGAAACTCATTTGTGTTGAAAATTAAAGCAACTGTGTTATTTAAACGTCTTGGGTGTGCAGTCATTCTTACCATTCTTGAGCTCTAGCATGGGCGCATCAGTGTCAAGTTTCCCTGGCACGCCCGATGAGGACGTAGCTCCGATCACGCCAGCCACCCTCTCCTCCAAGGCACTCAAATCCAAACCTGGACCCCCCCCCCCCCCCACCCCCCACCCCCCCGCCCCTCCTCCCGTTTGTGACATGCTGCGTCGGAGAGCTGCGACCTTCTTTTTTGGCCAATTTCATATCGGACCACTTCTTCCTGATCTTACTGGAGAAAAGGTAAAACATCGCTCAATTTTAGATTTTATTTAATCTGGAGTTTATCACATTTTATTGACCATCACAGTAGGGGAAAATACATACCTCGTCCGGTCTGCGATTTACATCGCCAACGCTGTTGACAGCTGGGACGGCTGTCAACAGCGTTGACAGCGTTTCTTTGCCGCCTTTCGTCTATCCATGTCGCAAACTCTAGAGGTGCGGCCTCTCAGCCCCGTTTTGTAGAAGGCGTGGTTAGGATCATTACGATGGATTTCAGCCACCGGATTTATCAACAGCCGCTCGGTCTTACGATGGGATTGGTGTGGTACGCATGTTCTGTAAATCTCACTTGAACCTCTGCGTACGACGAGTTCTCCGCTCATATCTACGATGCTTTCTACGACGGCTTGATAAATGAGGGCCAATGTGAGGCTGAACAATACACACGGTTCAAAAGCCAGCATTCACAAAGGTATAGGCCCTCATTAGTGGACATGGCTTTTTTATTCTCAGGAAAGGCCTTGCTTGTTCCAGCAAGGTAACGCCAAACCAAAGATTAAAATGGGACGGTTCCATAGACAAATACTTAAAAATGAAAAATAATAATAAATGAGGCCTCAGACAGTCAATCAAGAATGGTTGAAAAAAAAAAATTAAAACTACAATAATTGGTCTCCTGACATCCTAAAGGCTTGTAAATTGCTTTGTGTTTTAATTTAGAGGTGATTTTATTCAGAGGCTCAAACTTTTTTAAAAATCGTTGCAGCAATCAATATCACAATGAGCGTACATTTTCCAAAAACAATAATATTTTCTGAGTTTCAACACTTGGTATCTTTACATTGCATTAAGTCCAATAAATGTGGGTTTTAAGAGGATTAGCATGTCATTGCTTTCTAAAAAATCTTTTTAAAAATTTATACTTGACATATTGTCCAAATATGGCAGATTTCATATTTTCTGGGCTACGACTTTATCACTGGATGAAGATTTAACCTTCTGACGGAAACAGAACGAAGAAGACTAATATCAGAAACAATATGTATAACCAGCTATCAGTCTGTCACACCAAAGTGAAGCCATCAGTTACATACTGCAGGCACTCATTAGCGAAAAGAAAACGGAACATAGCTTGAGCTTGGGATATCACTGCATGTCAACAACAGAGGTTGACATCCATGACACTCAACCAAACACTTTCCTGCGCGTATACCAACATTTACCAAAAGTCACGTTACTACAGAAATCTGAGAGCAAGTCAGCTTGGTTTCAAGTAATACTTGATTACCACGTCTAGATTTAATAAGAATGCACTGACAAACCATCTGGATTAGCTTCTTAGCCGGTCAGTTGGCTGGCTAGTTGTCACGTCAAACTCCACACCAGCACAAATGGAAACACCAACAGCATTAAAAAGTTAAAAATGTCAGTGACAAAGTGGGCGGACAAAGCATACTCTTAACGATAAATATTCCAAATATGTGTATTTTCCCTCTAGATCAGCAGCTAACGATATCTACACAAAGCTAGCCGTCCTCAACTGACATAAGGACCCGCTACTTATGCTTTCCTTACACTACAGTTAGCACTAGCTTCGTTACCATTACCTTCAGCAAATAGAAACTCACCAGGCAGCTTTGCTCCCGACACGCAACATGGTGCTGTTAACAGTGGATCAACGTCAATCTCTTATAAATTCACTCTTCAGGCACAGTTGAATTCATCTTTCCAAATGGTACACATTTGCTTGCCTGTTATGGCAGCTAACTAGAATGCTAGCTAACAAGGACACAGCCAGAATGACAGTCCACTTCCGGTGAACAGTACAACATCCAAATCAGTCCTGACAGAAAACGCTTCCGTAAATTGATTCCAGTGTATTGCGACATTTGTGGAACTTTGCTCGAGAAAGCATTTTCTCTTCATCTGAGTCATCCTCAACATTATAATCCTAGGTCCCCTAACCTGTCCTTTTATTAGGCAAGTAAGTAAATAAATAAAAAGTTTAGTTCTAAATAGTTATAGAGCTCAACACTTTATGATACAACTTTACCACTCTGGAGGCATACCGGAGACATAGAAGACGACTGATAAGTGCAATTTGAATAAAATGGGTGTGGTTCATAGGGTGTAAGAGCAAACTGCAGTGAAGATGTGGTTTAAGACTAACAGAGTTTATGCTACTCGTGATGATCCAGACCCATTTATGAAGACGATCCATTAGGTCCAATGTTTAACCTGGCTCAGATAACACAAAGTGTGTATGTAGGTCAATAGTCTGAGACAATTACTCAATACACTTCATGTATTTTTATCAAGAATGCTCCACTGAAATTGGAAATGAGTACTTATACTAAAAGAGTATTATTTTCAGTCCCCTTGTCTTATTTGACAGCAGCATTCAAGTTGTATGGACTTGAATTGTGTATTTAAAACCAATAACTGATCACTCATAATTCTACCATGTTCCAGTGACTTTCTTGTGAGGTCAGAAATGCTAGGCTCCCTTAGTCTTTAAGTGCCACCATTAATCTTCAGAGGTGGTTGAGGTCGGGTGACTGAAGTCAGCATTCATTGGTCTTCAAAGCGTTGATGCATTTGGCCCACAGGGTGTTGCTCATCGACGACAATGAAGCGCTACGTCATTTTGTTCAGGGTGGAGTAATTTCAGGGCACCTGTGGAACTCCAGAACAAGCAAAACGCCATTGTTCCTCATCACATTTCATTGTAGGTTTGATACATCGCCATATTTCTCTCACGGTCATCCCATTGGAATCTTGCTTCCTTTATGCTGCATCTGTGATGAAATTGCTTTCCAATCCCTTTGTGAAAATGCCTTGATGTGTTAGCCTATTAATGTTAGGTGTGCCTGTTGCTGCTTTGGATACACCTGATATTAAGTCTGAAAAGCTCTTCAATGCTGAAAAAAACTATTGGATTTCTATCTATACTCGTGATGATTATGTCAAAGTCACACATCACTGTTTGAGTACAGGGTATCTTCAGCATGTCATTACTTTGTGTATTTTCTATGACACTTGTGTATTTTTTGTGACCACTTGACATTTAACAGGTGCTGCACAAACTTAAACTCTTTGAACAGGTGAACTCGATCAGCAATATGCCTTGAATGTGTGTGAAATATAGGCAACTTGAGACTTCCTGTATTGACCAATGTTTCACTCTTACGGGGCTTTTCCTGCATCATTATCACATTTACACGCACATGGAAGTAAATGACTTGAAGACATGCAGCGGGCTGCTTTAAGAACATTTATTGAAAATAAATCAAAAATAAAGCTATGATACAATCCTCAGAGAAAAAGAAAATCAAAATAAATAAAAAATAAATTATAAAGTACAAAAATTTTCAGAAAAAATGTACATCTCTGCCAATAAAAAGAAAACAACATACACATCAGGTGAGCCTCTTGGTGAGGTGCAGAAAAATAAGCACACCAAATAAACTGAGCTGAACTGCAGGTGGACTATAACAGTACTAATAATATCAATGATTGGTGAATGGTATATTTTGCATTCAGTTTGGCTTTCAACTTTTGTTTATTTGTCTTTACAAAAGGAAACGGTTCCCTGAGGAAACAACATCCACGAGTCATTTACCCAGAGGCGGATTCAATCTGAACGCCATGCAACAGTTTGTTTAAAATACGTCATGTGAGGACATGTGTGTATACAGACCGTGAACAGTCTGTATACACAGTCTGCTGTACCTGTAGAGGTTTCATAAAAATCCATTGCTTTGACAAAGCTGTGTCGTAATAAAAGGCAGATTTGTAGCACTGAAGAAAAGCAATAGTATATTTACATGTTGCACATCATTTAGTTGTTGGTTTTTTTCTGCTTGAAGATGCATACTTGTTTTGTTCAGAGCAGCAATATAATAATTTCTATAATAGCCCACTGATGCTGAACTGCAATGCTCATTTGCCTCCCAATTACATTTAACATGGAAGGCAAACTAAGTTTTAATCCTGTCCAGACTAGACATTCAGTGGGTAATCAGACAAATTGTGAATGTACCAAGTGGTGGTGTCAAACTTATAGTTGCTGAATTCCCTTCTTGTGTCAGATTCTTTGATGGATAAAAACCATTGTGGCATAAGAGAAATGAAAATATGGGTAACTCAGAATTTGGAACTCCAAGTGGAAAATCTTTTGCGTTGAGGGTGCTTAAAATCAACCATATTTCCATCTCTGAAACAGACATTGGCTGCGTTTTGTTTACCCAAGTATGTCAGCCAGACTTTGCAAAGACTGATTTAATCTGACACGAATGCCTACAATTCATGTCCAAATAAAGAACCAAGATTATACAACGCCATCATGAAAGCAAAAGTACAAATAAATCGGAAAGACAGGAAAAAAATCAAAAGCAGACAACTGATTGTAACACAGTACCAAAACAGTAGAAAAAGACACGCCAGCCCTTTGATAATTCAAAAACAATACATTTTTATAGCTAAATCTTCAGAATTTTATGCACACACTAGAAATGTACATCTCTTATGTACAGATTTAACTTCGAATATTATTAACACCACTTAATATCCACCTCTAATGTGTCCAATCTGTTGCAGATATGAACATACACCAAAAAAATTCTAACATTTACTCTGTTTTTCACCTTTTCTTTCTTTTTTCCCCCCATTTTTTCTTATTTTCAAACCAGTCCAAATATGATGAAATGTCTTTGGGAATCAAATCAATTATCATAGTATTGCATCGCTTAAAATTTAATCAGAACAGCACATTCAATATTAGCCTCAGTAGGTATCTAGCGAAAAAGAAAAATAAGGAGCGTCACTGGAACACGATGCCCTCGTGGAACAGTGTAGAAATCAAACAGAAATAAATTGTGACATCACGCTGTGAGAGAGTCACTCTGTCAGTCAACTGTACATGTCAAAGATGCAACAGGTCAACATTTCTATTCCGAATCCAAAAATAACCAACAAAATAGAAAAAAAAAAAAAAAAAAAAACACACAATGCAACAATGAAAACTAAATCGCATTTGAGCACTTTTAAGGACTCATTTATCAAATGACAGACAATGATGCTCTTTTTATAAGGAGGAACCTTAAACTCTTGCCATTATTAATATGATATAAAAGAATCTGTTATGATTATGTTTTTTTCTATATGAAATGATTGATAATCAATGGAGAAGATAAACATAACGCCTCATACATGATAGTGTCAGACGTAAGAACTTATTTGTCCAATTTTGCTAGAGAATGAGAAGCGTAATATTGAGGTTGACATTTTTTTTGTTTGTTTTTTAACATAGTGACACTATGACTGAAACCTGGGCAGAAAATATTTAAAACTTTAAAATTCATGAAAGGCAGGCTGCTATGCAATCGTTACAACTGAGCAGGCTCTTGAACGTCAGCGGTCGTCTTTGTTTTTAAAGTAACGTGTCATTTCGAATCGCTATTTCAACATTTAACACCAACTGTGATGGCTTTAAATGTTGCCGCGTAAGTTTGCCGTTTTCCCAATTCAAAGGGCTCATAGTGCAAATGAAACGGTGCCTCTACTGTACAACAGTTTGCTCAATGTATCAGTGAAAGTGGAAGCTTTTTAGATTAATCAAATTTCCACCATCAGTTTTTTCTTTAAGAAACAAACCACAACTTCTGCAGCTGATCTTTGTCATGCGAGTCTCTTCAGGGTGAGTGTTCAAGGATAGATTACAGTTATAGTTTCACTTTAAAAGCCAAAGAGCAGTACACTTAAAATATAGCCCTTAGCTCTACACAATTAGGATATGGATAAAACATAAATACAGCTTTACTATCAGCGTCCATCTTTCATAAATATTCTGGAAAAGCCAAGAGCTCCAAGCAGATGAGATGCAGAATTCCAGGTCCTAAATCACTACAGTATTACACTTTTAATAAGTCTTCCACAGGAAGCAATCTTGCTTTAAAGAAAAGAGCAAATTCAAACAGTAATGACTTTCTGGAGCCAATCTGAAAAGACTCTAAAGACGTATGATGCTATGATTAATACAGTGCCATGCGTGTGGTTAACCGTTGCTGATGCATGCCGTTTCTGGGGCAAACTGACGTTAATGTAAATGTTTCTTAGTCCGACAGTAACGTTGTAGACTTGTAAGAATATTCCTAGAATTACAATCATCAGGTTTTCAGAACTTGACGATAGGCAGCTAGCTTCATGCAAGTCTTTGTGTGTTTTCTGCCGACAGGTGGCTCATTGATGCGAAAAACGAGTATAAATAAATGCAACAAAAGCAAATGAGTGCGGAGAAGTTCATTACACGAGAGAAGATATTTTCTGATAAACCTAAAAGTTTAAGCCAAATTTGCCTTTTATGAAATAGAGACAAAGGAATGAGTTGTGACCGCCAGACCTATAAGCGTATGATGCTTCCCGCTGATGTATAACATGATAACATTTAATGTGTTCCCATAATATATGAGCATTAATGCCACTACTGTTAAGGTCGATGAGGATTTAGTCGTTTGTTAAGGAGGTATCAGGTTATAAAAACAAAACAAATATATGTCTAAACATATGTATATAATATTCAGAAGTGTTAGAATCTATGTTCTGGAAATAATGTTTGTCCTTAATTTCATGGTGATATATGAAATATTCATCATTCTCCATTAAATCGGCCAACAAATCCAGTGTGGCAAAAAAAAAGAAAAAAGAAAAAAAACAATACTTTTTTTATTTCTAGAGACTCTGCCACAGAGACAGATTGGGATCAAAGTGCACCAGTAGATTTGTCTACCTCACGGTTTAAGTCGTAAGCTATAGAGTATGTATATTAAACTTTACGCCTATTCATATTCTAAATGAATTATAGTGGAAAATGCCATCTTTTGTATTGTTGTCAATCTGTGATAATTAGTGATGTGATAGAGCATTTTGTGATAAAGTCATGCCACTTTTAAAATCTACTTTCCCCAGACCTACCTAGCCTACTTACAACATAAAGAATTTTCTGCATGATCAGATTTACAGATACTTTAAATAGGCTTCATCAGCTCTAACGAAAAGAAACAAACACAACACAAAGACATGACTTCTCACAGAAGAACGGTGCCATTTCCAACCCTCTCAGAACCTGTTCATTTCTAGATGCCTTTAATAGACAGCAGGATATGCATATTTTGGTGATTACCTCAAAGTGTGATGATGCACTTCTCCCTTGGGTGTGCAACTGCACAAGACACTGACACCAGACATGATAAGACTCCGACAACGGACTGAATGCTGGTCTCAGATGGGTAATTTTATGGTTCCCACGGCCATCATCGTTAAAACTACATTTTGTCCAGCTCTCTGTGTTATCTGAGGACGTACCAGGTGGCGAAGCTCAAACGTTAATATGACTCGATGCATATTAGTTGTACAAGACCACTACACGGTAGCAATCCGAACCTGAATTACTCACATCAGCAAAGAGATGGAGACGTCACTCAGAAACACAGAGTGGACAGCTTTACTGCAGTTTGATCCATCTATCCATTATTCCATCCATCAACAGAATCGCTCTGCTTTAAAGTGCAACCGCTTTTCTTTACCTCATTGTCCTCCAGACTTTTATAATCTATCAATCTTTTCGCCCATCTTTTGTCAGACAGGGCCAAAAATACAAAACTCTTTTTTTTTCTGCGCTTCTTTGTGTTGCGTTTCAGTGCTCTCTTAAAGACTAACAGGAGGGTAAAACCATCAAATTACTTAGTTTTGTCATTTTTTGACAATCATAAAAAAATAATTACCTCTGGCATTAATGCCCTCTTCGTATTTTCTAACCGAACGTGTGCCCGAGAGTGTAACTCTGAAGCGTACTTGGGTTCTCCGTTACAACCTCTTTCAGATAAAAATGAGGGGATGTGTTTAAATGAGATGTAACCATAAGCAAATGAGACCTGAGAGCTTTGGTGGGGAGGTGGGGGTGGGGGGTGGGGGGTGCCAGACAGAGAAATAGTACTGTGAAAGCTAAAATGCTATTTCATTTGGTATCTGTGTGTAATCCTAAACTTTTTGTAGTTTTGGATGTACAAACCGTTGAAACTAGCAATCATCTTTACAGAATTTCACTAGCTTGAATATTTTCCACTTAACAAACTTCCTTTGCATGACCCCTGTATGAAAGCTGGAGATTTGACAGTGCTTGTGGAGTATGGGGGTGCTAGGAGTTGATTATGATTCGATTAGTAGAGCCATTTTCTGGGCGGGGCTTGGCCTCAGTGGTGGTAGTTGGCTTTGGGGGCCAGTCGGGGTCCACACTGAGCTCCTGGGCCAAATGCATATAGCGTGCTTTGGGTGTCATCTTGCGAGGGCAGCACAGCCAGGACAGACACTTGTATGCTCGCAGGTCAATCCCCCCCTGAAAATACCATGGTGGTAAAAAGTGAACACAATTAATAGAACAACTAGAAAAAAAAGGAAAAAAAAGGACCAAAGGGGAGAGGTGCTTTCTTACTTTGGTCAGGGTTTCTAAAACTTCACGACCAATCAGGCATTTGCATGCTGCTACATCTGTTGCATGCAAATAATAAAACTAAAGAGGATCCAGTTGGGTGATACACAGGCACGTTTCATGCATGCAAGTCATTCAAAACAAAATTTAGCATGATAACAGTTTAAACAGTGAGCCTACTCCTTAAAAACAAGCTCATGGCGTCAAAGATCAAACAAAGGATTCCACGATAGATCTTCACAGATTGGAGAAAAAAAAAGGAAGAAAATGGGAGTATTTTGTTTACCAACCCTTCAATTCTAAAGACATTTAAGGTGAGGCTCAATTTGAATCAAAATGTCCTCGATGGGAAACGCTGATAGTGCCGAGTGCCACAGATAGCTATGACCTAAAAGAGAAACTAAAAGCTAAGCGCAGCAAACGGACACTTTCAGAGTGGAAAGTGGAGGCACAGAAGACAGAGGAGTGAGAGTCGCAAACAACAGAAGATAGCAAAGGCTAACACAAGATAAGGCAGCCCTGTTTACAAAGAAAGTTTGGATGCTGAGTGTAAAAAATAAACAACAGAATGCAGTCAGTGGAAAATCATTTCACTTCGATTGAAAATAGTTGAAAGATTTGGTTGTTTTTGACATGTGCAGTAATGAAAACCAACAGGGACACTAATTAAAGCCTGGGCGGTCCTTCTCAACTTCAGCCCAGTGGATGCAGTGTCTGATTTCCAAAATGAACTCTGCATCTTAAATGAATCGAAATTTAAAGTACAATTTTGACCTACATTTATGGATGCAGCGATGAACCGTATTCACACAACAATTAGGGAGGTTCATAACCCATTTAAAGATTTCCCTACTAAAACTGTTATCACTGTCAATATCAACATTATTCTTAGTAACTGGGCCCTTTGTGAGTTTCATTTACAAAAACAACGTTCAAATAAACATGATTCAAATGACCGCTTTCTGTTCTTATTTCCATTTTTAAACAGCATCCCAGCTTTTTTGGAAACGGGGTTGTAATTATGTATTTTTGCAGTTATATTATTTCCTCTGCAGTGCGTAAGGTGTAAATCTGTATGGCAGCATATCCTTAATTAACAAGTAATGCACAGTGTTAGCTGAAAATATAGAAACTAGACATTAACTCTGCACTTACAGTAAGTGGAGTCACCAGAATGAAGGTTTAATTTCACAACAAGAAGGCTGAGGATGCTTTACAGGCCATTATGCTTGGAAACTAGTCATTTCTCCTGCTGCCTCTCATTTGTGTGGGAGATGGCTTGAAAATAAATTGTGCAATTATTTGCACAGTTTCACCCCATGGCCCTTAAACTGCTTCTTGCTTCAATGTCTTGTCCTTCTGCTGTGTGACCATCAACTTAAGGAGAGAAATTTAAAAAGGGCAAAAACAAAAAACTAAATTTGGACTTTGCAAATGCCCCGCGGTGACCATCGAACTGTTCTGTTTCAGTGACCTCAATGAGGAAAACCCTTGCCTTTGAGTAAAAGTTTAACTCATCAAGCCCTGAATCAGAGGTGCACAAGAAAGGGAGTACAGATAAGGATGAGACTTTGGTCTCATATGCATGTGTTGATAAGCAGTAGCATTAGAAAGGTGTGCTCCGTTAGAGACATTAGAGATAGAAGTAAGGACAGAGAGGAAGAACACCACACACGAGACGGAAAGGGCTAGTGAAGAAGGTGTCAGATTTTCCCAACCTGTGGTGTCGGGCCAGCAGGGGTGACGCCAAAGTTGCCCTGTTTGTCTCTGCTGAACACAAGCTTCCATAAGACGATGTCAAGGATGATGGTCTATGGAATAGCGCAGTGGGCAGGGGAAAGAATTACAGACAGGCTAATTTGATTTCACATAACTCCTGGTATTTTCTTTTCTCTTTCTTCTTTTTCAGCTAAGGCCTTTCAGCAGATTTTTGAGCCAAACTATATCAAAGCTTTAGGAGATCATGTATGGCAACTTTTTCTTCCGTTAAACAGGGTGTTATTCATAAAATGTGAGGTAGAAAACAAATTAGTAAGAGGAAAGCATATGGACACGGTCTTAGAATATTGAACATTTTTGATTATGCAGAACAGGTTCAGCTGAAGTAGTTCATTCACTTTAATATTAGTGGAATTTGCCCTGGTAGCTCAGGAAAAAGCAACATCTGAGATGTACGCTAAGCAGTGCGTGTACGTGAGGGCAGCCATCATAAAAGGAAGGTGGAGATAGTGATGCTGTGCCGCCGGGTGTAGCAGGTCAGGATAAACTATCCATTACTACAGCTACACAGGAAAAACTACTGTATATTCTTAAAAGGCATGTGTCAGTTCAAATAAAGTTACACTAGACAGAAGTGTGTCATTTTGAGATAATTTTGGAAGCCCCACAAATGCACACAAATCATCAAAAAAAGTGAAGTCACATTTTTCTGCTGTTAACTATTGAAAATGCCACGTCTTAAAACGGAAACGTATTTTCTTCTCATAACACAGGACTTATCCAGTTGTCCAGCTAAACAAGACAAAGATGAGCACATTGCATGAAATAAAGGAAAAAAGTGAACACGACAAAAACATCGACTGTTACTGCAAATGTTGTCGTGTTGGTCTTACCTCCACCACAGCAGACACAGCGGCATTGACTAGGATGATCAAGAAGAGCTTTACCCTCCAATCAAAGGGGACACAGACAATCTGTACAGACCAAGAAAAGCTAATCACTGAGCTGACAAGAGAAATTCATGAAGTCAAACTATGACCGAGACACTACTTGCTTTAAAGCTTTATGTGTATGCATCAATAGAATAATTCAAGTCTTCCTGAAATAGCAGACTCTGCCTTCATATAAAACAATAATTAAGATAACGATCGTATGAATGAAGTATTTTTCTATTCTATTTGGTAAAACAATCTAAAGTCTACGGCAGAAATGACGCAGTAATGGAATATATTCACCTACCTCTAGAAACTCATCAATGCTTTTAACAGGGTGAAACATGATGAACAGCAGGAAAAAATACAAAATCACAGAAGACAGCACGAAAGGCCCTGAGGAGACAACCCAACCGCAAACATTACAATACAAATGAGGAACTATTTTAGCAGACAACTATCAGTGTTCAGAGGAGAGAGTCTTACAATTCTTGTAGCTAGGCTGTCTGAAAGGTTTGCCTTTTGAGAAAACGATGGCAACAATGAGATACTGGAAGGAGGAGACATAGAAGAGGCTGGTGTTCTCAAAGTTTTGGATGTTGTGGTCGTCCACTTCTGTCTCGTTGAGGTCAGACAGATTCAGGTGTGATGTGTGGTTGCAGACGCTGAATGAAGACAAAGTTTGATTCAGGGATAGTCCAAAGACAGAAACCTAACTTTGTGTGTTTTTCAGATGTCATATCAAATCGTGCAAGAACAAATCACGACAAAAAAATAGCGTTGTGATGTTTTTGTGCGTTGGCTGCTGGACATTATAGAGTACAATAGTAGGTGCTCACTCTGTAAGAGGTGTCCAGGTGGTGTACCAGGGCTGCTGTCGAACCCAAAGGAATGTGATGGTCTGGAAGCCCAAGCAGATGAGGATCTGGGTCAGCACAGAGAACAGCAGAGGCCCTGAGATCAGTCCTGATGGGGGACGACGCGGTACCAATTCTTTCCACGCTGGGTTCAGACTCACTGAATAGGAGCAGGAGAAATGAGGAGGATGGGCAGAAAACAGATCCAGCATCGGTTTAGAAAAGTAAAAGCATGAGGCAGAATACATTATTTAAAGTGGTTTGGAGAAAAAACAAAAGCGTGACCTTATCTTTGTCAGTTTTGCCGTACTTACTGGTAAAGACAATCAGGAGAATGATAGCAATGTCGATGAAGAGGAACTGGAAGTCTCCAAGGTTACTTAGAATCTAAGACAAGAAAAAAAGATAAGAAAAACAACAGAACAGATTTGTAAATACACTTGATATCTCATCATTTCACAGCTGATATTGACTGACGAGGCCACATTCCGTACCGAGTACAGGAGAGTGACACTTATGTACTGGATGATACTGTAGAGAGCCATAAACTTGAACACACAGAAGGATGTGATAAGAGCAGCACGTCCCTCCCTGTAAAGAGAAGCAAAAACTCTTTCATGTCTCTAACCAACATATCATTTTAAAAGTGTGACATGTTTATCTGTGGATATATATAACGGTACACTATCGTAGACCCATACCATCAGCACTCTAATAAGCTGATAATGTTGTATTTTTCAAACCCACCAGCAGAGAGGAAACCTAATGTTTACTCTAAAGGGCATTCACCCTATATTCCAACACAAAATTCTATAGTATATCTGCTTAATTAAAAGCTAATTTCAATCTAAATCCTTGGAAATTCACTCCTTTTTGTTAATTTACCTATTCATGGTACAGTATGTATGTAAGAGAGAATGAAAGTAAAACCTGATGAGGCTGGGGACACATGAGATGTTGGGGGTCTTCGAGGTGAAAGGAGAGGCTACTGAGGCTTCAAGCTCCGACAGAGAGATCCCACCGTGCGCCCTCTTAAGAGCCTGGGAGAGGGAGCACATAAAACGGCGTTTACATAGTGCATCCAGACTATGACCATCATAAGGAGTCACCGTTATATCAACAGTACTATTAATGTACAGCTGTACGTACCCCGCAGTCATTTGCTCCGTCTCCGCACATCCCCACAAAGTAGCTGCGAACAAATAAAAAATTATTATTGTCGATCTACTTGTTCATCGTTTTTCTAGTTTCAGGTTGAGGTGGAGGGGTGACTCTACACCTCATGATTAAATGGCTCACAGTATCAAGGAGGTCAAACCGGAGATACAAAAGCCTTTTGTGTCATTGACAGAAAACGCTTTCAGAGCAGCATCATGTGTTTTACTTCAATACTCACTCCACTCCCTGCAGAGCCTCAATCAGCTGGGTTTTCTGGTCGGGCGCCATTCTGGCAAACACTGTCCCGTGCAGCACGAGCTACAAGGCAGAAGATGGTTTTGGTATTTCTTCTCTAATTCCAGAAAACGTTTCAGAATGACTTTCAGTTTGATTTAAGTCACCTACCTTCTGGAGCATATCGGGGAAATGCTCTTCAATCACCGCAAATGATTTTCCGTTCATTGCAAAGTGGTACAACTCCTGGGTTTTGGGCTCATCTACGTGACACACGTCCTCTAGGCTTATGTTTATTTCCTGTTGAAGTACGGATTGAATTTAACACATTGGAAGATCCAGACGTACGGTACTTGTAACTATAATTCTTCCTATAGAACCGCTGCTGTATTCTGCCCCATTATGTGAGCAAAGAATATTTCTTTTAGTTCTATACACTGAGAAATGTTTTAATTGAGACGGATATTCTAGACGAATATAAATTTCAATCTCATCAATAAACAAATACATTTTAAACTACAACAAGCACAGATAACTCTTATTGAGCAGATATATTGATAAATGTAGATTTTGGTAAGTTTAAAAGATAATTCTTCCAGAGTTTTTAGACAAAATCAACTTTCAGTCAACATATCAAGCTGCCAAACTAACGTGTTTGAAATTGACATACTCTACACATGGATCTGTAATAGTCTTTTCAGCCATTAAGCCAGGTTCACACCCATGAACCCAGCCTTAGTGTTGAAATTGTGCGCCTGTTTCCAACCTTTTGTTGTGTGTCTTGAGTGTTGATGCCTCACAACAGGCCTTTTCACACCAGACAAGGAGTGACTACAACGTACCTTTTTTTTTTTTTTTTTAAACAATCGTATAGAGACCAAAGCATCCAAAAAAAAGAGGTTCTGACACCGACAGCATAAATGTGCAGTTATATGTGATGTAATCGATCCGTTTTACAGGTCTCCACAGCAGCTGGCAGCGTATTCAATCCAATTGTGCAGGTCTCGCTCCCATGGTTCATATAAAAAAAGCCAGGCCTAGCTGTTGTGATACCTTAAGCAAGATTTTACTTTAACATCGGTTCACCTCAATGCGAGTGGTCTTGCTGGGTTTGTCAGAGTATCTCCATGAGATCTTAGCGGCTTGTCCATCATGGGGAGGTAGGGCGTCAGCAATGATGACCGTGTCCTCAGGAGGGATCATTCCACAGTCACGCGCCACAGAGATTGCTGTCAGCATGTTGTCACCTTGAGAGAGGATGGTGGAATAATACACAAAACCCAAAGTATTCTCATTATGGTTTCACATTAGCGATCAACAATTCACCAAATCTGTCACCTCAGAGCAATCCACAATGCTCTCCTGGATGATTAACAGAAATAATAAAAAGATTAAATAAATATAATTATTATTGGTATTATTGCATCAGAGTTGAGCTGCTTGTGAATTGAAAGTTGATGAAATGAAACCCCAAAGCCACTCAAAAGTGACACCATTAAAGGTCTGAGGACCGAAGAAGCAGGAGATAAACATGAAGCTTCGTTGCTAAATACTAGTTTGTTTGCACCTGTAACCATAACAGTGCGGATGTTGGCTCGACGAAGGTCCTGCAGCACTGCTGGGGTTTCTGCCTTCAGCTTGTTCTGCATTATGATGAGACCCAGAAACTCCATGTTTGCCTCTATGTGATCCCTAGTTCAAAGAGAAACACACACATTTCAAATGTAACACAGAATAAAACCATCTCAGGTTCCTTTCTTTCCTTTACAAAAATGGAAGCACAGAAGAGATCTTTGCTAACATAATGGATCTTAGCAAAACAGATAAAATATCTATAGAAATCACATACAAGTGAAAGTCAGTGTGACCATTTAATGTCAGCAGTGTCAAAAAGAACACATCTTTTCAAATGCATAAAAGGTGCAAATGATTTGCCAAGTTTCTGTTTAACTTTCTACGCAAACATTTTCAAAACAGAGTTGAATATTATACATAAAACTACCTGTTGATGTTCTGGACTTTGTGCCATGTGAGTCTGGATTCGAGTCGACGATGAGCCAGAGCAATCACTCTGAAGCCCTGCTTAGTGTAACTCTCCAAAACTTCTGCAAAGTTTTCTGGCACTGCAAATGAAATATATACCATTAGCCAGCAAATTAAGCTAACCACAGTGTTTGTTTGATATATAACACAAATGATTCATTTTAGAATGACTTCATTTTTGGGGACACTGAACTCGCAAAAGAAACAAAACCGAAACTGAGCAACATTTTGATTCCTCCCCCCCACCCCCATAATCCTTACTCCAAATCAATAGGACAGATTACAATTTGAGGCACTGAACTGCACACATTTATCAAGACAGTGAAGTGAAATCAGATGTACATTTCAGTGGTCCTCACATCAGCTACAGTTTCAGGACACCTCACCTGTTTCTTTCTTGCAGAGACTAGCCACCACCTCTGGTGCCCCCTTCATGTAGGCGTCCATACGTTTCTCTCCCAATAGACGCGCCACCACCGTCATTCTCTGAAGTGCCGAGGAAAAAGGAAACTGCCGCACGATACCTATCTCATATGCTGACTGCACATTCACACACACAAGCAAAATAAAACTATTTTGAGTTACTGTAAACAGAAAAGATATCAAAGACGTACATCATTTAAATGCAAATGAATATTGTACACAAAGGCCGATTATTTGTAAAACTGAGCTCTTCGTTGACAAAAAAAACCAAAACCTATTTCACATATACATAACATAGAAAAATGTATCAATACCAGTTATTTTTTTATATATTCAAACATGTCAGCCCCTTAAAATAAACAAATGCCTGAAGTCTAAACAAAGGAAAATGTTTATTCTCAGTTTACATTTAGGTTAGGATGCATTTAATGTTCAAAAAGACAACTTACTGAAAGCTCATAGAGTTCCTGTAATATAGAACAGAAACAAAACATTAGATGACATAAATTATCCTTTCCTCAAGACTTTGAGTGAGATGGCAGAAACAGCTTAACAACTGGGTTGCTGTACATACCATGTCCTGTTCTGGTGACAGAGCGGGCTCTGGTGGCAACAGCTGCTTTGGGGGTCGAACTACAGTGGGCATGATGCGATTGTGGAGGGATGTTTCCTCCTCGGTGGCCTCCTCCAGGATCTGGAGCACAAAATCCACAGAAAAAAAGAAAAAGGGAATTAAACACAGAAGTATTAGAAGTACAGAAGTAAACACAGGGAGATTAGACGGGAGATTGGACCGAAAAACAAAAAGTTTTCAGTGTAATCTGTTGGTTTTCTTAGCTAGGAAATTGTTTTTGAATTGGGTCTATATGAACTAGGGCCGGCACGGTATATGTATTCGTACCGAACCGTCACGGTACGGGGGTCACGGTTCGGTACGCGCATTTCCACGCAGAATACACACGGTACGGAAGTTTTCTGAACACGGAACTGTTATTTTGCAAGAGTTTCCTTCAGGACCCATTTAAACACTGCCACATGCAAGCTCTGATTGCTCCGTAGAGATATACGCTTTCGGACAGAGTAGTTATAAGAACGCAGTTATCAGAACTGTCCTACTCGAATTTCGTTCTGATAACTGTCCTTCCCCAGCGGAACTGTTTCAGTCTGCATTCGCACTTGAGTCGGGACTGATGCGCCGCGCGCAGCCGTCCGCGTCAGTGACATGTTAGCCGTTAGCCGTTTAGCGCCACATTCAACAACAAAACGGAACAAAACAAAACCCGAGAGAAGAAAAAACACCACAAAGAAGCTAATATGGAGAGCTAGGAGGCCACCGTGTTCATGGTCTGCATGATGGTGATATAAATCATGGACGATCACATCAGGCGTCTAACATCGAGGCTGGAAGAGCTCACAGAGAGTGTCAGGAGGCGATACTTTTTCATTTCATGAAGGAAGAAAGGAGAGCAGAGCGCTGCAGACAAAGGAGACAACGTGTAAGTTTAACTTATTAAACACGCGCCGGTTCTGTCTGTGTGGTATGAGTAAACATTTCAGCCGTGATAGCATGACATGGGGCGTAGCTACCGACCACCACATACCTCCGTCAGGTGTGTTCTATAGAAACCATGAAAAGACCCGACCAATTACGTCTCCCAAATGTATAACAACCCCTGGATACGAATACATGCAGAGCAAAAAAAATTACCAAAGCAATTGGAATTTACATCGCATCTGCTATGCGCCCATATTCCACTGTAGAAGAGGCAGGATTCAGATATCTATTACATGTGCTCGAACCTCGCTACACGCCTCCTTCGGCACTGTACCGAAAATGTACCGAACCGTAGGGTCCGTACCGAGGTACGTACCGAACCGTGAGTTTTTTGTACCGTTCCACCCCTAATATGAATTGGATTATTTTATGAATTATGATTATTATTAATTAATTGAATTCCAATTGGCTTGAATTGGACTTACTATCTAAGTGCCTTGAGATGACATTTGTTGTATTTGGCGCTATATAAATAAAAATGAATTGAATTGAAAGTAGTTTCAAACATGGAAAATGCCACATTGCTGACTTCCACAAGCCATTTCAACTATACATGGGAAACATTTAGTTTTTATTAAGTTAATGTTTCTACACAGACAAGCCAAGACTGAACTGGAAAAAGATAAAAATAAAAAATTGAATATTTGGCATAGAACATAGAAGTCAAGACAGTATAACCCTTACAATCTGGTTATAGTTCCTTTGAGTCCTAAAGTTATCTTGATACCAAAGGAGATGCCACCTCTCCTATCTGTCCTATTCCTACACTCTAAGAGACGTAGATTCATGTTGTAAGTTACACAGTAATGTAACCTCATCCAATCAAGTAGGACAGCTGTTGTGACTTCCATGGAAACATATCCAGCCTGGTTATTAACGGCGAGGGCTGTATGTCTGAAAGGGGTGGAGATATTGGCTCAACAACAGGTATACATACTTGACCTAGTGTCATTCAGATTCCCTCTATCTTACAGATCCACAACATTTAAAGTGCTGTACAACTTCTCATTTTGATCAAACAAGTCAAATGCTGCCCCCATGCTTATGGACGGATAACTCACCCAGCCTGTAGCCTCAAACATTTTCAGATCCAGCGGGTCTCCGGACAGCTGGCCTTCTATTTTGGTAAGAGAGTGGCAGGTGGCCATGCAAGCCACAAACTGGGACTTGACAAGATTCTCCTTGTAGGCATTTTCCTCCGACAGGTGAAAACTGGAAAGGCAGGAGAAGAAGATGGTGGAGGGGGAATGGGAACAACACTTTATGGATAAAATAAAAGTACTTGAGATCTGTAGCAAAAAACCCTCACTAGGATATTTCCATATCATATTAATTTAAACCATCTTACCAGCGATTCTCAACTCTCTGAACTCCCCAAAGGTCCAATCCATCTTCTGTCAGAGTCCCAGTCTTGAAGAAGAAATGTGGCATAAAAAACATAAACACAAGCAATGACTCAAGTTCCTTAGTCACCTAAAATAATCTATTCCAACCACTGTTCACGTAACGGTTTCTCCATTTCTCTAGAAACTGTTCGAGAGACTCACTTTGTCAAAGCAGACCAGATTGATCTGACCACAAATATTAATCCTCTGTGGGCTGATACAGAAAATGCCAGTTTGTTTGAGACGTCGCTGGGCGTACACTATTCCCGCGGTCATGGCTGCCGGCAGTGCTGGTGGCACGGTGATGGTTATAATGTCCAGGGACTCAATGATGATGGTCTTTGCTGGCACCTGGAAGGCAAAACATATCAGTCTCTGCCTTTGACTTTGGTGCTCATTCCAACAACCAGAAGCTATTAAAGGTTCCCTTTCACTCATTTGTTGAAGTGGCTGCTAAAATCCTGGAGGCACAAAGAAATCCAGAAATTAACAACAGGACTAAACGGTGTTGGGGAAATTAATTTGCTACAGTGTGCAACCGAGGACCTGCTTTCAACAATTCAATAGACTAACTACTGAACAGACTTTAACTGAAAAAGGAAATCACCTGATTGTGAAAATGTAATCATTCCTGAGAAAGTTTGAACAAACCCCAAATCGTCTTTTTGGATTTGTGGTACTTGCCAAGTGTGACATAACAACACCAAATGAAATGAGTGAATCAAGTAAAAAAATAAACTGATTATGTTTTGAGGAGCAGGCAAACCGAATCAGAGCCAAAACACCAGATACTGAGCATAACACTTATTCATCAGAATGAAGGACTCTGGTAATGTGGAGAAAACAACAGTGTAAGTACATGAGCTTGTTTTCAAGTAATTCTACCAAGTACAGGGAGAGCCACAGTGAGCTGGTCAAAGGTCAACAGATTAAACCAGGTCGATTTTCCAAGTCTCACTGTTTACCATTAGAGGTGTGAAACAGGTGGTTGCTAAAATAGATCATTTGTACCTTGGTTTTTGTGTAAGCATTAACTAAGTTTTAGAAATATCATCTCCTGTTGACCAGCAATCAAGTATTGTTCCTTGATGTTTCACTTTTATCCCACTGTACTGTGTTCAGGCTGCACTCGTCTTCTCCTGGATTACCTCGTTCAGGATACTGAGGACAATGGAGTAAATAAAGCCGATTCCAGCCACAGCCACCAAACACAGCAGGAAGAGGTAGGCATCACGATACAGCTTAAAGTCGGTGGGTTTAGGATAAAGGATGGAGCGCACCAGCTGGCCTTTGGCTGTGCTGAAACCTGGGCAAAGAAGAGAGGTTTGTCAAGATTTATAAATCTTTGCTCATATTTTCCTTTCCTTCCAGACACCTGCTTTAGTAGATCACATAAAATGCTTGATGGCTGAGTAATAAATGTTCTGAGGTGCTGCAATGTTTTTGTAGTAAACAACATTACTGCTTGGAAGCTATTTGAGCTGACTCAATGGCAAGAGACTGAATTTTATGCAGGATTTAAACAGAGATTGTTAGAACTGGTGAAATAAACGCAGTATCTCACGGTCAAAGTACCAATGCATTTTTTTTCAAGGGATGAAGGACATTTTTAAATGAAATAATAATAACACTGTCCCAACACTAAAGTTCTAAAATCCAGACCCTGAGACTGACCAGTGCGGACCACCACAGCCTTGACCAGTTCGCCTGTGTAGAAGCGGGTTTGGATGACATTGGTGCCACAGAAGAGTGTGTGTCTCTTATGTTCCTCTGTGTTGTAGGCACTATCAGCCTCCTCCTCCTCCCCTGGCACTGGGTTTGGGAGGTTCGTCTTTGTTACAGGAACACTCTCACCTGATGGAGGGAAGACTTGTTAGGATGGGCTACAGGAAAAATTCCACCTCACTAAATTTACATCTGAGTTTACAGATTTCTCCTCCTACCTGTGAGCATGCTTTCATTGACGATGCAGGTGCCACTGACCAGAACAGCATCACATGGCATGATGGTCCCATTGCCGGGGATGACCATCACATCCCCAGGCACGAGATCAGTTGACAATATCTCTTCAATATCTGTCCGGAATGTAGAAGTTAGAAGGTTAATTAGTGCATTAAATGCAGTGTGAATACAGTTGAACATTGTGTAGACCAAGAGTAACAATGGATGAATGGGTTGAGAAAGGAGAGAGGAGACAGCTTTAAAGTAGTGTATGAGCTTCCACTGTCATGTTCCACTGAAATTGATCTGATACAATTTGCTGATAATGTCATTACTTAGACAGCAACAAACATAGTTTGAAAACATGAGAAAGGGTGTACAGAGTTATTTCTCAACTCTGCAGTGTCCCACTGCAGCAGCCATCTGGATGACAGCCTAGTGTGAGGCTTGGTTGGAACAAACTCCTTAGAAAAGCAGCAAAGTAAATAGAGCAATCCATGCCGTTTGCCACTTTTTAATGACTCTAGACAATTTGAAAAACAGTTAATAATACTACTGATAATAAAGAGATAAAAAGAAAGAAATAATAAAGCCTACCATTATTGGCTCGACATATAGACACACGGACAATACTGTGAGCTGCCACCATGTCGTGAAGCATGATGTATTGCTGGGGAGACACAAAAACAGTGAGGAGAGAGCTTATTAATTCCTATAAGCACCTTAGTGATAGCAAGGCTGTTTTCATACGAGTATGTTGGCTGAGGCCGAGGCAGCAGACTGTGTACAGAAAAGCTTTTTTTTTTGGTAGCTTGAAAACACTGGATTAGACATGACTGGGGCAGCAAATGTGTCTGTGATTGCTGTAATTTAGTGCAGTTGCTGTGACAAACGTAGCAATGGGTAAATTCCAAAAGGGAAGGGAGGGAGGGCTATGAATTCATTCTCTTTGATTCTCTTTGGTATGCCTTTTAATGTTACACATATAAAGCCAATCTGAGATAAAACAACCTGTGACTCATTTATTTCACCAAACTAGTAAGACCGACAAACCATGACTATAACCATATATCAATTCATTCTTCATTGTATGGATGCTTTAATCTTTACCTGTTGGGTGAACTTGTGTGATTCCATATTGATACAAAAATGCATTGCACAAAAATCCTAATTACAGCAACTTAAAAAAAAAAACACAACTTGCAGCTCTGTGCAGCAACTCATTTATATTTGCAGCCAGTTAATTGACCCAGACATAAATAGAAGTGTTAAAAGTTAGGAGGACTGGAAAAATTGTGGATCTCACCTTTTTGATGGTGTACAGAGAGGTAGCTATGGATATGACCGACATGAAAACAATGGCCACAGCATAGTAGTAATACTCATCGGCACTCCACAGGATCACACTGAAGAGCTGGAAGATGTAAAAAGGGTTGAGGACCTGCGAGAGGAGAAAAAGAGGAATTACTGTAGTAATTACAGGGAGGAGCTTGGAAACAGGTGTCTGCTGGAGGACATGAAGCACACCTCAAATAAGACAGTAAAGCTCTTTGTATCTACGAGCTGGACAGAACTAAAGGTTAGATCAGATTCCTTATAAAGAGAGTGATAAACACAAAATGATAGTTTTTTTGGGAAACAATCTGCCCTCAGATAGAGGAGTTGCCATTTACACAACTTAATTTGATTCTGAATTTACATTGTCTCCATCTGTGAGTCAGACATCTACTGAAATAATAGACAAATGGTTTATGCTATACTCAAAAGCAAATGATGAAACATACAAATTCTGAAACCAGTTTCATTCAAGTCAGCAGTGACTTTAAGACATAAAGCTCTGAAAAAAATCAAGCTGACTAGCACAAAAATCTATTTTTTTTCTTCACTAGTAACAATTGGTTCTTTCAAAGCTATAGAAATCAGTAGGACACAAGTAGAGATCTGGGTTCTGACAGCTGAAGGAAAGCATGTGCAATGAGACGAGCACAGAATGGAAAGTCAGAGTAAATAAAAGACCATGCAGCCAATGTTAATGGAAAACTGGACTCTACCTCTTTGATAAGCAGCTTGAAAACAGAAGGCACTTTCACTGCAATTTCATTCACTCCGAAGAACAGTCTCCTGACAAGAGAACAAAAGCATTGTGTTTTGTGGTGTAAAACACACCTGCATATTCAAACTCACACACACTCTCTACATAGCAGAGTTACACAACAACATACCAAAGAATATAAGTGTGAAGATCTTTAATCTTAACAATGCTATCAGATACATACAGTTTTGAAATTATTTTTATCTGCACTCTTACATCGATGAACATATCCGGGGAATGTGTGGCTCAGTGGCCCATGGACCGGGGAACGACCCGCTAACCATTATGTTGGTGAACGACCATGCAACCAGCTGAGCCACGACCGCTCATTAATTTGCACTAACTGTTTAATCCTCTTTTTCTGAGGGGCATTTAATAAGTACAGTGTAACCTGTCATTTTAGCATGTCCTAAATGACTTCTCTGGGGTGTTTGTGAATCCCTTTTAACGTTGTGTGTGCAAAACAGGAGCTTGGCTCTCGGTTCAGAGTGAGGCTTGCCTTCAGCCTGGAATCTAAATAAATCTCAGAGAAGTCTGTTCAAGTCGACACATCCCATGGAAGAATGGAAAGTATTTGGGCTGTGGACAAGATCAGACAAGGACAGCTTCACTGATCTTGTACAATGTGTCAGTTTAATCAGACTTCCTGCACTACACGAACCCGTGACTTTGCGCACACTTTATTACAATTATTACAGTGAAATGCATTAATATAATTGGGCTGCGTCCAACCAGTGTCCAGTGTGGATAAAAGAGAAAACAATAATAATAATAACAATAGGCTCTAAATGCTGGTTGTAAAGTTTAATTATGTCCAAAATATGTTTGACATGTTTTAATAACCCCTGTCAACACATTTTTTCCTGTCTGTTGCCATTAACTCTTTTTGACAATATTTAAAGGGACACTATGTAATTTCTTCCCCCATCTAGTGGTGCAATTTTATTTTGCAAAGTTGAATGAATTTGCTCTCTAGCGCCTCACGTTTTCAAATGTGCGCTGCAACTTCTTGAACTACGGCAAGCGGAATGTGTCAAGATTCAAGAAGCTATAGCTTCAGACTCAAGGTCCATACAAACAAAAAGAAATCAAGACACACAGTACAAAGGATTACATAACACACATACAACAACACTATGAATACAGATGACAGATAACATGTCAGATAACATAACATCTCCTTTGATGTGCAAGCAATGCAATTATTCATATTCCGGGAGTTACCGGAAGTGACGTCGACGCAGCGTTAGCATTAGCCTGTGTTAGCAATAGGAGCATTAGCAGCGGTAAATAAACTCCCGGTAAACTTACAAACTTTCTAATGCCTCGTTTTGTGAGTTAAGAGCCTATGTGTACTACGGCAGAAGTTTGGTAACAATCAATGCATTATTAGTGGGATCATTTACAAGATAAAATCTATTTAGCATTTTTTTTTTTTTTTTAAACTTTATTAGTAAATCAACAAAATAACAGTTTACAAATGTGAGCATAACGCCAAAAAGAAGATATCCAGGGGGAGCATAGGAATAATAATAAAAAGAAGAAGATGATGCACTTACAAAAAGAAAGCTAATGAACACAAAGACATATGTGCCAAGGAATAAAATCTACAGGTGCTGGTCAACGAATTAGAATAATTTGAAATAGTGCAATCAATAAATTCTTTGAATGCATTTTTCGTGCAGAAAGCAAATCAGGTGTTCACCGCACCTGTCCTACTCGTTAGACTAATCACAGAACTCGTTACCTGTAAAAAATTTGCTCAGCTGATCTTTCCAAAAGGCCCATTTAGGCCATTTAACTGTGACACTGTTGTTTTATTGAATTAGAATAATGGAGAAACCGTTTCATTGAATTAGAATAATTTTTATTATAATTAGAATCATCACTTTCTCAGTATTTTGTGGCTGCCCCCTTGGCTTGTATGACTGCCTGAAGTCTCCGCGGCATCGATTTGACCAGCTTGTCGCAAGTTTCCGCACTCACAGCTTCCCAGGCAGTGGCGATGTTCTGCTTCAGTTGGTCCAGCGTAGTAGGCTTTCTGTCGCGAATTTTCCGCTTGACAATGGCCCAAAGGTTTTCAATGACATTGAGGTCAGGCGAGTTGGCCGGCCATGCCAAAACTTCAAGCTGTTTTTTAGTGAACCAATCTTTGGTCGACTTTGCCGCATGAGCCGGTGCAAGATGCTGTTGAAATATGAAGTCTTCTTCGCCGAACTGTTCCTCAACAGTCGGAATCAGGAACGTTTCCAGAACATCTTGATACAGTATATCCGGCCAACTCGCCTGACCTCAATGTCATTGAAAACCTTTGGGCCATCGTCAAGCGGAAAATTCGCGACAGAAAGCCTACTACGCTGGACCAACTGAAGCAGAACATCGCCACTGCCTGGGAAGCTGTGAGTGCGGAAACTTGCGACAAGCTGGTCAAATCGATGCCGCGGAGACTTCAGGCAGTCATACAAGCCAAGGGGGCAGCCACAAAATACTGAGAAAGTGATGATTCTAATTATAATAAAAATTATTCTAATTCAATGAAACGGTTTCTCCATTATTCTAATTCAATAAAACAACAGTGTCACAGTTAAATGGCCTAAATGGGCCTTTTGGAAAGATCAGCTGAGCAAATTTTTTTACAGGTAACGAGTTCTGTGATTAGTCTAACGAGTAGGACAGGTGCGGTGAACACCTGATTTGCTTTCTGCACGAAAAATGCATTCAAAGAATTTATTGATTGCACTATTTCAAATTATTCTAATTCGTTGACCAGCACCTGTATTTAGCATTAGCGGCTGTAAGCCATTTGGCGGAAATGACGTCACAATGACGTCATTTCTGCTTGTAGGCCTGGTGGGGAAATCGCGATTCGAAGTGCTTTATGTCCCTCTCGGCACTTCGTCATTTTTCATAGACCGGAAGGACATGGCAGCCTCCATAGAGCTTACCTGCTCTATGTAGATACAGACAAGTTATTCTTCACTCAGGAGGATAAGTGAGATTTTTGACAGAGATCATTTTACACCAATGAGGACTAACTTATGAATGAATATGTTGATTTGAGCTAATAAATGACTTAATTTATTACATAGTGTCCCTTTAAGCATTTGAGAGCCTTATGTTCAATAAGCTACAGCCTGTATAAATACATCTATATATTTTTTTTCTAAAGAGTTGTACATGCTTTTTGTTGTTCGTTCTTTTGTTATTTATGTTGTTGTTTTAGAGAAAGGAACATCAACCTATGATGTCAAAACCAAAGTACATGCCAAACCATGAATTTTGCTAACAGCTACACCAGGAATGAAAGGCTTAAAGTTTGCAGTTGTAAGGCCTTTGCCCTTTGCCCCGACCCTGTACAGGAACATTTTATCGTGCGAGCTATCCTTTGAACAGATGTTACCTGTACTCCCGCTGGTTCCCGGTCAGGCCTGCACTGTGCTCCGAGTGGAGGGTGGAGCAGCTCATCAGCTGATCCTCCAGGCCGCTGAAAAACAAAGCAAAACAACAAAAAAAACTGTTTCAGTTGTTTGTTACTGAATCTTAGTTGTGATTACAACCATGTACTGGCCAGATACAGCTTTTACAATAACATTGCAAGTATTGCAAGTATTTAAAGGGTGCTTACGTTAAAACCTCAAAGTTGTGAACCTCGTCGTTCCAAAAATACTTTGTGCTATGGAAGGTAAAGTAGCGAATCTGAGGGAAAAAGAAAAGAGTTCCAGTCAATGTTGACTAACTTGAGAAATGTTTAAATTGTTGCATTTGTGTCGATGAAGTTTAAATCAAGTTTAGAGGGAAACCGTCAACAATGGAAAAAAAATTGATCCTGAGATGAAAATGACATTATCTGTACTGTGCTCATAAATAGGATAAGATGTTATGCAATGAAGGTTGTCAATGGAGACCACCCACATGTGCACGTCACTGAAAAAAGGCTCAGGGCCATGACAGTATTCTAAACAAATGTTTAATAATTGTGATGTTAGGTTTGTGTATTAAGCAATATGAAGTATCACTGCACATTATTGAAGCATCCAAAGCCGACACAGACAGATAGTCAGCAACATTTGTGTGTTCTGTTTTAAAGGTACTTAGAGTATCTTGTGGAAACCAGTGTTGTGCCAAGTGTACCTGTGTGGGCTGGTAGTCGGAAAATCTTCTTATGATATCCTGAGCAGGGCTGCCATCGGTGGGGTAAGGAGTGTGTCCGTTGGCCAGAGGTGGGGAGGCAGAGGTGGAGAGGGAGCAGGAGTGAGAGGAAGGGGAGGAGGGGGAGGTGGTCTGGGTGTCCAGGTTGTGGAAGGGGTTGCTCCCCGGAGCAAGCATCACTCGCACCCTGGCCAGGAACCAGCGCCGGAACTCATCCTGGTCAACAATACACGCAAACAAAGTTAGTCGACTTGATTTTTAGGACCCTTAGTCAGAAACCACATAATAGCCTCCATTACTTATCAAGTGTAATGCTAAAGGGCAACACATATCAGCTGGTTCTCATCTTTCTGAATGTTGGTCCGTTTGTGAAAGAATAAAGTAATTTGTCAGGTCAGCCGGTGGTGCACTTCCTGGCATCTAATGCGTACCAACTGACAACCCGCAGACACCACATCTCTCTGTTCTGTTTATTCTGTTGCATCTTTTATTACAGCATCACAGAAAATGATGCCAACACAATTAGACACATGCAAAAACTAATAATACATACGAAAATAATAAATACTGACGGCAGAATCCCATTTCTGAAAAACGTTTTTGGAAAGTGAATTTTAGCAAAATGTTTTCAACATAACTACAGGTGAGTAGTTCATTATGCTTCAACCATCATGAGAACATGTAAAATTCTAACTGATGGTCAGAAATGGTTAGGAATACAAAACACAAGCATTCAAGCACGAGATCAACCAAGAGAGAAAGGAATGCAGACACACACGTCAGACAAACACACACACACGGTATCAAACAGCGTTATGAAAACGCTGTGTTTTCATAACGCTGTTTGATAAATAGTTTATTTGTGCATTCCTTCCTCAGGCCGTATGGATAAGCCACCCGAAATGCATCTACTGTGCTGCTATGATCCTTCAGCTGTATTCATGCAAAGCTGTAAAACAACACAAGCTTTAGATTCATATCTCCAGCATAAAACTGATTTAATGAGAAAATTAATCCTGCCATTATTTTAATTACACAACAAAATGGAAGAATCTGCTTCAAACAAGTGTTACATCATTTAATTGAAATATAAAAGTAACAAGAATATTTCTGTTTAATGGCTGACACTGTTCTATTCCAACTATATCATTTTGCAGGCCTGCAGAGAAGTTCTATGAATAAACCCTACTTTACCAATGGTTGAATATGAAATGTGGCAGGTAAACATGTAAACAACAACAACACAGACTTATAGAAAAGATCCTTGGTATATATCTCAGCTGAAACATGGCAGTGTATATTTTCTTGTATATTCTTATTTAGTTATGGTCTGGAACAGTTTTGGCCTGCGAACTTTGGCCAGGCACTGACAGTAGACACAAATTAGGACTATAATTATGGCCTTTGTCTGACATGACTCATCAATTATGTACAAATAAATGACTGTTAACAGGCTAATTAAAGTTATATTGATGCTTTACTTGCTACTTTTTGTTTGACAACATTATTCATAAATATATTCTAAGGGTAATTCATAAACTGCATCCTGGCATAATGTTAAGTAAATTCTACTGTTTACCATACACGCAACAAATGTACACGTGATGGCTGAGCAGAGAGTGGTGCAGCACTTTGACAAACAGGCAGGTCCTGCAGGTCCAAAGGACATGCAGTATCAGCCGGGCTCATGTTGCTACCTACCGTGGAGCGCAGCAACACCACTTCGGCATCACGGGCTGTGGTACGGGTGCAGGTGGACTTGACGCACCATTCTGGCATCCAGTAGAGCAGCAGGAGGAGGAAGCCCCCTGTACACAGTACCCCGAAGCCCACAAGTGCCAACCGCCAATGACACAGACGGTAGCCTTGCAGCTCCTTAAGGATGTGAGAAGAAACGGAATCATGGTGTGCTCAGTCAGACAGGAATGTGATCAGTCAAAGCGCAAATTACAAAAAAAACAAACAAAAAAAAAACATTTTTTTAAATCATACCATCTCCTCCTCCTCCCCCTTGTTGAGGACCTTCACGTCTCCCTTCTCCATGTTGCAGAACAGTTTGTCAAGCCCCTTCCTAAGTCACTGGACGCACAGAGAAAAACGTGTTAGCATTAACAGTGTAGAGAAACACCTCAACTCCACAACAGTCTTTAGCCCCTTTCACACTGCCGAATAACCCGCGTTTAATCCGCGAATTTAGCGTGTCCGCTGTTGCGTTCACACTGCCGACCCGGGCTGCCGCGTCAACTCCACTCGCCTTTCGACCCGCGTCGGACCCTAGTCTTTTTGCCGAGCCGAGTTTGGTGTGAACGCAATCGACGCGGGTCGGACGTGGGCGTGGCGTGACGTGAGGAGTTTAAAAGACAGAATGGACAGCTGATTCAGAACAACAGCGACAGGTGAGGACAAGTTTTACTCTGTTTTAGCCTACATCAAGTTCGAGACATTTTTTAATATGGCCAACTGGGGAGACAAGGAAGTCCGCGAGCTCCTCAGCCTCCGAGCAGAGGACGTTATTTACCGCCACATTTCGGGGACTATAGTGCTCTTGTATTCTCCGCATATGTTCTTCGGCGGCATCCCACGTTGTAACCATCCACACCCCGTAAAATAACATCTCCATGAACTGCATATACAATTGCAAAAACGAGTCCTCAAGGTGTATTTAACCCTACCTCCGACGCATGGCTTGTGCCTACGTCATTGTACACGCCCAGCATTTTATGTGTTTCGTGTGACGCTCTGCCACTAGGCAACGCCCCCTGAACTCGGCTTCAGGCGACACGGGTCAACACCAACACGCCAAGCGTTCACATTGCTCGACGCGGGTCGAAGGTGCATTTTGGACCCGCTAAGGTAGCGGGTCGCAGTGTGAAAGGGGCTTTTGAAAAACAAGGACTAGACATCAGAAGGTCATCAAAAGGTCCAGGGATATCAGTTATGAAGACGCATATCGTTTAGAAAATAATGGTAATTTAAAGCATTTTCATCATTTAGCTTCCACTACGCCAAGAGACACCATGCAAGGCATTGGGAACCTTTAAAATCTGATAAGCTAACCTCACGTCCAACAAGATTTCCCATCACGATGACATCATTGGCGGTTTACCACAGAATACTAACATACTCACATTTCTCTCACTAAATTCTTACTACATAAATGGGAATTTTGCATAGGCTATCATCAGTGATGAAATTTCACTTTACAACTGATTGTGATGAGAATCATATTGACTTTTTCCTCAATTAATATCATGCCAGTTTTACATTAGTAGTATTAGCTGTTTTTGACTGCCATCTTTTTGCTGCAAACCCAACAAATGGTGCCATCTTAGACTCTGATTTTTCTAAATGTACCCAATGCAACACAGTGGTGTTTGTTTTTTGTTTATGCCATTAATGTCAATAGATGCTCATCAGAATGCATTCAGGAGAACATCAAAATCGAAGTGCCTTGAGAAAACCAGTTGGTGCCATAACACCACAGCGATAGAGGGAGACACAAAGTGGAAAATAACATGGAAATTGTAATAGAAATGAGATTCTGTCAGTTTCATCTGGATGTTTTGACATCTTCTAATGATTATGCTTGATAATGATTAGAACAGTCATCTCAAATAACTGCAATTAGGCAAAAGCTGTAACAGGGCAACATCTGCCTTAATATGAGCAGATAGGGGCAACTGTGTAAAAACAGCCTTGGTAATACTAGTGACACTGCAGACAATCTGTGTGGCTGCAAAAAATAACAAAGAACTGGAAGATTTGTTTTCGCAAAGAATTTATTTCAATTCAGCAGAGGACTCAGCAAAACTAGCCTCTGCTTGTCTCAGCTTGGCGTGCTCGCACACACTTCATACGGTGCATATTTTCAAGAGGGCTTTTGAGTGATTAGTGTTACAACTTCAATTCTCCAAAAGTCAGTTTTCTTTTACAGGTGACCAAAAGTAGAAGTCAAAGATGACTTTGATTAAATTACAGCAAACAGGAAAAACAGAAAGAGTACATACACAGAACAGACAAAATGTAAAGACGCGGGGTGGGGAGGTTATGGTACACTGACCTCAGTTATTTCTGACAAATGCTGCCATGGTGTGTCAGGGCATGGTGCCACCCCTCTGCTGCCCCCCCACTGCCCCTTCAACACCCACTGATCCTGTGTCACTACCCCTGCACTGAGATCTTATCAGCAAGCTGCACCCGGGAGAACCTTTTCTCTGGCATATTGTGGAATATTTTGCTTAGGACCAAGCCCTTCCTTGTATATTACAATGGCAGCTCCCCCCCACCGCTCCCCCTCGACCGGCGCTAGGCAGTAGGAGCCGTGCAAACCAGAACATTCCCTCCCAAACTTGTGCTATGACTGGAAATGCCGACACCAGTGTATCACGGACTGAGTCACCATTCCAGTTTAGAAATATTGCAGATGACTGAGATAAAAATGCAGCTAAAGCATCTTTCATAAAAAGGATTTCAAAGTAACAAGCTGGGCTCAGTGTGGTTGCTGAGACGGAGCCAGTTCAGATAACAGAGGGTTGTAACTTGTAATTACAGGCTGCAAGCACACAACAGGCCAAAGTTAAAGCTATGTGCCTGACAGGCCAGTCCCAAGTTAGCCATATTAACCCCGTTTACAGCTCCAGCACCAATATGTTACATGTTAAGCTGCAGAAAGCTCAGTTACACTCTTCTTTAAGTCATCCACGGGATTGGAAACGCTCATAAATGACTGTGTATTTAACAATCAATAGAAAAATTTGAATACACTGAGGACAAGTGAGAATTACAGAACTGAACGCTTAATGGTTGTTTGGCCTGAAATAGCACACTGAGCAAGACTTTCTGGAGAAGCTGTAGACCACAAGATTAAGATGAGGGTTAAAAATAAAAAAATGAATCACCAGCTAAGGGTTTACATTCTCATAGTTAAGCGATTTCAAGAGGATTTCTGCGGTTGAGGAGGCCACGTGTGACAATGGAAATCAATAATGTTGGTTAAACATACGAGGCAAAGGGAATAATTAGCCCGAGCTTGATCAGTGCCCAAAGAACTGACTCAAAAGACTGGAGATTCTGTGAAAATTAATGGTTATCCTACTGGTTTGTACTGAATCAACAATACAGGTAAAAAAAATGCGTTTAATGCAGAAATAACGTAAAATGTACTTTTCTTACATATTACAGTTTCTTGTTGGTGTGTGTGCTCCTACTAAAGGTCAGATTACATGTGTTTTTCAATGTTAGATGTCGATATTTAGAAAGTATTGCGTTCCATGATGGATACTTCATGCCAGTATCATTGGTTTTCTTCTTTCTTTTTTGATACACATCCTTTAGTTTTCATGAATTAACAAATCGTTTGCAGATCCGATAATCTAAAATCAGCTTAACACCGGGATGAATAATTAGCTGACTAATTAATGTGGATATCGCCCATTCCTACCTTGAGACCCAGGGACGCAATGCCCCAGGCGGTCCACCTCCCCACAGGTAGCTTGCTCTCTCACAACACCAACCTGGAACCCTGGGAGGAGAACAAACAAACTCATGTTACAAACACAAGCGTTCAAAACTTCAGGGGCTTTGATTAAATTTATAAACTGGAAATTAACCGTCACAGCACAATACCATATCATCCCTATGGAAACGTAAGAATCGTTAAAGTGTAATGAGATCCAGGTTTTCTAACCAGAGAATAGAAAAACAAGAACATAAAACGCTCTTTAGATTGCAAGCACTGCATAGAATCCCTTTTATAAGTCAAGACGATGCCTGGATTGACAGTTCCTGGCAAACCAAAGAAGGACCCTCTGTCTAAAGGCTCTAGCATGGTTGCCGCGTCTGCTCGCGCGAGCGGTGTTGATGACGTCACGAGTTCGTGCCCGCCATAGGACCCTATATAGTGGCGCAAGTCGTTGCGCGCCAGTAGTTGCAATTTTCTCCGTCACAGAGGTGGCGCTGCTACGTGAAGGTTACCTCTACTCTACAACCACGAAAGTGGAGAAGAAAACAATGCCGCTGTCAAGAGCAAGAATACTGTAATTAATGATACTGCTACAGTTTTCGGATCATTTTAATTTTTTTTAATTCAGTTAAAAGAGGTGAAGGTTTGAAGCCCCCGGCATCAACAGAGTCTCTGCCCTCTTCTTTGCCTTCACGTATCTGTCCCATAGCTTCTTCCACACATTCTTACAGAACTCTCCCTCTTTCCCCAAAGTTCTGCCCATCTCTGTGAACCAGTTTGGGGAGTTTACGTGCTCCCTGTGCTGTTTCACTGCAGTTTCGTACAGCTGCCTGTACAAACGCACCTCCTCACTGAGCCTGGTCTCACAACAGTCCGTCCGGTTCGTTGTGCTCGGCGCCGCCAAGTAACAAAAATCGACTGGTGCACGACAACGCGCTGCGCCGTCTTTTCAAGGGAAGCGCCATGCCTGAAACGTCATTTTGACGTCACGGTGCGACACCGCCGTGACAGACGCGGCAACCATGCTACCGCCTTAACACTTTATTTGGACTGGATGACTCACAACCCTGACAGTTCTCACGAAAATTGAGAAATAGATTAAGAAGTTGGTTCATAGTCGAAATCTAAATTCATTGTAAACCAGCCCAGGAAATCCATTGGATAATGAAATATACAACAATGCACCGACTGTGAGACCCTGTGAACAGAGGATAAAAAGCATCACAAACAATTCGGTATAAGATTTGGAAGAGTATGTACACTTTGTCTTTTCAGGGTCAGCATAGTCCTTCTATGTCGACATACTTTTTTTCGCCTTGGACATTCTGTACAATGATCTCTCAGCTACAACATTGAATGAATTAACTCACATTGCATGTCTTAATTCAATCGGCCTTCCTGCAGTGCCAGTGTTTCTAAGGCTGAAAGTGAATCAGCGGGATCAATAATTACTTCTTTTCTAACCATGTTTCACTCGTCCTAGTTGACTTTTAATTTCATTCAACAAGAAAGTATGAAGATCAGAGTCTTGCAATAGAGCATTATTGTCATTTATTTTTGCTCTTATTGACTTTATATGCCAGACTCTGGGTGTCTTGACAAAAAAGATACGCAGAAAGGGTCAACAATGAACATTTATTTTGTTAAGAAATAAATGAAGATAGATAGATAGACTTTTTTTTTTAAATGTAAAAATGTTTGTTTTTGTTACATTTCTCAACTGTGCTGAAAAGGTACTGCTGACGGTACAACTGTAGGTCTTATAACAGATTTTCAAGGACTGGACTGATGCAAGTTCAGCTATTGTCCCGTTAACTCCCACCATGCACTGTTCATTTTACACTTCATTCCCAGGGATCCTTTCCCACAGTGACTAGAGAACCTTACACTACTGCAGTTGTCAAGATGACACGCAATGCCTCGAGAACTTTGCCCGGCTTCCTACTGAAATAATTTAAGAAACAGTCAGGTGATTCCACCCGATTCTCATTCATCCACAAGGCTTTGTGTTACATTTTTGTACCGCCCAAAGTGTACAATCTACATTTTAGAAACCGAGAGTAACAGAAGAAAGCAGTGTTCTTACAGAAACATCGAGGACCATGTTTGGGGCCTCCAGGAGTCCGCATGACTTCAGTGTTATTTATAGATACCTCGAGCCCAGCCTAAGGCCACATTGTTGTCTCTCATTTGATTAGTCTGCTATTGTATTCGTAAGCAGTTTTGGCATGAAAAAAAATAAATAAATAAAACAAGGCAGCCGTTAATATCTTTTTTTTTTTTTAAACAAGATTATCATCACTGTTACAGGAAAAAAGAAAAAAACAACAGTGTCCGTTTTAAAAAAAGGAACTCACTGAATGTGAGCCTATAAAACCACAGCAGATGTGGTGACATTGACTAAAACTATCAGAGTCCAAGAGCTTTCACACAGCCTAATGACGGATACATTATGACAGGATTACAACTTGACACAATCAATTAGAAACTTATTTCTCTGCGCTGCAAGTTCTGAATATATTAACAACAACAATACATTAATTAGAGACTAGACATATTCTCCTTTCCAGTTCGGTCCTTTTCTTCAACACATAGACAAAAAGGAAAAAGTGAACAATGAGCCATGACCTAATGACAGAAGTCTATAATTCATGGAAGCTTTTGAAGGAAAGTGTTTTGTTGCCATCATACTCTGCACTCAATGTGCTTTCTTTATCACTTCCCCTCCTACTCATGAGGTATTACGGCCAAGCTTTGTTTCACATCATGAGCCAGTCAACTCAAGATTTTTATCACTGCTGCTACTGGCCTTCTTTAAAAATCTTTGACCACCTGCCCTGACAGCACTCAATCAATACAGAGAAAACATTGATAAAACCTTGAACTGAATCAAAGATTTTTCTTTGTTAGTTGTTGTTTTTTTCTATGGAGATATTTACAATATCTATTAGGGTTACAAAATCAAACGTTTTTGTTGTATTGACATGCTGTATAACATCTATTCTGCTATCTGTTTTGATGCATATGAACAACCTGTGTGCACCCCTGACTGAGTGCTCTTGCCATATTAACCTTTTAGAGGAAGTTTTCTCTTGACCGACAACAAGCCAAATGAACAACTGAGGGAGGAAAATTATACCGATGACATACCAGTATCATAAGATAAAGAGGAGAGGTTCAAATAGATGAGATCAGAAAGTTGAGGAGTTCTAAAATGTGGATATTATGAAAAAAGAAACATGGGGAACAGGGCTGGGAAAAAAACTTTAATCCCACAGATCAAAACTTTAAGTCTGACCACATGCTTTTGGATTAACTGGGACCTGTTTAACAATCTATGAAGAACTGCTTTTTTTCCACTGTAAAAGAAATTAAAACACATTTTTATATGTCTTTTCAGAGTCGCTTATTGATAGATGCAGATTCCAAAGGAGATGCCACTTCTACATGAATGGAAGAGATTGCTGAAGTATTTACTTTTCTTTTTCTCGCAAGCAGAATGAAAACAGAAATGTCACCGTTATATTAGTGAGATATTTATATATACACACACCAGTAAAATGCCATTTAAAAATACTGAGCAACAATTAAAGAAGACTCTGTCTGCAGCTCGACCCGCTTAGTCAGTGTGAGCTGATGTTACTGAAGCAAGTTTACTAAATGTTCTCCCCAAGCAATGTTATGCACAAAAGTGCAAAGAAAGTTCAGTTTTATCCCTCAAGTCTGTTTTTTCAAAGAAAATGTGTCTAGCTTTAATGAGGATATTGCAGACAAAGTTTATAATGTATACAGAGACAAAGCATACATAATCGTGCTGGCCATTGAAAACCTGGTGACTACTTTAAGAAAACAAATGTGCCTTTCCTACCTGACGTAGTCAGACAAGAGTAAACTTTGGGATGGTAACATCTGGTGAGGTGGAGTGATATTATAACACAAGCTTATGAAGCATTTTGAAGTATTCCATGTTATTAGCAAAAAGTCCCCTCACTCCAGTCAGAGCTCCATAACTCCACAGAATAGCAGAGTTAAACCTTCAACAATTACGCAAGCAATACAACCTCTGTGAGACTCACAATGCAGCGAGTACAAATGAAAAGCTACTGTCATTATACCAGGAAGGTCCTGTTCTGTTGTCACCCGTTTGGTAGTTTTTAACCAGGAATGGAAAAGAGGAATGGAAAATGGCTGCTTTCATATGATCTCTTCGGCTCCCTCTAGATTATAATCTGCAGCACCGTTTTAAGGAAGAACCTATCAAGATCTTGGCCCTGAGCTTTCTCTCGCAGACTACACTTAATAAAACACTTAATGTCCAACCGTCCAGAGCCAAAATTTAAATGGAGACTGGAGACCAAATATGAGAGGTCTTGATTTGTAAAAAACAGATGAAGCGAACATGTTCTTGACTTTGAAACTGCAAACTAGTTAGGTAGGAATTAAAAGCTTTAACCTTTAGGTGCCATGCTATCCAAAGCCGTATAAATCCTGTAATCTTAAAATCTATGGGATATCTCTATTCTCAGGTTTGCATTGCTCTGTTAAATTCTACAGTTGTTGAAATGTTTGCTGAAAGTGTTCTCACTTTCACTGATGCGGCCCGCTGGGTTGTCCTGGTCTTATTGGAGGCGAAACGCTATAACAGCACTGCAGAGGTCTGTTTTTCTATCACACTGCTTTGGGGCTCCCACATCAAACAGAGCTGGGCAGTGAAGAGGACTTCTACCATGTCAGGATATTTCTCATCTCTACTCTAAATCAACACTGGCAGGCCTTCCATCATAGGCTGATGTCTTTGAGCTCACATGTAAAAAAAATCTTGAGGCACTGGGCTCAAAGGCTGGTGGAATATCAGCGCAACACCTCTTAAACAGAGTAAACCGCTTCCAAATGCCAATTTGAAAAGACGACAAGCTCTCACAGAGAAGAAGGTACTTCAAAGATAAAAAGGGCAAGTTCAGCTTCTCAGTTTCCTGGTTCCAGGAATGAAACTTTCTGTATCAGTTAAGAAATACAAATATCAATGAGTTCTGTTGTTGCTTTAACGGACTCAGTTTTGAAAAACACTTTCTGGTGTGTTGATACCAAATAAAATATGAGGAATTCTTGAATTACCAGCTGGATATCTCTCTAAATGATATGCACACACAGCTTGAGAGGATCAGAAATTGGACTTGAAATTACTTTTCTACTCCAAGGACGAACAGACCTGTACATATAACATCTGAATCCTAAAATGGGCGAAACGCTACATGGATATGGACTGCAGAGAGAGAGAAAAAACGATGCGTGTCTGTAAGTCATCCTTCTTAACGTCAAGGTAATTTTCCCATCAAAACTACAAAAAATATTTATCTCGCAGGCCTCGTCACAGCATGGAGGACATGCAAGATGAAGCATACAAGCCAACATTGCCGTCTCTGTTAACAGCTAAAGAGAAAAGTGAATAGACTGAATACATTTGTCCTGAACTCCTCTGTAGGATTCATATTTCTGCAAAACAAAGAAACTGGAATTCAACCAGGACATTTTTTTTTTTTTTAATGGAGTCAAATACCTTGTTGATGCTTGGTTTCCTTAAGCATCATGTAATCTGGCATGACAGCCACACCGTGATATAAATATATAAAAATAACTGTCTATCAGTTTATAGAGAGTCAACAGTTTTAGGGCCCTTAAAGACTCACTCTTATAAGACAGACCGGCATCACCAGGCAAACGCCCAAACATGAAACTGTCTTTTACCTCTCAGTTTATTTTTGATTTGAAACAGGCGTCATGTATAAGTACAGACCAACAATCAAAGCAGCGAAACATGGGCCTTTACACTGAGCAACGCGTCTCTATGGCGCCCCTCTTATTGTCTCATCATAAAAAAATAGGCTCCATATTAAATAGACGGCAGTGATTGACCAATCTTAGATAGGGCCAGATGTAAAATATGTTTGAACAGGAGGAAAGTCAAATGACATCTTCTATGTGAAATTAAACATGAGCTCCTGGACAGGTATGGTTCCCAATTTTATCAACAACTTTATGTAGTATAAAGGTATATAAAGGTATAACTAAGGTAAATAATTTGTAAAGATTAGATTTTGTAATGCAAGAAAAAGAACATCTGTTCTAAATACTTTTTGCAATTTTCGTACTATTAAATTCAAACAGAAGACACATAACATTGTGCCAATGTTTATCAATCTGGTGGCGCTTTCTAATCCACAACCTATCGCCCCCATCACAACAACGCTGTCACAAAATCTGGGCACTTCAATTTAGTTCTTTTATATCTTTTCTGGTACATTTGGCTCCAAACTCCATGTGTTTTACTGTACAAAGCTGTATGTAATGAAAACACTTTCAAGTAACAAGCTATGTAAATAAGTCATTGAAAAGTGATGCTATCATGAACTGAAAAACGTGGCCAATAGTGAAGCTGTGTCAGGAAGAGATACGGTTGAATCATGTACTTGAATTGTTCATTTGAGTTTACACAGAAATTATCAATTTCCCTCCCTCAGAAAACCTCTAAATATCCAATATCATCAAACACTATTAAGCAACTAGTCATATTAAGTCAATCGTCATATGACTGGGGCTACAAACAGTTTAAATAAACTCAGAAGATGGAGACTAGCTCCGGATGGCAGGTGTTTAAGAGCAAAGAAGCTGCGAGAAAGGGGTCTGTCGTGCCCGATGGACACAAGTCGTTACACGTACGTACTGGTGGCAACAATTACTGTAAGGCAGAATTGCTGATAACTCGGAGAGTAAAGGATAACTTTATCAAACCATTCAAAAATGTTAAAAAACAGCAACAATAATGACATGTGTGTAATCTGATTTCTCCAAATGAGAGGTTCAAATTGTATCGGGTCACACTTGCCTGTGTTTCTTTTCCATATGCTCGTGTTAGCAAAAAACGATAACACCAGACAGTGTTAGCTGCCAAACTGCTGACAATGAATCATTGATAAAAAACCCTAGTAAGCCAGGGAAGTGCCTCATCGGGTAAATTATAAGACATCGCTGGGTGTTTGCTAGCTGGCTAATGTTAGCTAGGCTACAATAATAGCCCCCTACTTAGTCCATGTGTCTCCCACTCTTTCCCTTACTTTCTATTCCTTTCACTGTTGGAGCGAGCTGTGTTTTAATACCAACACTGGCTATTTTTACTGCCAAAGCCACAGGAAGGAGACTGACGTCCACACACGCACCTTTAATGCCAACGTTACCGCTTTAGCTTTAGCCGCGCTTGTTAGCTATTGACACATGGGTGATGATGACAGCGATTAAGGCAAACCGCGAACATATCTCAGAGTAAGACACTCACCCAGAACCACCTGGACACTCTGAAGATCACCTTCGAGTCATAGTGAGAAGAGAGTAGCTGTTATCTGAAGGAAAACGTCGCTGAAGAGAAAACGGGACAGAGTTTAATTGAAAAATGTTGTCAGAGCAGACACCCGGAGTGGAAAGTAGCAGTGTGTTGACAGCTCACTGAGACAGACTGAGTACTACAGCAGCGGTGAACTGGTCTGAACTGGCTCAGAGTGTATTACTCTATAGCTCTGAACTGGCTGTGTGACGGCAGGAAGTGACATATCGTGACATCACGCAGGACCACGAAGAACGAGACCCATCCCATGTGAATGTAATTACGCCTCAGAATACACAGTGGTGAGGTTATAATGAAGTAAACACACTGTCCTGGAAAAAAATAACTTGAAAAAATACTATGGGTTTATTGTGGGCCTGTTTTAGAGTTAATCAAGAGCGGGTTATTAGGGTAGACTCTATCATTAATTAATGTTACTGTCAAAAGCTTTCATTTGGTTTCACATAAAGAAGTGTTTTCTGTAAAATAAAAGAAAAAGAAAAAGAAAGAAAGCCAAACGGTTTCAAGAATTTTTGTTCCTGTTAAACTATTTCCACATTAGTGATTTTTCAATTATGCCAAAATTTCAGTTGCAGTTTCAGGCCAAAGTTAGTATAAGTAACCAGGACACATCTGACAAATATCGATTGATGCTTTTTCTATTTGCTGATAGGTTGACTGCAGTCCACAGGCGGAAGAATATTGGTCAAACATCTTACCAACATCTTTCGGCAGTGTTTTATCAAAGTGCCTTAAATATTCAGAAAGTGTAAGCGCTTAAAATGGAAAACAAAAGGCCCAGGAACACGTGCAAACTTACACAATTTGAATGCCTAAGTTCAAACACATTTGTTCAAGATATTGTATCAGCCTTCCAGAGCCATTGACAGTATTAGATTGTACCACCATATGTGTTAATGTGGTGAGAAAACTTTTCTGATCTTTACAAGTAAAATCATCCTCCCTCTTTTTAAAAGTAGTCAAACAACTCACATTTACATAACCCTGTATTCCAGTGAAAGTTATTTAGTAACAACTATGTATTGATTAATGACAGGTTTAGTTTCTGATTTATTCCTGGTTTATCATATTTACTCTAACTATTGTGTTTGTCCTGAACACCTTTCCATATCCCTCCTCCCTTTCTGGCCAACTTGCAAGGTGTACAAAATGTCCCGCAGGCTCAAACCATCCTGCATCTTTCACGTCCTCTGCAGTGGAGTGAGCTCTGACGCACGGGCCAAGAAAAACAGAAAGGCCTGCTCGCCATTGCTGCTTTAGATGTGTTAATCCAGGCCCTTCTCCACCTTTGCAAACAGAATTCCACATTTTTGTTTGACACTCAGTTTGTTTTTCTTTGGCCCGGTCTCAGAAGGGACAGAGATGAGGCCCAGAGATTGAGCAATGCTAGTTAAGCATTTGTCATTTGGACTCAGACTCCTTAAAACAGCAACTTGTGTTTTGGTACATTCAAGATGGGTCATAGTTTGAATACTGAAATAGTTTAGAAGTAAATGCTCCAGGAAAGCTCAAGAAACACATTTTGCAACAAAAGTTTGTTAAATTGACAGCTTTTGTGTAATGATTGATCCCGCTACATATGTGGGCAATACGTAACGTCACAAATTTCTCCTATTATACAACACAGGCCACCTGTCTTCATACTTTTGGCACCAACTTTGTTTGCCTAATTTATTAGTTTTATAGCTGGCACAAAATCATTGACTTAATCATTTGGAAAGATTTGAACAATGAAATCAGATCACACAATATTTGACGACCAGCATAGAATTATCTCCCGGCCGACCCACTGGGTCATGTTTACAGGCAGAGCAAAGTGTTCTGCTACATTAATATGGATTGCTGAAATCAGCAATTGCTTTGTTACATGTCGTTAGTTGTTTCACAGTCATTTTTCTCAGACAGATATGTCATTTCAGGAAATGTAAGAGGGAGGAGTTCAGTGCGGTTCATATCTCTTCTCTATTCTGTGTATTGTTTAGTTATCAGGCTTTAGGAAGTGTGTTCAGTTAAAAATGCTCTGCAATGTTGTTCCAGCATCATCCCGTAAAGCCAAAGAGCCAGCTGATGGACAGAGGTCCGTTGAATGATTGGCAAGCCCTGGCCGTCTAGTCTGGTGCTTATCTGCTCTGCCGGCCCTTTTCCCAGTCCAGCCCTGATAACCCTGGACGACGAGCAAAATACAGGATATGACCCAATAACCTTAAATGGCCGCAGGGGGAGTAAATGTGTTTTATTAGGGAAGATTTTTTTCTGTAAAACCCTCGCAGCAGATGAAAGTTTTCACAGGACTCAATGTTTACTGTAATGGTTGGAGACAAATCAGCACAATCCACTTAAAGACCAAAACCCTTCAGCATCATTTCCCCAACACTTGTCTGTTGAGGAAACAGCGCTTTAAAACAGGCAATGAAATGACAAATAACAGGTCACTGTTTACGCTTTTATTAATTCACAAGTTGTAGGGCCAGACGTGGTCGAAGGAACGTTCAGCTTACAGCAGAGCCACTCTCATTTGTTGCAGTCGGAGTTTTCTGTGGGAGTTCAGACATGGAGCGCATGCAGATGTTGAAGGGTTTGGGGTTTGTTGGCCAGTCTTGAAGGGGAAACTCATCCCCCTCCTGTGGTTTTGCTGCTGGTTTACTCCATTGTGAAATGGCTGCTCCAAAATCCCACTGGAAAATGGAAAATTACAGTAGAAGGGTGATGTTATGTAACGTAGTAGTCTGCTAAGTTTATATGCGGCGTAATAAGTAGCTACAATCCTGGTTAGAATTTTTGGCATCCCTGAACAATAAATACAGAGTTTACAATATCCTGAGAAATAAATACAAATGATACAGTTTTGTTTTATCAAAAATAGCAGCCTATAATTAAAATCAATAAATACATAGAAAATTGTTTTTGTAGACTCCTAGAAGCGTCATGCCATCTGCTGGTACTTTCTGCCACATTACTTTTTGTTGAACCTCTGACCCTAGAACATTACCCCAGCAACACTGAGGCTTATCTGGGAAGACTTTTGCAAGCGCTAATCTTTCCTCTTTTTTTTTGCCTTTCTTTCATTGGTTCTATTCAACTTGGCTTTCAAATACAGAACTCTACTTGGTTCAGTGCATAATACAGGCTGAAACAAGCCACCCCAGATGTTTCCAAGTCAGCCTGAAGCTTTTCACTGTTTTTTCTTCAAAAGATGCACCAACCCACACAGATTTCTTAAAAGTGTTACATCTATGAAACCCCTTGACAATAATCTTGAAACAGAAATTTCCAAATGTCTTCCACATAGATATGGACAACTCTCTTCATCATTAAGAAAAACTATTTTGAGGGTGCTGGGTAGCTCAAAAGGGTGCCAAGAATTATTTTTGCAGCACATTATATTGGAAATCCTCTGGTTACATAAAAATGGTTGATTTGCATTTATTCAGAAGATATTATACATTATGTCCTCCAATAGTTCAGTACGGCTGTAGCATTACTTATCTAAGACATCTTGAACACCATCCAAAAAAAAGATAACTTCAGACAGAACGTATCAAATAGTGGCGTGTGAATTAATCCTTTCAAAACCTGCATGACATCTATCCTTCTTGCTTTCTACTCTGCCATACTGCTGCGTTTCATGGTATGTGACAGCTTGATTTATCTCGGCAGAACGGTGTGAAATGTTTGAAAGGAATACAGACGGCCTCTGCAATATGTGCCCTCCTTCACACAAAAAATTACACATGTAGGAACTGTTTGGAAAGGAACACTTGTTCCATTATGTAATGCTGGTCCATTATTAAGCAGTTGTTCGCTCAGCCACTTTTGCAAATATGTCTCAGTTAGCGCTTCTCTATCTGAGCACTATGATAAGCAATAGGACTTTTCTGAAGCCCTGGTCCTCGTCCCATTTCACTAAGGTAGTTGTAATGTTAAAAAATCCATAAAGTATGTTTAACTGTTTTGTTTAACTCCATGGGAGTATTAACTGAACGTGTACAATACAAGAGGTTTAGTATTGTTCACACACGGTTGAAATTCCTGGCCAGCAGGCATCACACAAGAGACCATAAACATCTCCCGAAATAGCAGGGGGCAGCACTGACCCCCTATAGACGAGGCAAACATTTTGCACCACTTCCTAGGCAGACGGACCCAGCCCAGCAATGGTCTTTAATCAAAGATTTTTTTTTTTTCTTTTTTACAAAAGAACAATTGGACCACATGTCAAATCTTAAACAAGTCCACCCAGCACTGTACCCCTCAGCTTCACCCCAGCCAAGAACCAGCACTCAGCAGAAATGTGCACGAAACACACGGGACAATAGAGATTTCAAGCTGCTGGCCAAAGTCACCGTTCAGTTTCAAGGGCAGCACACGTGGGCACATACTTGATGTAGAAATATCGTGGCCCCTTTCTCTTCGTTCTCAGTTTTCTTTCAAGCAGGTTAGTTAACCTCTGGGCTTCCATGTAACAGATGCACTGCAACCAAATTAAAAAGTAACAGTCTCACATATCATTTGGTGGAGAGTAAACATTACACACAGCGTCAACTTGTGAGGAAACTATCTTTCTCTTATATAACCAAGTAAACAGTGTCTGTTAATTCTGACAAACAATAAGAAAGGGTGTCAGAGAGGGTCTAGCCATGGAATTAACCCTGGAATTCAGGTCTCTGATTAAACAATAACTGACTAAAGATCTCTGTTCAACATTGATCACAAGAGCTTGCCGGTGTGAGTTTACACGCTTAGCTTGAGCTGCCCTCAACACACTTAATATTTGGGAACTAATGCTGTGTTGCCAGAGCTAACAGATCTTGATCAACCAATGAAAGTTGAGATTAGATTAATTTGGAAAGAAAAATTCACAGCTGAGAAGTTACATGCTGCCCAACATAAAATACATTCTCACAGCTCATTTGGAGCACTTGCTAAATCCCTTTTACTTCTCTAACAACAAAAATGAGCTAAGGGCATTCAGGTCAATTGCTTTTTCCTGTTTGGTGAACAATATCAACCAGCAATTGTTTGTGCTTGCACCATTTGCCTTTGTTTCTGATTAAATGACATCCTCCATAGACTGGATTTCCACTAAAGCACAGTAAGGGAGTTTCTCTTCTGCTTATGAGCTTCAAGGCCTTAAAAAGAAAAAGGAGAAAAAAAAAACCTTTTCATTTCACCCCCCCTTGCATTCTCCAACTATACATTTCAAAGAGGGAAAATTATATAAATACCGTCTAAAACAGGACTCGTTTTGCTGTGTTGCCAATATTTGATTTTTAGGCACAAAGCACACTGTGGGGGAAAGTTAAATTACAATCCCTGGTCCACCCTGCTCTTTTACCCACATGCACACGTCGCATCATTCAACCAAGAACATGCTGACTGTTTTCTTCTCACAAAAACCTCTCTCGGCTGCCCCCAAGACAAGTAAATACAATTCCTCATAATATATACCATTATGTTAATAAGAAAATCCAGAAGCACTAAAGCAATAGTCTTGATGCCCATTTTTAGCACATACATGTGAGACCACAATTCAAACAAGATTAATTCTAAAACAACAAATCCCTCGAGTTTGTCCAAAATTCATTAAATAGCATCAGTCTCGACTTGCTCCTTACGATAAACTTCAGGGTTCATAAAAAGGCCACAAATGGTGCAGACCGCCGTCATCACAACAGTTCACTGGAGGTGACATGACACAAGCAGAAGCAGTAAATCAGAAATGAAAATCATTCATATTATCATGGCAGCCGTGCTCTCTTATTTCCGTATGCCGTCTCCACCTAGTGGCATATTGTCCAAAGTGCACATTGTGGCTTTATTTGTTCACAGACTTGGGAGTTATCTCAATATACTTAGATTTTTTTTTAGTAATCAAATTTGTCAAAAACAATATTATTCGTGATAATATTATGACTGGCGGATTGAAAAATTCCCTGTAAATCGACATAATTTAAAGACAACTGGCAAAATCAAAACTTTTTGATGAATTCAGATGAATTCTGCTGCTCTGCTTCGACATGGTTGATAACTCACTGGCTCAAAAAACATTATCTTGTATTAGATGCCATTTGCATTTCTGCTATGACATGTTGGTTCGCTTAAGCTGATTTCATATTAAAGTGATTTCCACAACACAGTCCAACCCACCTCAAGATCAGAGCTGACTGGGGACGAGTCGTAGGACATATCTGAGGAGCAGAGGCTGTCCACTCTGATTACTCGCACCACCTTATGGAGAATACCGTCACGCACACCTTCCTTCGACAATGTCACTTCTTTAAGGGACATTTGCTTGGAGGGGGGGAAACAAAAAAGCACTTTAAGACAACTAGAGGGGAAGATTTCATATAAAGATTACATTAGCTGCTATTGCTATGAGTGTGTGGCAAAAGCCTTTATCAGCTTACTTTTCTTGCAGGTTGAAAACTCACATCCATGTAGTGGCCCATCTCAGTCATCTTCTGGGCATTTTTTGTCTTTGAGGAAAAGGTTGAATACTGTAATATTCAATCCAAGACATTAGTAAAAAAAACAATAAACAAATCAAATTAGCACAGATTTGTGTAAATGACATACAGTTACGCCCAGAATGTTTGATGTAGAAGGTTTCTACAGGTTGGAAAGAGTGTAAGAGACAAAAGTCTTGAGATAAAGTAAGAGAAAAAAAAAAATTATTTGTTACAATTATTACAAAAATCCCAAGTTCGGCATGTTGCGTGCTCTTTCTCAGCAATCGGTGGTAAAGCCTTTATTTGTTTTTACTGCAATCAAATGGTTTTTGTAACTGCAAAGCAAGCTTTTTACATGTCTTGACTGGGATTTGGCGATCATCGCTCCTCATTAATAATCTCCAGGTCTTTGAAATTGGAGGTTTTTCTTGTCATCACTGATCTTTCCCTCTATACACTGATTTTTGGTATGAATTGGGTCAGGGACTCAGGCTGAGCCACTCCAACATGTCGATGATGTCAACCACTGATTGACTGATTGCTTCCTGCTTCTGAAGAGTGCAGACGTGTCTCTGCTTCCTCCTGCTGCTTATCGCTTTATTTGCTTTTAAATCATTTTACTTCTTTCCACAAGTCTTGGATATAATTTTATTCTTTTTCTTTTAAGTGAACCAAGACTTTTTAAAATCATTTTTATTCTTTTTACATCTTATCTGACGAGCCAGCGACTACAATCCTTTCAACATGCCCTGTGAAAGCTGTCGGATATATCAACAAGAAATTTGGGCGCTACAAGTAAGGATTTTTGCCATAGAAACTGAAATGGGACTTCATGAAACGCTCCCAATGGAATCCAGTGGTAAGAAGTCCACATTTACTTCCAAAGGAAAGGGTGAAAAAACTGCTACCTCCAACTTAAAGCTAAATGATACTGTGTCTTTTCCAAGACTCTGTAAAGGCACGTATGATGGACTTGGTGCAAAGCCGAAGAATCGTCAAACTGTTGGTATCAACAGAGAATATGTAACATCACCCGGAATAAAGTTAACAAACAGATTTTTACCACTGTCAGAGCCAAATGTGACTGAGTGTAACAGACAGAGAGACGGTACAAAGAAGCAGATGGACAGAGAAACTGTGTCGAGTGTCAAGGTCAAAGATACTCTTGTGCTTGGAGACGGAGCCATATCTAATATAAACATAAACAGAATGGTTACATGCAGCTATCCAAGTGCCACTGTCTCTGACATCACAAGATTACTACCAGAGGTACTGGCAAAACACCAAGGGGTGAAACAGCTGATTGTGCACGTGGGTGCAGTGGACATCAGAGAGAATCAGTCTGAAATCTTAAAAAAAGACTTTGAGAAACTGTTTGAGAGTCTTGATAAAGTGACAATACCAACATTCATAAGTGGACCTCTCCCAAACATCGACAGGAGGATCAACAAATTCAGCCGGCTGCTTCAGTTGAACACATGGCTGTCCAAAGTCTGTGAGTCCAGAGGACCTCATTTCATCGAGAACTTTAATCTTTTCTGGCAAAGAGATGATCTCTTTCAAAGAAAAGGCCCACACCTGAACAGAGGTGGAGTGAGACGACTGACGGATAATCTTCTCCACGCTCTGAGGCATCAGAAGGGGCCAGGGCCAGGACCAGGACCAGGACCAGGACCGGGTCCTGTGCTGCCGCAGAGAGAGAAGACGAGCCAGAGAAGAGCTCCTGCCTCGCCACCCAAGGACCCAGCAAAGGATTCAGCCACAGCAGCCACAGCAGCACCTCCAGCATCCCGAACACAGGATTCAGCAGCTCCACCATCGCCTTCACCACGGGCCTCACCACAGGCCTGGGACCCACCTGCTGCATCTACACCCTCCAGAGATGTTTCACCATCGTTCTCTTCTCCACCGTCACCCAGGAGATTTCCTGATCACCTTGAAAGCTTGGTGAAATCGGGGATTAAAATGGTTCCTCTCACGCCAAACATGGCAAGATCAAGAATTCTATCCTCAAAGAAGCATCGAGCCCCTCTCCCTCCCCAGCCTACTCCATCGACCAAAGCCCCCCCAGCTTGGCCCCCATCACCGGTGCCCACAGCTGTCATTTCCAACAGCGTCAATGCTGTTGTCTAGGACACTAAGGGCCTCTGTGTTGGTAAACACCATCTCAACCAGAGGTCCAAGGATGGAGTGAAGAGAGGGACAATCAGACTGTCCAATCAGAGAAATCTTATCCATATCCCTTGCAAGAACACAGCATCCAGTTCAACTATAACTAATCTCAAACACGCAGTACTCAATGTCAGATCTTTAAGTAACAAATCATTCTTAATTAATAGTTTTATTTCCTCTCACAATCTTGATTTTATGTTTTTAACTGAGACGTGGCTCGACAAAAACACAGCAAATGCAGTCCTGATTGAGTCTAGTCCACCTCACTTCAATTTTGTGTCTGAAACACGAGAAAACCAGAGGGGTGGGGGTGTTTGTGCCATGTTTAGGGACAATATACCCACCCACAAGTTGTCATTTGGGTTTTTTTCATCATTTGAGTATGTGTCATTCAAAATGGAGATAAAACAATCTTCCATACTTTATATCACCATTTATAAACCACCACAGAATTGTTTTATTGATGATTTTACTGAACTACTTTCAATTGTGTGCACTGCTTTTGACTGTTTAGTCATAACAGGGGACTTGAATGTGCATGTGGACGTAGCGCATAACAAGGAAGCTAAAGAGCTCACTGCTGTCCTTGAAATGTTTGGTCTAACTCAGCATGTGACTGAGCCCACCCACAACAGAGGGCACACTCTAGATGTGCTCATTTCAAGGGGTATTGTTATTTCAAACGTGAATGTCGTTGATGTTGCTTTATCTGATCATTTCTGTGTTTTCTTCGACCTATCTACTTTACCCAAAACACCAGCTGGGTCTGCAGTTGTTCGGGGAAGACTCATAAATGACAGAACAGGGACACAGTTTATGGAAATGATTAGGTTTGAGAACACCCTGTGTTCTGATGTTGATGATCTGTTGAACTCTTACACATCAAGTCTCTTAAATGTTTTGGATACCATTGCTCCTGTCAAGGTTAGAATGGTTAAAAGTAGGCAAAGGGCGCCATGGAGGAAAGAAGAGTCGGTCAGGGCACAGAAAAGGGAGTGCCGGAGAGCCGAACGGAAATGGCGCAAGTCAAAGCTCCAGGTTCATTATGAGACTTACAAAGAAAAGCTATGTGTGTTCAACCAGACTTTGCGTAGAACAAGGGAGAGTTATTTTTCTGAAATCATCAAAAACTGCAGTAACAACTCTCGTGTCCTGTTTGCTACAGTAAACAGATTAACAAACCCTCCAGTTTCACTGCCTTTAGAACTCATTTCTACATCCAAGTGTAATGAGTTTGCAATATTCTTTAATGACAAAGTTCAAGGCATTAAAAATGCAATAATTTCCACAACACAAATAACTACTCTGCAGCCAGCAAGACACCTAGAGCTGACACATTTCACACCTGTTACTGACAAAACAGTCGAAGAGACCATCTGCAGTCTGAGTTCATCAACGTGCTGCCTTGATGAGTTGCCCACTAGATTCCTAAAGTCTGTGCTGAGCAGTTTGTTACCACAACTCGCTCATCTAGTCAACATCTCACTCCAGACTGGAACATTTCCAAAGGCCTTAAAAACTGCTGTCATTAAGCCTCTTCTAAAGAAGAGCAATCTTGATGCCACAGTACTGAACAACTACCGGCCCATATCAAACCTGCCATTCTTAGGCAAAGTCCTTGAAAAAGTTGTATACCAACAGCTTAGTGACTTTCTCCTGTCTAACAATGCTTTTGATACTTTCCAATCAGGCTTTAGGCCCCACCACAGCACTGAGACAGCTCTGATCAAGGTGACAAATGACATCCACCTGAACACAGATGCAAGTAGAGTCACAGTCTTAGTTCTGCTGGACCTGAGTGCTGCCTTTGACACAGTTGACCATGCGATCTTATTACAGAGGTTAGAAGACTGGGTGGGAATCTCTGGTCGTGCTTTAAACTGGTTCAAGTCCTATCTGGAGGACAGGAAATATTTTGTTGAAATTGGTAACTGTGTCTCGGACCAAATGGCTATGACCTGTGGGGTTCCCCAGGGGTCAATCCTGGGACCCGTATTGTTCAATCTGTACATGCTTCCACTAGGCCAGCTAATACGCAGCTATAATGTGTCCTACCACAACTATGCAGATGACACTCAGATCTACGTGTCACTGACGGCAGGAGAACACGGGCCTGTAGATACACTGTGTCGCTGCATCGAACAGATCAGTGTGTGGATGCAAAACAATTTCCTCCAGCTAAACTCAGACAAAACTGAAATCATTGTCTGTGGCCCACAGAAACAAAGAGAAAGTGTTATCAGTCACCTTGAGACTCTCTCTCTAAAACCTAACTATCAAGTTAGAAATCTCGGGGTAATATTGGACTCAGACCTGAACTTTAACAGCCACATTAAATCTGTAACATCAGCAGCTTTTTACCATCTAAAAAACATTGCCAGAATCAAAGGAATAGTGTCTAAACCAGACTTAGAGAGACTGATCCATGCGTTTGTCTCCAGCAGGTTAGACTACTGTAATGCCCTGCTCACTGGGCTCTCTAAACGGGCTATAAGACAGCTGCAGTACATCCAGAACGCTGCTGCTCGAGTCCTGACTAGAACCAGGAAATACGACCATATTAGTCCAGTGCTCAGGTCTCTGCACTGGCTTCCTGTCGCTCAGAGAATAGACTTTAAAACAGCTCTGCTTGTGTACAAGTCTCTTCACGGTCAAGCGCCAAAGTACATCTCTGACATGTTAGAGCCATATGAACAGACTCGGGCTCTGAGAACCTCAGGGAGGGGTCTCCTGCTGGTGCCCAGAGTCAGGACTAAACAAGGTGAGGCTGCGTTTCAGTTTTATGCCCCTAAAATCTGGAACAGTCTTCCAGAAGATGTGAGACAGGCCTCAACTCTGACAATGTTTAAATCCAGGCTGAAAACAGTTCTATTTAGCTGTGCATATGACACCTGAAAGTATTTTATCTGCACTCTTCACTTTTTAATTACTTAATGATTATTTTAATGGGTTTTAAATTTCTGTCTTTTATTTTTTTAATTCCTTTTTAATGGTTTTATTGCCTTCTTGTGATTTTATGTAGCTGTAAAGCACTTTGAATTGCCCTGTGTATGAATTGTGCTCTATAAATAAAATTGCCTTGCCTTGCCTTGATTGATTGTGTGTTTTAAATTATTGTCTTATTGGAATACGAAGGACATGTTTTACTGCACACTACCTGATGTTATCCACTTACAGTTTTAATGAAGTCTTTTTTATTTTAAACTGTCCAAGGGTCCTCACCATGTCGGGTAAAAAAAAGAATGGAATGCCATTTCTTAGTCACTTAAGTAAAGATATGCAAAATCTGTCATTAACATCTCGTGTCTTACTATCATTTGTCACTCGTTTAGCTCATCTCCAGCCAGAGGAATCCTATTGGCCAAGCAAAAAAAAAATCACTTATGAATAATTTTGGGCTTAACTTTACGGTAGATACAAGTCACTAAGTTAGTTGGGACGTTTCATGACATCAAAGCTTCTTAAAGAAGTGATAGCAGCAATAACAACAAAATAAACTCACTTTTGTTTGTGCTGACGATGGTATTTGCTGTTTTCTCTGTCGCTCCAGGACAGCGAGATCCTCAGTTTGGACACCTGAACCACTCAAAAGGCTCTCCGTGTCCGGAGAAAGTCTCGTCGACCGCTGCCTGGTTCTTCTCTTGCACCAGTGGATGACTAAAATCTGACAGTGCTGGGTTAAAAGCCAACGAATCAAACCTCTGTACTGTTTTTCGACATTCAAACAAAACATCAAAAATCCAGTTATAGTTCACTCTAGTCCTCTGGTAGTTTGGTGTACTGAGCTTCCCTGAAATCAGCTTTTTAAAAGAAAATGTACAATATTTAGGTTGCATCTGGCGTTGCATTACCCTCCACCTGCTCAATTTGTTGTTTATAACTTCTGATTTAAACATCTGAGCTGTCATCGATAGGATACGATAGTTAATCAAGCTACCCTCCAAACAGAGAGAATACAATGTGATCATACAGTGCCATGCAAGGATACAAGCAGGTCTAGGGAGACACAGCCAATTGATGACAGAAGCCACGGCATAACTCTCATAAGAAACCCAAAATGAGTGTCATAAAGGAGAATAGCCACGGTGTAGAGGGTACCAGACAGTGAGCACAGCAATCTGGAGGAAATGTAGGCCTTGGCCAACTTCTGTCCTCTCTTCTAAAGGGAAGTAAATGCAATCAACTCTCGATTGGACACCATAGAGATTTAATTATCTTGGCTCTGACCCCAGTGTGTTGTTTGTCACTTACCGCTTTACAGAGTGCAGGGAACCTGGAAGTACAGGCAATGAGAAGGGACAGCAGTCCGAGGGTGTAACCAAGAATTTCACCGTTGTCCTTTAGAAAAAACAGGGTAGAGTTATCATGTGTGCTATAATATATGGATATCAGAATTAATCTGTATCCACACTGAAAAACTGGTGCCATTAAATCTGACCATCTAAAGAAAACATTATTCAGCACTTTAGAAAATGATGAGTTGAGTTTAAGTGCACACAGTGTGTCTACAGAAAAACAACACATCGCACATATTTAAACACACTGTGCAACCACACCATAAAAGGACTCCAGCTGGAGACTTGCAGAAGGACTCGCAGCAGTCCTCTCCCTCTGACAGGCTCGGCTGGTGGAATATCATCAACTCTGGACTTCAGGAAACCTCCTGCAACCACCATCAAGACACCCACAGCCAGGAGATGCTGCCTTCTGCGCTTCTTCGCCATCCTCAGTCTCCTTTCTGAGGGAGAACAGCAGGGAACATGGCTGAGCTTCGACAGAGTTACAACATATTCTCTGTTCATTTGTGTGGTTATCTGTAGAGGTTCTCTGATAAGTTTACTATCCATTTTGCCTAAAGTGTGTGGCATCTTGGATGCCAATATTTACACATGCATCTGTGCTAAGTTGTTGCACTTACATTGTCAGGTCGTGGAATTGTCAAGGGATTGTAACATTTGCTCCCAACTTACGTGCTGTTGAGTTCCAGCACAGGAACACAGGGATGCAGCACATGAGGCAATTCACCACATCCATCACGGCAGTAAAAGCACTCATGAAAATCTAGAGGGAGAGAAAGAAATGACACCAGGCCACTACATGCAACAGATAAAAACTACTTTAGTCAAATCATAATACCTGTATGGGCAGCTGCTTGGACAGAATGGCTCCCACTGTGCTGCACAGGTCACCGAGGAGGCAGTAGAGGACTATGACGGTTTCTCCGGCATACTCCCCTGGAAATCTGCATCTCTGATACACGACCCTTAAACAGATACATCGGATTGGATGCAAGACCTTTCGCATTTAAATGACGGGGGTCAATCCAGAATAGGACTTTACTTACAGAAGGCACGACAGCAGTAAAATTAGCGCAGAAACGAAGGTGAGACCAGCGGGGACGCAAAGTTTGTCCGCGTGACGAGAGAAACAGGTGGTGACCGAAGCTTCCCAAAAAGAAACCAGACTTGCGGGGAAATAGTCGGAGATAACTTTGGTGTCACCGTCCACGATTGTTATATTGCCCTCCATTTTTGCAAATACCTTTGTATTAGGCCAGCGTGAAAGTGAGAAGAAGTTGAAGTACGCGTCAGGAGGCGCGCACAGGAATGAGCTGCGTTAATGTGGGGAGGGGCTTATTTACCTGTGATGCACGTGCCCAAGTATTTGTATAACCGCAGCAATTAGACTTACTGAGACCTTTACTCGCATTGGGGTCACAAAAAAACAACAACACAGAAGTCTCATTTTTGTTTCTACAAGACACATTATCTTTTTGAAAAATTTACTTTTTTTTCGAATCTATTCTCTCTGTTCCTTTATCAGTTTTTTTTCCAATCGATTATCTTTTTTTTATTAGATACCAAGATTTAATTTCTAACATTGTACGTGTTCATCTCTGTGTAAAATGTCCTATTGCCTATTTTGTGTTTGGCTCTTTCATCCCATGTTACCTCATTGTTACATTTATTTCACTCTCCCAAAATTCTTCTGAGCGCATACGCCTTGCAAATTCGTTTTTATGTCCCCTAGCTGCGTTTGTCAATCGCTTGTGAAGCATTTTTTGAATGACGTTTGGTTAGTTTGACAGGTACCATATGAGGAAATTTGAAAATAATTCATAAAATTCATTTATACACGCACGTATGTATCGATAAGAGCTGCTTATTTCCACGACTCTTCAAAGTGCATTCACCAACCAACAGTTTGAAAAATTACAGCAATATACAGCATAATCTGAATCATACAGGTCTTATTCAACAATAACATGAGAGAACTAATATTGAGATACAACCTAAATTAAATAGAGAATACAAGGAATGGCACATCTCAAACCAATGTTATATTTTTTGAATATTCAGTCCAATTTGTGAACACAGTTCTTTACTTCTTGGAGACTTAGCCTCTCTTCGGTGCTCTTTTTTTTTATTTTATTTTTTTTTACACCCAACCTTGTTGCTGACCTGTTACCAATTACCACAATTAGTTGCAGCATGCTCCTCTAAATGTTTCTTTTCAGCGCCAGTCACTTTTCCAGCCTTTTTTTTTTTTTTTTTTCTTACCAAAGTTCCATCTTTTTTTGGACACGTTGCGGTTTTTCAAAATGTCTCTCAACACTCTTTCAACATTTGCTATGTTTTCTATGTTCTATTGTGATTAAAATATTGATTTATGAGATTTATGAATGATTGCAAATCTCTTTTTATTCATATTTTACACAGAATCCCAACTTTTCAGGAAATGGGGTTGTAGAAAAACAATTGTACAGTTTGTATACTTATTTTTAAAAATATAAAATATTTGAATGTTTCAAACCAGTTTTTACATTTCCTGGTTGGAGAATGAGCTGTAATATAGCATCATTACTGAATGAGGTTTTTAAAAGAAAACAAGCAGAACAAAAAAATCCAGCAGAAAAACTGTTATGACTAGATGTACTTCCAATTATAGATGTACTTACCAAGAGACCTCACTATTATTTTCTATGGTCAGATTGTACTATATCGTTACAGATGCCACCTCTTGGCTCCACAGCTGAGTTTACCACTTTCCACTGGGGGGAGTCATTTGGATTCGGCGCTCAGAATCAGTACAAGTACCAGCATCCCATCTCATAAGCTTTCAAACGATGATGCAAAGTTCAAAATTATTTGCAAACATACACTTTTCTCTCTCAAATATGACGTGTTACTAAGACAATAAAAATGTGGAAAAGAAGTTAAACACCAACATGACAACATTTGTTTTATTTTGTAACCCAATTTGGTGGCATAGATAATTTTTGCATATGGATAAAGGCAGCATACTACAGTAATTTAACTGTTTAATGAAGACTGTGTGCCATGTCTTTGAACTTTATTTCTAATCGCTGTAAATTTAAAACATTCTGGATGTTGAGTAGGTCCGCTGCTGTCATGGTGGTCCTCTTGATGGAATGCTTTGCACCAGTATATTTTTCAAACCAGAGCATTATATGATTGATAATGCAACTCATTAGTTAAAATCAAGACCTCTCCACACCTGCAGTATTAAGGGGCCGTCGTCCACCTACACCACAACTCAGCATCAATTCCCTTGGTATCACAAATGAGCTGCACTTTTTCATTCCATCTGATACAATCTGATTTATAAAGCGGAGAATTCAGAACATCTTCATGCATCCAGATGCTTGGTAATCCGGCGTAATTTCTCCTTCTTGTTCTGGTTGCTGTGTTTTTTCCAGGGTTTGCCTGCTACCATGTCTGTCTGAGAGTTGCCCGGGACGACTGGTCCACTGCCGAGTTTGTAGCCCATGACTGACTGAACTCCTTTGGTGAGCGCCCGCACATTCTCCTACAAAGAAAAGTCCACCAACATTTAATTCAATCATAAATCGCCCCTCTGTTGCAGTCACGCTTATGGCCCTGTCACACTGTTGCGTATGAGAGAAGCGTATGAGTTGCGTATGAAAATTAATAATATAATTTTCATACGCACGAAAAGTCCTTGAAAATAAAGAATGACTAGCGTATGAGTAGCATATGAACTGCGCATGCCCAGCGTACGTTTCAACGCGCCTATATCAGCAGCCTTTCCACATTGCTCCATTATTGCAGTAGACGACGCGCTATCAACATCTCTCGAGACATTCATCTCGATCATGCCTCCCAAGAAGCAATCGTCGTTTGCCCGGGCCCTGGGCCGAGGTCGAGGAAAAGGCAAAAAAACACAAGAATCATTCTCACCCAAACCTGCTGAAATGCCTGATGCACCTGCAGCTGATGAGTTACATGCTTCTGAGCGATCAAGATCCCCAACTCCTCCTCCTGACCGCTCCCGTGAATCGTCGGTTGCCTGCCGCCTCCATCTCCGCCCGTCTTGCGGAGATGGAGGCGGCAGACGGGCAGAGGCTATAAATACGCTAGTTGTACGGTACACCTTCATGGCAACATATGGCAATTTATGTCCAGCGTTCTCGACCTATCAGTAACATACCTATATCGTACCTCTAGCGTATTCAGCGTATGCCTAGTGTATGCTTAGCGTATTAACCATACGCACAAAAGTTTTGAGCATGTTCAAAAATTTATTTCTGCCTCAGCGTATGCCAGCGTATGCCAGCGTGCTTGAAACGTATACAACCTATGCCTAACGTTCCCCTGGCGTATGTCAGCGTATACCAGCGTATGAGTGATAATTTTCATACGCAACTCATATGCTTCTCTCATACGCAACAGTGTGACAGGGCCTTTACATATGATGCCTTTGTGACAACTTGTAAATTATGTACAGGGATTTTTTCAGACGAACAAGAGGTCCGGGGATGTCTCTTACCTGGTGGAAGAAGTTCTTGTCAACAACATTTTCGATTCTTCTGATTTTCTGTTTTTTATTCGTCACTGTGGAAAGGTCCCCGTTGTCCAAGTCTCTTTTCAGGAACTTGCTGTGCTGTGGCTGGAAGTCTTCAGCATTAATGTGTGGGGGAGGATGGCAGTAGAGAAGTTTGCCCTGTAAGGAGTAAACATTTGGAGAGTGGGCAAGGCGTTCAAGGGCTGCACTGCTCATCCTCAAAAGTAAATGTTAAACATTTTGAAGCTGTGATTTACAAGAGAAATGTAAATGATTTTAATGTAATGCAAATAATTCAGAAATGTGATGCAGTCTTATTTCTCTCATTCATCCTGAATAAATGGCCGATTGAGGATGAACACTGTGCTGTGATTCATGCATGTAACGTTTCCTCCATTTGTCAAGTTATGCAGTAATAAAGGCTAATTAATGTGCTGCTTTAGGTAAATTTAAGAGACCATGTGCCAAGAATGGTTCAAAGACAATTGAGTCACGATTTAGGCATTTTGTTTAATCAATCTTGGTGAAATCTAACACACTTCAAAATGAACAAAAAAATTATCTTAAAGGCTGTGTCCTTCTCTCGACTTCTAAGTTCAAGTTTTATATCTTAATTTTGTTTAACAATAAAATCAGTTAACGTCCCCCAAATGGACATTTTACATGATACAACATAAACTGCAGAAGAATTACACTTCATGAATGGACTAAAAAGATACACAACTGAAGTCCTTCACTTCAGGAAACACTACCCTGATCCGCCCTCTTAGGACATCACCTGTTTCGTCCTAGCTCCTTACGCACTTATTTGTTTCCTAAATTGTCTTTGTTTTTTAAAATGTCTTCCCATTTGTCTAGGTACCTAACTTACCGCACTTACTCTAGCACTAGTTATGCTCTTAGCTGTTTGGCTTTGGAAGGAAATGCACTTATGATTTCTTGTGACCTGAAGTTCTTTTGCCTACCGATGTGGAACACACTTATTGTAAGTCGCTTTGGATAAAAGAGTCTGAAAAATGACCGTAATGTAATGTAATGTCTGCACTGTTGTGTAATGTTGCAGATTTGCAAGAGGATAAAAATCCCTTTTTTTTCTTACTTAGTTCATCTGGTCATGACAGAAATATCTTATTCATCAACTGAAAGAGATTTCCTCAACAGTTAGGTATTGCGTGCAGAGGCCCTGAAGCCCTGTCTGACGTCTTGACATTGTGGCACCTGCACCAACAATCAACACAACTGAAAACTTACACAAACATAATCCTTCAGGATGTACCGGGATGACCTGGGCTGATCAGGCTGGCCGTGTGCTGTCATGAAACCTCTCATGTCTGAAACAGAGGGAAAGACAGAACAATAAACTTTATGCAACTCAACTTGTGAAACAATATTTAAAAAAAAAGAAAAATGAAATTGGCATATTTTTTTGTTAATATCCAACAGAAACACTACGAATGCTTGGCAGCCTCACATCCATATGCCATCAGCATCTCTTCAGAGGTGGGGGGCCTGTCAGGGTCTTCATCTTCTCGCGGTCTGATGATGTTGATGCCGTATGTGCCTTCCAATACAAGTCGAGGGATTGTCTGGCAAATGTAACTTATTCATTAAGGACTTAAGGCCATCTTTGTCAAAGTACCTTCTGGTGTTCCCCCTCTCTCTGTCCCCTGCTTCCTGTCTCTCTACACTGTCCTATCTAATAAAGGCATAAAAAGCCCCCCCCCCCAAAAAAATATATATATAAAATTAAATAAAATTAAAAATAATAACAGGAGCACACTAGTTTTTATGTTTCCAAAAAAGGATATAAGAGACACTGCAGGTACATGATCTCTCATCTGGTCAATGGGGAGAATTCCTGAACAAATCATCTCAGCTTTGGTAGAAACAAAGGAGGGCATGACCAGACCTGGACAGTCGCAAAGACACAGGCCCGGCTCCACATAGAGAGTCTGTGATACATGTCAAGAAAAGGACAAAAACAATACTTTAAGCTTTTTTTCTGATGGAATCTACAAGATGAATTTATGTGGCAAGAAGAGTTCTACCTGAAAGTGCTTAGTGTGTCCAGGAGTGGCTGAAACAGACACCTTCTTGTTCCTCATAATAGTGTTAATGGTGGAGCTCTTTCCCACATTTGGATACCCAACCTGGTGAATACAAACAGAAAGTAATTCCTTTTCATTTCTGTCCAAAGTGTGGACCTCCTGAAGTAGATTAGCCTCTCAGGACCAACTGATTCCTGTGTTTTCACTCAATATGAATGAACAAACTAATAGTTAAAAACTCACAGGGTGACTGTATCACTGCATGCATTGAAGTGTTTACCCACCAGTCCCACTGTCAGCTGTTCTTCTTTACACGTGGTGCCATTATGTACAGCTTTAAACATATTCAGCAGCTCATCTTTGTGCAGCAGCCGGCTGGAGTTGTGGAAGGATTTACTGGATGAGCCGGCACCGCCTCCCTCTGCTTCCTCCTCATCTTCTGAACAAGTGTGCCAGTCCTCCTCATCAACCGTTACTCTAATATGCTGCTCCTCCTCTACGTCACTCTCCTCTCCTTCTTCCCCTCCATCCTCCCCTTCCTGACTCAAGTCTTCATTACGTGGGGAGCCGTCTTCTGGATCGGAGGAGGACGGATCGGATTCTGGGTCATTCACTTCCATGCCCTGTGAGAAGAAATGTTTCACACTTTGGCTGCTGGGTTTAAAAGCAGTGGAAAGTCATATCATTGACAACAGTCTGATGACATACACCTGTTTCAGAGGATGTAACATTATTCGTCTCAAAATTGAGCCTCCACCTCCTCACCTTCTCCTCTGCATCCAGCCTGTCGCTCTCAGCCAGGGCAGACCAGAAAACTGCCCTAAGCCCCTCTTTCTCAAAGTACCTGGCCCAGAGTCGTCTCTGCTCCCTGGTGAGCAGGTCTGCCTTATTCACCAAAATCATGTTCACCTTATTCGGTGAGACCTCTTTCACATATGCCTCCTGGTGGCAAACAACAGGAGAGAAGTGTTACAGTCACTGGAACAGAAATTGAAAGCTCACCTTCACGCAGTATTTTATTTGATTACGGGCAGCAAGTCACTCACAATGAAAGGGTGTTTATCAATTAAAGTTCTTCAAAATTATTATTTTACTTATTCAGCATCAGTTATATTCAGGATGTTAGAAAAAACTTGGTTAATTAAAAAAAAAAAACTCAAAACCAAAAGTAAGAGCATCCAAGAACACACAAAACCGAAACCCATTGCAGGCCTGTCTGTCACTGTGTAACACGAGAAGAGGCAGCTTGTTTCCATAGAAAATATTAACTTACCAGATCAACACATCTGAACAGCAAAGGATTTCTGGCATCAACAATCTGAGCAACGACATCACTGAGGAAAAAAACAAAACAAACAACGGTTTTGCTTTTGGCATCTCAGAAAAAGAACATATCCCTCAACTAAGGACAGATGTAAACTGACAGCACAGTATAGCTCTTTTAGTTTTACCTCCTTTCGATCACTCTCCACAGCTGTCTCCAAAATTCAAGGTTCCTCTCGAACGGGGTTAGAATCAACTTCTGCTCCTCTTCCAGTCTTTGGAAATAAAACCGTTAGATTACTGACAGATAAGCACTACGTGGGAAAATGTACCAAATCTTTCGCTGTAAACAAAACGTTTGTTTCTTAACATGTAATAGAAATGTCTGCATTGCCTTATTGCTTCTTAGTTACAAAACTAACATGATCTGAGCATGACATACTGTGCAAGCTCTCGTCTCCACTTCAAGAAGCTGTCCTTTTCTGCCTGCTGAAGGGCATCTGGACTGGTGCTTTCATCCCAGTGGGGACTTGAAACACAAAGAGAGACAACACTTTAGGATGCAAAGCATACTTAAATGCTGCCAAATTGAATAGAACTGATCAACATACCGTCGAGGTATTCTGAGAAAATGCTTGTTTTCTTCGTGAAGCTGCTTCAACCTGGTTTTCTCCTCAGCTGTCAATAAGCCTGCTCTGGCTTCAGCTGGCACAAACTTGATGTTGAGTTTCTCTAAAAGCACAAAGAAACAACAAACCAGTCACACATCCCAGCAGAAAAAGGGAAGCTGTGCGAGAAAATACTTAATTTGGACTCACGTCTGGGAAATAACAGTCAATAGATGTACAACAGTGGCACTTTACAGTCGAGATTGTACTTCGAGCTACAAAACTACAACTGTTGAGGCTTTGAATACAGCACTTCATGGTAAGTGAAACGTATACATAATTATTCGTCCCAATCCACATGTTTTTATTTCATAAAAACTAATCAATCAACTCATTTTTCTTACCTGCAACAAACTCCGTTCCTGCCATTTCAGCAGTAGCAAGAAAGTCATCCATAGAATTTTGTTCTGTCACTGACTGCAGGTTCAGCCGCCCCCAGTCATAGCCATCATTCAGTTCACTGGTGTGGAGCTGGAGAAGCGATACAAGAGTCAGCTGAGGTCTGCTCCACTGACTAATGAAACATTAGCGTGCTCTGGAAAAGCCTCTCCAGAAGGAAACTGACTCTCGAAGAGACATACCGTGTTTCATTGACAGCAAGAAGCTTTTCTGGTTGTTTATTCCCATTAATAGTTTAATTCCAAAACACTGCGTGAGCAATAATAGCGAGCTCAGCACATGCTCTTCATAATGTTGTACGATTATATGACAAACACTGCCTATAGATAATCTTCTCAAAACGGTCTGGCACATGCTTACTTTAAACTAGTAGAAAATTAGTTCAGGCCATGTCATACCCACGAGTCGTTCCTCTTGGTTCCTCGGCCAGCCTGGAGTCTCTCCTTTATCAGAGATCTGCCGAGTCCTCCTGCACCACCGCCGGGTTTCTTCTTCCCCATAACCACCTCTGAGGTTACAGCAAAACACCACAGAAATACTACACTGACTGGTGTAAAAACTGAGCTCTCCGTCGCTAACAAGCGTATTCCATGTGCACAGCGTTGTTGTCGTCAGAGACGGAAGTGGGAACAAACCACTCAGATCACACATCCGGGTTATTAATTTCCCGGCTGCGTAAGATATTAACGGCGCATTAGATTAATAAACAGGTAGTTAATCTATTAAAAAGAACGCCACGGTAAGAATTTCTAATGTTCCTTGGGTTTTTTACTAACCAAACTTATTGTAGGCGGAGTAACTATGGTGGTACATCCCAGTTGCATGTACAGCTATTAAATGTGCTCTGACGAAACAGGTGAAATGAAGAGGAACGTTCCTAATGCGCAACATTTTTATGTAAATAGGGTCATCAGTTGTTGATGAGTGCAGGCAGACACGAATATGCTCATTAGAGCAATTGTTTGGGACAATTTGCTTGAAAGTAGTTTGCTTTTTTCCCATCCTACCGTCACACAAACGTAACAAACGCGCTTCAAGCAACAACCAGACGATGGCAGCATAAATCATCATGTGGCTACAGCCAAGTCCACTTCCACTTAAACTAATGTTAGTCTCCATCCAGCTGATTTAGGCCATTTATTGGTGAGGTGGTTTAAGATTATTGAATGTTGATTTGGTTGATTTCATTCATGAAGCTGCACTGATGTCTAATTTCGAATAAAGAATTTGACTTTTAAAAATAGCAACAAATTGTAAAATATTTTATGTAGAGATATGATTTAAAAAAAACTACCCACTAAAGATCTGAAATATAGTTTTTTTTCAGTGTATATTAAACTGATATATAATAATAATAACATAAAGTCTGTGTCTCTTTGTCACTCAGTAGCCTATAGAAGACAACATGAATGCAGCTTTTTAGCAATATTTGGGATTTCTCCGTACTGTTAAGAAACATGAAAATGTCCATTTCCAGATTCCTAACGATTTTGTTCTCAATTGTTGCATTTAACCTGTACAGAATATTCCATGTTTATGTCTTCGGACATTTTGTAGTCATATCTTAATTCAGATGCATACAGAAACAAAAATCAAACGTTGGTTCAGCCCCCCCTACAGTCAGGCTGAAATGGTTTCTCCCTGTGTATAAATATATGAGCCCGCACCTCAACACAAGATTGCACTCCGCACTGCAATATAAGATCGGAAATCCTACGATGGACAGAGACTTTAAGAGGATGGACAGATGAAGTACGGTGTCTTAGCGTTTAGTTCCCAAATAGTAGCATATAAATGACCTGACAGGCACTAAACGCTTCTAGGATTTAGTAATAAAAAGTTTTCTCTCTCTCTCTCAGTGTTGCTGTTGAGTGTAAACAGCAATACAATGCTGCCTTGGAAGAAGAACAAGTTCGATCTGATCGAGGAAGACAAGCAGTCCAAACAGAAGGGCTATGCGGTGAGTCTCAACTACTCTGCGCTCACCTCTTTCGCCAAGTCCTGCCCTGAAAGCGCACTCAACAGGGTGGGCAGCATGTTCAAGTCAAAGAGGAAAAAGGTGAAGATCACCAACGAGGACCCCACATACACGGTGCTCTACCTGGGGAATGCCACCACAATCCAGTCCAAGGGAGACGGCTGCACGGACGTTGCTGTGAGCAAGATCTGGGGCAAAAGCGACATGGGCAAGAACGGCACCAAGATGAGGCTGACCATCAGCTCGCAAGGCATCCGGATGGTGCATGTGGATGACAAGGCCAGGAGGCCAGGACACTTGTACTTGCTGCACCGGATAACCTACTGCGTCGCAGATCCGCGGCTACCCAAGATTTTCGCTTGGATTTACAGGCACGAGATGAAGCACAAAGCGGTGATGCTGCGCTGCCACGCAGTGCTGGTGTCCAAGCCCGAGAAGGCAAAGGCCATGGCGCTGCTTCTGTACCAGACCTCGGCTACAGCCCTGGCCGAGTTCAAAAGACTAAAACGGAGGGACGATGCCAGGCACCAGCAGCAGCAGCTCATAGGCGAGCAGACCATCCCGTTGGTCCCTCTCAGGAAGCTGCTGAACGGACAGTGTTACTACAAACCTCCAGTGGAGCGCAGCCGGAGCGCGCCCAAACTGGGCTCCATCACAGAGGACTTGGTCGGGGAGGAAGAGGAGGAGAAAGCGATGCACTTTGAGTGTGAGGACATTCTGGACACGGACCGTGATTGTGTTTCTAACGGTAAACACGAGTTAACGCAGATCATTAATGATTTAGGGGAGATGAGCATAGGAAACGACGTGCAGACTCTAAAAGCTGACCTCAGAGTCACCAGACTTCTCTCTGGGGAGAGCACGGGGAGTGAATCCTCCATAGAAAGCAACCACGAGCCCCCTCCACTCAGCAATGGTCTTGAGGAGGTAAAGGTGCTGGGAATTGCCTGAATTGATGCAATTTTGTGCGCCTCTCACACATTCCTTTGAGTCACAGTGTCTCCGCAAGCAAGTTTTCCTCAACTGAGTGTTTGTCAGATCTGTGCCTCTACGACTAATTGGGGGAATCCAGAATAGATCAGCTTCTGGGACAGCTACCACACACAGATACATAACAAGGCAACTGAATGTTACTTTATTATGTTCACACAAAAAAAAGTGGGGGAGAAAAAACAAGTGCACATTTGAGAGATGGCCGATTCGACGACAAAATCCCAGTGCGCCTCAGGACTCACAGCAGTAATTCCATCTCCTCTATTTAAGAGGATTTGTTGCAGCTGCAAGCTTGTTTACCTAACTTTTTTTTTCTAACTTGAAGTGGCATTTTTCTGTTGAATTATGCCAATGTCGATCCAAAAGCAGCATTCCGTTTTAAAAGCACGTTTTGTTCTTAAGTGTTTCGGTGGGTCTAAAAAAGCTCCCTTAATTTCCCTGTCAGGGCGCTTCTGTGACAGACTGTTCTTTAGTTTTATTTTTGCACTGTCGTGTGGAATTCCTATATATGTTGGTGGGTATGTTGTCTGAAACATAAATGTTATATCTTTGCTGTGCAAAAGGAAAAAATACCTTCATGTATTAAGATGTAAAGCAAGTTTTAATTATGAATATGCTATTTTTTAAGAAATATAAAATGTGGTTTGATATGTGAACCTCTAGAATGATCAATAAAAAACCTTCATAAAGTTGAATGTGTCTGTTGAAATTTTTGTTCTCACTAAATATGATTTACATGGAGAGCTTCCAAGGATCAGCTTGACAAAGCTAGTAAAAGGTCATATAGAGACAACACAGAGAACAATGTATCTATCACAGGTTTAAAGGTGTTGCCACCAGAGTCTCTGTGTTGAAATGTGTATTTCATCGAATAGTCTCTCAAAGATCCTTTTTTTTTTAACCAAATAGCTTTCAAGGAACAGAATGTGAGATATTTAGTCAAGGTACTGAGGGCCCATTCATTCTGACTGGCCACAGGGAAGGCAGGCAGGCCACACATCATGAGGGCGTCAACACAAGACGTGGCTGATGGAACATCACACAGATCCTTTAATGACAAGGCAGCAGTTGCAATAGACACCATTGCATAATGTTGTTTTGTGTGTCTTCGCCCAGAAAGATATCGCAGATTATCAGAGATTCAAAACATTGCTGTTACTCTGTATGCTGCAGCTCTGAAGGCATGTGATCATTCCATTCACTTCAACGTACAAGTATCTTTTATCCATATTCACTCTGTTTTTTTTAATCGGAAACATCTGCGTTCATTATGCTGTGTGTTACTTTGACTTCAAATGACCCCTTTGACCCCAGCAAATGGAAGATAAGATCCGTTCTCTTAGATGTCACCATATCATACTCGATATGTGATATACCCACAGAGGCAAAGAGACACTGTCACATCTCATGCTGCCTCATGTGACCTGTGATCAGTGACGTATGTGACTTGGTGGCAGCGACACCACTTCTGCAGCTCTAAATGTGGAAAACTTGTCACTTCCCTTTCACAGACAGCTCCAACACGCATTCGGAACAGTTCTCGAAACTTATTTGGATGAGACAGCGATTACTTTATGGCTTTCATATTAACCTCGATAGTCCTGTTTCTGGGCCAACAGGACAGAACAAGACACAGAAGGGGAAGAAACAGTCTTACTGTAGACGGATATAGAGGGATTGTGTATTTCATACAGCTTCATCGGAAATGTTGAGGTATTCATTAAAATCAAAAGCACTCCTACGATTGATTTAGAATAAGATGGAGAGGGATGGGGTTAAAGTATTTCAGCCAGTGGTTGGTGAGTCCTATAAAAAGCTCCACTGCAGCTCATTATGAATTGATGTGCCTTCAGGTGCACACACACACACACACACACACACACACACACACACTCTATGAATAGAAACTGGCTTATTTGTGGCTTGTCAAACACGCTGAGATGCAGAGCTAAAACGGGAACAGAGCACAGAAACCCACACAACTAATTTTTCTTCCTCTTGTGGTGTGATACCATATCTACACCAGCTGCAGCTTCTTGAAGCTATCTCTTATACTACAAAGACAACATGACATAATCAGCATCTACATTAACATAACAATTAAACAACAGGCTATTTGTGTGCTGTTGCTGCCTTTTAGGGCCACTCGGTGCTTTTCTAGGTGGATGTCTGGCCCTGACCTACATTCTCATACATCTTTTCTTGTGTCCCACCTCAGCAGCAACAGCTGAGGTCTTGCAATCTCTCAGGGTTAACTGGCTGTCAGCCACTCGTGCAGCCAGCCCATTCATTCAAGTAAAAGCTTAAAAGTGTTTGCAGAAGACGTTTTCAAGCTGTCGAGGAAGAAAGCAAAGTTCCTGACCGATAAAAGTTTCTTTACAGAGGCTTTTTGACATTCACTGGTCACGTTCACTTTTCCTTGAACAAATACTCAGGTGTTTGCTTGACCTACTGTCAGACATGTGAGTCTCAAGCAAAATGTCACATGTTCGAGATCATCGTTGTCTGTCCGGTACAGAAACCAAGCTGTGTAAAACAAAAATATATTAAGGATTGGACAGATGAAAGATTTTTTTCTCTGTGAAAAATCATCATCATCATTAAAGAAATATACCTTTTGTTTTGAGCAAGTAGGAAAGTAAAAGGATGGTGAAAAATATGGCATGTGATAATAAATAAATAAAGAAATAATAGTCATTAGCCATTTTTTAACCCATCATTTTGAAACTGTAACAATTTGTTCTGTGGACCAAAGTAAATTTCCCCCATTTTGTTATGAGACTGGGTTGGAGTAAATACTGTTGCTGTGTAATAGTTTCCAATATCAACACATAATGGGACATCATCAAAGTTAACCGAGTTCCAATTTATTGAGTTAGCGGCAACAAAAACAGTTATAAGTTAAACTCAGCTATTCCCAGACAAACAGACATTGGGTCTGACAGTCAGAGTCTGGCCTGACACAGAGGCAGAGGAGCAGAGCTTCCGAATTATCTACCAGTTAAACGGCGCCACAGGCCATCACTGTACCAGATTACAGCTAGTGCTAGGCAGCCACACAGTTTAATTTTGAGGCATTAAATCTCTTTGTCTATAATGCATGAGAGGAGCTGGGTAAGCGCAAGAGCTGACAGTGTGTTCCCATATCTGATTACGCCAGCAGCATGAGAGACGTCAGAGCACTGAGGTATTGTGACCTTCTCTTGATGATGGAAAGTTATATTTGAATCTCATGCAATAGTAGCTGTGAGCAACGTGTCCCAGCATGCCCCCAGTTCATAATCAGATAGTGTATGTAGACTGTACCTCTGAACTGAAAGCAGGTGAGAAGGATTTGGATGCATTGCACTACTTATTTGTGGCTCAAAAACGTGTAATTAACACACTCCTCAATTACAGAAACCACCACTGAAGGTCATTTACACACAACATAGAATTAACTGCAGAAGAACTTCAAGGCAGAATTGTGGTGGACTTTGTAGATCTGTTTTAGGCTTGGTGATGTGCTATGACTGTGGCCTTCACAGGCAGACAGCGTCCCACGGTGCTGGTGTCTGCCGATGACATTTCCAGGATGACAGCTGAGTGTGTGAGAAAAGACAGACAGAAAGAGAGAGTCATCATAAGTTGGAGTATGACAGCTGTCCTGTGTGAGTGTCACTGTGCGTTCATAGATGTGAACTGTCCAGATGAACTACTTTAATTCTCCAAGGCATTTGAAGGTGGAGACAAGCAAAGGCAAAATGCTTTGAATAATTATTAAGACTGTGTAAATCAGTCGGATATATGTCAGTGATTATTATGTACCGGTGGCTTGCATGCTGGATTATGTGACCTAAAAGGAAAAAAAATCTAGCTAGATGAAAAATAGAAATCTAGGAAAACTAAAGGTTGATAGCCAAACTGTGAGAATGTGGATCCAGACAGTGGAAAATGCATAAATACTGATATTTACAGGTATGTTTGTTTCTTTTGAACTTTGGTTTCGCATGCTTTGCTAATTAGCATGACACACAACATCCTATAAAGTATTGCACCTTCAATGATTTGTGGGGATCAGTACAGCTTGCAGGCTTGAAATTTTCATCTAAAAAAGAAGAGAGAGGCAGAGGAAAGGAAGAAGAAGAAGAAGGAAAAGAAAAACAAGATTGAACATGTGTGTAGGAGTGGTGGGCATTTATAGACATACAATAAGAGGGAAATTTTTGAGGTGTGGCGATGCTCTTGAACATGAGCTTAAAAATCTCCATTTCATAAAGACATTTTACTCTGACAGCTAAGATGTTTGTGGTGCAAGAGCATCATTTCCAATTTCCATCCATTACTTTTCATGACCATGAAATATGAAGAGGTCATGGTGATTCAATATATTTCTGTAAAACCAGACTTAAAAAAATTTGTGAGATCCAACAGTCTCCTTGAGTCAGAAACTAAACCTCTACATCTTTAGTTCACCACTTGCACTTTGTAGAGTATTTTATCAGTGGACCCATCATTCAACCTCAGACAAGATTGCTTACTATATTTCCTCTGTGAATCATAGATGCGCAAAGTCTCCCATGACACTTTGCTGCTGATCGTGTAATGAGCTGTGTCTGTATCCATGGGCTGAGTCCCATGAGGCTTTGAAACTCTAGATCTCGCAGTGTCCCATTCAGCCACCGCTGCTCTTGTTTTTCACTTGCTCTGACACAAAAGCTTTGGCCCTGGAGAGCCATAGATTTCAACAGGGTTATTTTGGTCTTTCCGTTCACGGGCAGGAAATGGAATAATAACAGAGGAGTGAGACAAAATCATGGAGTAACCCTAAGACAGACAGACTGTCTGAGCAGAAAGCCGAATCCAAAAGGACTTTACCCATCAGTGCTGAGTGAAGTGTAACCTGAGTGGGTTCTGAGAAGCTTTATTGAACACGTACTGTGGCCTACTTTTTCAGATCTGGCCAAATACAAGAAAACTATGTAAATATTGACAAGTGTAATTTTTCTGTTTCATATAGAAACAGGAAGCAGATGAATTGCCCAACACTTCAGTTCTCAGTTTCAACACCTTCGATGGACTCGTTTTAATTTGAGCGTGTGTGAGTCTGAGTGTCCCCGTGACTTATGCAAACGCTACGGCAAGAAGCTTCAGATACGACTGCCAAATAGGAATAAACAAATGTATCAATATCCTGAAATAAAGATCCCTAACTGTTTCAGCTTCTATTAAAAATTCCTCAGTGCTATTTCATAAATAATCACCTTAACACAACATTTTTTAATCAAAATTCCAAAGGGCTGCACTTTGTGCTTTGAGCCCCACACAGATTGCTCTCAAACATCATTAGTCTTTTACATCAGTCCTTTGATTTTGTGCACAGTGACGTATTTTCCGAGACACTTTGAGAGCTCAGAGCACATTGGTTAGACTCACTCAATCTAAATTTTCCATTGAATCCATGATTTATAACAGACAGATGCTGTCACTGATAGTTACATCCTGACCTCTCTACATCGATCAGTTCAATGCAGGGCATTGTGCACAGGCACAGATTGCTGCTGTGAAATCTGATCATGGTCATTGCTCTGGCTTGCTGCTTGTTCATAACATTTCACTAACACATCATGATATAACTGCCACAGATATTTTTTAAACAGCTCATCTCAAAGTTAATCAATCGAAAATCCGGCCACTGGTTGTGGTTTAAAGGACTTAATTAATTTATGACATGATGCAGTCAAATGATGCATTATTCCTGCTCTTACTCACAAACAATATACTTAAATGCATACAGTGCAATATAATGATAATAATATCATTGAAATTTAAATTAAAAGTCCTCGATTTTTTATTTTTCAGTTTGTTGAGTTCAGATCTGTCATTACTACTTAAAAAAAAAATGAATTCAGGGTTTAGAAATTTTGCACATCATAGCACTTTGTCATACATTTGACCAGGGTTCTATCTTAAAAATCACCTTAAATCTGAAAATTTAGGCTTTTTATAAAAGTTAATCTAACACTATCTACTAAATCTCCTAATGTCTACAAAATCTCTCAAAGGTGCTGGGATTCAGATATCTTTGTATATGGATTTGAGACAATTTCCCTATTGCTCAGAGGACAGCAATAGGTAAGAGTTGTGAAACGTGAAAACATTTGTTGACTGCAGAATATCCCTACTGTGGGCTAAGTGACTTACTAATGTGCACTTTCCAAGTGACTGCCCTTTCAGTTCACTGTCACATGCTCATTAGGATGAGGTTGTTGGTACGCACTGACCAGTTCACCCTGTTCTCAGCTTTCAGCCCTTTAAACCACGGATCTCTCTGCGAGGGGAATGTAAACAAAACAGAGTCCTTTGTTCACAGAAATCCCAGCAATGTTTGTCTGTTGTTTCTTTGTCTGAAGCACTCCACAGAGTCCCGCAAAAATGAAAACAATACTAGTGCGAAAATATGCTGCAGGTATCAAAGCTGATTCTGTTTAAACTGCACAAGAATATCATAAAGTAACATTGTTGTTGAACATAAATAATAAGATCTCCCTAGAGATCAGAAAAGGATTCCCCCTGCCAGATTTCTTCCTGCATGACTGACAGTTTGGGTGCAGCTTATCCAAGTGCGCACATATTTTAAACTATAGAGCTGTCATTCTCAAAGCTGAAACAGATTAAACATCCTCAGGAAGCATCACAACACATCAGCGATGTCAATATATTCCCATCCAAACATGTGTGACTGGCTACTGAGGATTTAGCCAGATGGCAGCTCATCTCTTCCAAGCCTGTTAAAGCCTCTTAAGACACAGGGCATGAGCTGCAGCAGACAACAGAGCAACCTTGCTGGACTTCCATGGCCAGACCGTAATCTCAACCCACCCTGTGCACAACGCTGTCTCCATGGAATTAAGATGTCATCTGGTCTAATGAGCCATACACAGTCTAGGAAACACGCAGTGTCCTTGACTGTCGCTATGCTCACTTTGTCCGTTGGTTTACCCGAGGGTGAGCCCTAACGTGGCAGAACATGAAATGTGACCCCTGGGTATGTTGGTCTTAAACACTGTCTCCACTGCACATCATTGCTGCAGTTTCCATGTTTTCTCAGAGATATTGGTCGTCATTGTTGTTACTGCAGCTAAAAAGTCATTCTTCGTTTTATCCCCCTGTTGCAGCAGCTAAGAACATAAAACCTCTCCTTTTCCATTCAGCAGGGTTTTTTTTCCTGTAAAAGAACAACCTGACATCACATGCTTAGATCAGCAAGTTTTCATTAAAAGGCTGGACTTTGTCTTTTATTAACTAACAGCGGGAGGTAAATTTCTCTTCAATGAGCAACAGTGTTAGAGGACACACACAGCAGGTACCATCAGGCATCTCTACACAAGTGTGTCAGTTTATCTGTGGGTCAAAGATGGAATGTAACTTAATACATTTAGACACTGAAATGTGGTAAAGAACAGGTACTTAACTACATTTATTTGACAGTTTTAGTTGCTATCATCTGTATAAATGAAGATTTTTACGCACAGAATATATATGCAGAAACTATCCTGATATTTATAACTGTTAGCACAGCCAAAACAATTAGTCGATTGATCAATTTAGTTAGTTACCGGAAAATTGACAGCTATTTTACTGACCATTTTGATGGTATTACTGCCTTTTACAAGAAGATTTACAGACCAAACACCATCAACAAATTAATCTACAATAGAAACCATGATTACTTGCTCACAGTGCAAGATTTCAAGCTCTATTTCCACATGGTAGACAAAAATTTGCAGTCACAGTAAAATGGTCCAGAGTTGAGGCAAACCCAGGTTTGATCAGCACTCATTAGTCGCCATTTATCAATGCTTCAGAGGCACTGTTTGCTAGGTGTGCAGTTTCATCCCAGACTTCAAATACATAAAAACATTTTTTACATGTCTTATACTGAAGCAGTCGGCAGGGGAGGAGTTAAAGGCAGGGTAGGGGATCTTTTTCTGGAACATTTTTTTACATATTGCTTGAAATACTCTTCACACCCCCATTGCAACCAATTAATTAAAAGTTTTGACACAAATATGAAAAGTTTTAGTGGCCTCTAGAACGTACAATCTAGGAAAAACAGTATCCAATCATTGTGAACGGACCGTTCACAATGATTGGATACTGATGCCGTCTATCAAACTGCAATCTGCTCCTCCCTCCCCCTCCTTCCCCCTGTGCGCGTACCCTGCTCCGTGAACGAATTACGCGTCCAGAAGCTTGGCAGGAAGCTAAACTAGAGCCAGCTTGGCTAGCACCTAGCATTATTAAACGTATAGTTAGCATAAACTAAATACTAAATACGGCAACGATCGATGCTTGCTGTCAGAACAGCGCTCGTGCACCTTCGTGCTCGTGCGCGTTCATGTACTCTAGAGGCGTGCCTTCGGGGGGAAAGTGAAGAAAAGGGTTGGGACTTTTTACCTGTGTATTTTCAAAATGCAGCTTCGCTGGACTCAAAATCCAGGATCTCCTACCCTACCTTTAATGAGTGAAGAGCTACAGCCAATATGAGTGCAAGAGATGGGGTGAAGGAACTGAGCGGTATCTGGGGAGATGTTGTTGGGAGCACCGATGTCTCTTTGTTGTTTTCAGAGTGTAATATCATGACAGACTCAATAGAGATGGGGTGTGTAGAGGAATTGACAGTTTTTTGAGAACAACCTGGTGAGCAAAATCCTCCTGGAGCTAATTGTTTTATATTGCAACTTCAGTGACAACGTCTAGTGAAAAATCTTGCAGTGTGTGACCTCCTGCTGCAGATAATTTATGTGGTGTGAACACACTAGGGCTTCATTACTCCCAGTCACAACATGTAGTGTGAACAACAGAATTATCCAAGTACACTGAAAATCTTGTTGCCTGAACTTGCCTTTATAAGCTCTACCTTGACTGATTGCTAAAGACAAATCATCATGTAACAATGATGCATGAGTAATGATATAATCATAATAGAAAATGCTACATAATATAAGTAATAAGGATTTTCGTTCCAGCAAAATCTGTAATTCCTAAATTTTGTGACTGCCTATTTAATTCAAAACTTTTATTTAGTACAGACTACAAAAAAAGAACTAATTACTCAATTTCAAAAGAGAAGCCAGTGCAGAAGGGTTTTGAAGCACAGCACCATTAATGCTCATTAGAAACTAGCTTCAAAACATCCTCAGACTCCCGATCAAAAAAGCTTAAACTTCTGTGGTTAAACATTGAATATCTGACCAGTTTGCTAGAGTCCCATATGAAAGTAATCCCATAATTAAGTACATATTACCCCCCGAAGACCAACATTTTCTTATTGTCCCATTTCTGCCAGTTTATTCTGAAACACGACTTAAAAACGTGTTGTTAATACTTTTGCTAAAGTAAAGGATGGGACACTTCCTTTTGAAAATCGAAGAAAATGTTTTCAGTTACCTTAAGGTCATAAGTCAAGGAATTTCATCTGGTTCCAAATGTCCATGGAGCGCAAATAGTGCTGCTACTGCTAAAGAGAATGAAATGTACTGTATTTGTGCCACACCCAAAGAACAAATGTTTTAAATGAAACAAAACAATAGATTTGAGGACAGTAGGAGAAAACGTAAATACCTGAGAAGCACTTATGAACACAGTTCCTGCACCAAAATACCTGCAACCACAAAAAGTGAACATAGATAAATACACACGCGCACCCACGCATGTATTGTACACACACCATAAACTGAAACAGATCCTTTGAATCATGAGCCCAGGTGATCCTGTAGATTTCCTCAGCAACAGCAATGACGAAAATTCAGTGGAGGCAGACAAAATCAATCAAAACAACATTGGCATGCAAGTGTGTGTGCCCACACATAGAGGGATCTATGCACGATTATGTGTGTGTGATAACAAACATACCATTGACATCTTGACAGTCCTCGTTTAATTTTGTGTCGGCCTCTGCAGATGAATCATGTTTTTCTTGGATGGCGAAGTCAAGGAAAACTACTCTTGAGGCTTTTCTTTGATTTATCTGGGAAATGCTGCTGATGTGGTGTTACTGGCTGGTTAAACCAAACAAAGGGAAACATGCCCAGGTCCTGTTTGAGCCAGGCTTGTCGTGTTGTGGCGGCAATAGAGATGTTTTTGTCGCCACCCTTGCTTGCTGATCTGTGGGTTATCAGTGTGGAATAATTGGCTTCCTATGCATGCTCTCTCTCTCGAAGCTAATGTGCAGAAATGCTTTACTTGGCGTCTGAGAGAAGCTCAGCTGTCACATATGTTTGAACAGTGGGATGTTGACTGACAAAATGATCACTGAAATGAAGAAAAACTACTCTGAAAATACCTACTTTGTAGCAAAAGTCTGGGGATTACAACAAGCGAACATCAAACTTTTTCTGTGAAGTTGTTCTTCTTTTTTTAATCAGCCAACCTCTTTCTCAATCTGTCTTTTGTAGTTCAGCCTGACTTTTTTTTTTGTCTTCGCCTTTTCCCTCTGTATGTGTCCTCTTTCTCTGTCTTTATTCTCTAAGCTTAGTGTTTATCATCCTGTGTCTCAGATTATGCTTTTTTTTCTTCTTCTTCTCACAGTCAACAACAACAGGTTGTGTATGTGTGTGTCTTTATGCGAGTCCAGGTTTCCATACAGGATGGCAAAAATAAAAGAGTGGCAGTTTTGCAGTCTCACAGAGCAAGCCTTCGTCATTTCCTTCCCGTTTCCTTCATTTCATTCTGTGGTCTGCTACTGCAAACTGCCCCCTTTTCCTCCACTAGAAATGCCTTGAAGAGTCCCAGACAGCTGACAAACAACCTCACAAAATCTTTCATGCATATGCAAATACTTTTTGAACAAACACACAAAAACAGACAAAGGCATTGCAGGTGCTTCTGTCAAAAACAAAGCAATAGCAATCCCTGAAGCAAATGCATTAAATGGTATTAGATTCTGTGTGTGTACTTCTCTTGTGCATTTGAGTGTCATGGCTATTTTCTAAGAATACCTATGATAAATAGACATAAACATATTGGAGATATGTATTAATTAATGCATATTGTGCACATTTGTGTCCATTTGTGTGTAACTAATCATTTATCAGGCACAGCCACTGAGTTCACAACAATGAATCGGTAATCTCTTAAATGTGACGTAGCAATGTAGACTTTCAGGTGCAGTGGGTAATCAGAGCAGATCTGAACAGAGGTTCATCTGGCCATAACATGAGAGCACACTCTGTCATGTGAGCAGTGGCACCATGGTGACAAAGGGCCAGCCGAGAGATGCCCTAAGCTTCAACAGTGCATCTCAACTGTCACAAGAACCATCCTCTGAGGTTATATTACATACAACAATTGTGTCAGAAAACTGTTTATGTGAAAATTGCCCGTGAAACATTAGCAGCTCCACTAAACAGGCGAGATCAGCAGAGTTTCAGTGCATCAGACAGTTGGTTCACCAAAGTCACATGCATTGTGGTGCCTATCAGACGTGGGAAAGCAGAGGAAATGAAGCACTTTGAGCTGGATACAGAGGATAAGCTTTGTGATCATTCAGCCTCTGAAAATAAAATGAACAGATACCATTGTTTGCTCTCATAGGCTAATCATACTAACTCTGCGTGAGAGGAATACTGCTGGTCAAGATTCTTGTAATGACATGGGATTGTACACGAGTGTGTCTTTGTGTACTCATAGCTTTATGTTGCTCTTTTTGCGTAAAACTGTAAAAACAAGAGTGTAAAACAATTTAACCGTACTGTTGTGAGTTACATTTTTTCTACACAATCAAATGCATACCATACCTGATGTCAACATCTGAAATCTAGAAAAACGAATCCTAATAACTCATGACAGCTAAAGCTCTGCATAATTGATAATGGCCATGTATAGGCAAAACAGTTGTTTTTGCTGAAACAAAATGCTAAAACACATAAATATTTCATCTGTGTCTATTAAAACACATTTTCACCCAGAACATCGCTGGTGTGTGTCAAACCGAGGCAACCAAAGGTTGGAGGTTGTGGGGGCAGAGGTGGATTGCTCTAGCCTGGCCGACGCGTCCACATCTCGATGAGATGGTGGTCTGGGAACTAGGTGTGCATTTTCTCGTATTTGAGGCGTGGTTTACGAATGCCTAGAGCCGTTTATTGGACGCTACGAATGTCTATCAAATGGCGTCTGGTTCTTCCCATGCTGCTTTGCGCGCGATTCATAGCCAATTGTATCACTTATACCAGATGACGTATGTAGAGCGACAGAAATTCGACAAGGAAGAAGAAGACGTGTTGCTCTTTTTTAGAATTAAAGTTGCATTCTAAGCTACTTAAAACATTTTCTAAGGCTGCATCGAACGGTAACGTTGTGTCCGCTGCCATGTTGGATTAACACTCTACAAGCTTCGGTGTCGTGCATAGACGTCATTCGTCTTGCTGCCCCCCCCCCCCGTTCTGTGATTGGTTCCCTAACTCAGGCAAAAATAAGGGCGGTGGTTTCCAGGCTGCCTTTGCAGTGTGAATGAAATCGCGCGCAAAGCAGCATGGGAATTCCCAGGCTAGGATTGATCTGGGTCTTTTTCCCATCTGTCCCCAGGGGGATACACGTGCCGGCTGGAATGTAAAGCCGCTCGTGACCTTTCTGAGGATTTTTGCGTTCCTCAAATAACTTTAGAGAGAGAGAGAGAGAGATGAAAGAGGAAAAAATTGACAAAAGAGTTCAAAGAATGCGAGGAGACGGTCCAACAGGGGAGCAAAAGGTTTTCAGGGATGTCATAGTCTCAGTTGTGGTGTAGATGTACCACGTTGATACTACCTGATTTGTTTGTAGTACCTAGTATGTGATGACAATGACCATGTGAAATATGAAATGCACAATCCTAATTGTCATAAAAAAGTATAATTTTTGGCATATAGATTGCAGATTGGACGTCACTGTTTCCTGTAGCAGATATGATTTTTAATGCCAATAACTGAAGGAGAGGAAAAGGCAGAATCAGAATCTTATCAGCTGTCGACATCCAGTGAGTTTGTCTGGAGAAGTTGAGACTTGTTACACGTCATGCAAAGTTGACAGAGGCATTGAAAAGAAAAAAAGTGGGACGCTGCTCCTCAGAGGTAAAGCAGGTTAGCGTTTGATAGAAGGGTGGGGGATTTAATCAACCTTAATCCTTCCTACAAATAATTCCTCTTTTCAAAAACTTCCCTTAGTTCAATTAAAGGGACATTATGTAATTTCTTCCCCCATCTAGTGGTGCAATTTTATTTTGCAAAGTTGAATGAATTTGCTCTCTAGCGCCTCACGTTTTCAAATGTGCTGCAACTTCTTGAACTAGGGCAAGCGGAATGTGTCAAGATTCAAGAAGCTATAGCTTCCGACTCAAGGTCCATACAAACAAAAAGAAATCAAGACACACAGTACAAAGGATTACATAACACAAATACAACAACACTATAAATACAGATGACAGATAACATGTCAGATAACATAACATCTCCTTTGGTGTGCAAGCAATGCAATTAGTCATATTCCGGGAGTTACCGGAAGTGACGTCGACGCAGCGTTAGCATTAGCAGCATTAGCAATAGGAGCATTAGCAGCGGTAAATAAACTCCTGGTAAACTTACAAACTTTCTAATGCCTCGTTTTGTGAGTTAAGAGCCTATGTATACTACGGCAGAAGTTTGGTAACAATCAATGCATTATTAGTGGGATAATTTACGAGATAAAATCTATTTAGCTTTTTTTTTTTTTTTTAAACTTTATTAGTAAATCAACAAAATAACAGTTTACAAATGTGAGCATAACGCCAAAAAGAAGATAGCCAGGGGGAGCATAGGAATAATAATAAAAAGAAGAAGATGATGCACTTACAAAAAGAAAGCTAATGAACACAAAGACATATGTGCCAAGGAATAAAATCTATTTAGCATTAGCGGCTGTAATAAGCCATTTGGCGGAAATGACGTCACAATGACTTCATTTCCGCTTGTAGGCCTGGTGGGGAAATCGCGATTCGAAGTGCTTTATGTCCCTCTCGGCACTTCGTCGATTTTCATAGACCGGAAGGACATGGCAGCCTCCATAGAGCTTACCTGCTCTATGTAGATACAGACAAGTTATTCTTCACTCAGGAGGATAAGTGAGATTTTTGACAGAGATCACTTTACACCAATGAGGACTAACTTATGAATGAATATGTTGATTTGAGCTAATAAATGACTTAATTTATTACATAGTGTCCCTTTAACCAATGTCCTAACAAATCCCTGTTTGACATATTCCTGACCACCCCAAAGCTGCTCACTTACAGTTTTGCCTCTGTTAGTATGAAACACTTGAGGCTGTGTTTGGAAGCTACTGCAGACATACAGGCTAGATGGTGGACGGGAGGCTTTAAATCAGTCTAACTGATAAAATAAGTCTCCATAATCCTCTACCTAAATAATCTGTGCATTGCAGACATAAGAGGATTCCATGGCAAATCACTGGTATTTCTTTCAGCCGAACAATGGCGCTGATAACAAGGGTTAACAAGTACATTGTGTTGTAAAGCTTGCATTACTTTTAAAATACATCAGGAGCAGTTTGACACGATAATTCACAAGCTCCCAGGGCAAGTCAGTTGACATCCAACAGCCTTGTGACTCAGATGTGGCTTGACTTTGATTTGATTTCTTCGATTGTTATTCACAGTTTGAGTCATTTGCCAAATTCCCCACATTCTTCCCATCATCAAATCTGAAAAGGAAGAACGAGCGGCAGAGATGAATAAAACTATACAGCTGGTGAAAGTAGGTCAGAAAACCCTTTCTATATAAAGTCTTGCATATGCAGAAACACAATTTAAAGTATCAGCTGCAGCAGCACCACAGATGACAAACAACAGCATGGTGGAATAAGACTGATTCTCAGTTATGAGGGATGTCCCGACATTAAAACAACTGTTTTCACTGTTGTAGCCTGTCTGCTGTCATCTGCCTCACCTTTTATAAACATTTTAGGGTGTGAAGAATGAAGAGACAAAGAGATGGCGAGCACGTGTGCGTGCAAGAGTGGATTTTAACTCGTGTCTCTAGAGTATAAGCATCAGCTTCCACGTACTCATGTAATATTCATGCAGATGTGCCTGCCTTTACGAGTGTATACTGATGCGATGGATTGCCAGCCTGTTTGAATTTTAACTGAAGAAGTCTGTGTATTTTCCACTCAGACAAAATGGAAACATTCTCAGGAAAATTCTTAAAGTTCATTTTCCTGAATGATCCCATTTGAAATACAGTAACTATACTCAAATCATAATAGATCAAGCTTTGTATGAACATTACAAGCTGATCATTTCTTTATGTTTGTGAGAAAAAAGATGCACGTGTTTACAGAGGGAGAGAAAGAATGTATTTGAGAATGTGTGTGTCAGTCTTGCATGTGTGCCTTCGGCAGGGCTCAACGTTGTTCTCGAGGACAGCAGAAACCCTCTTATCAACACGGCTGGATGGTAAACGCGGGTTCACAGCATTTGTTTTGCCAAAGCCAGAGCTCAGTGCTAAGTTACACACAAAGCTGACTCTGCCCAGTGCACAAGCATGGTGGTTAAAAATAGACACCCAACAGGGTGTCTGAAGCAGGGAACAGCCCGCCCCTGAGCTTCTGCCTTTTGAGTTGCTGTGTGAGAAAAGAAGGAGGGGCTGAGGGTTTGGGTTTGGAGGAGCTTGGCATGGGTGTGAGGGTCATCCCCCTAGAGTTTTTCTGGTCTCTGCTTCTTCTTCAGTGTCATTCAATACCCCAGAGTTCCACTTTGCATAACACACACATCGAGCCTTGCAGTTCAGGCAGGCAAATAGTCAGGCAGGTCACACAAGTACCTTTCTAGCTATTCATCACTCTGTCTAAACTGTGCTCTTTTAGCTCTCAAATGATCTCCCAAGGCTCATCTTGCAGTAGCCTTCACACTGTATTTATTCAACTGCAATACATTGCTCAGTTGTGTTGTTTCTAAGTTTGAATTAAAGAATCAAACTTAAGTTTACCGGGAATATGCGGCAAATAGACTGCTGTCAGATAACATTTCAATTGTCAGTACTAAATTTAAATGTCTGTGGCAAAGTGCTGTTACATGAAGGCATCTGGTACAATGTTGGTATCAAGCTCAGAAACAGTATTTGAGACATGGAAACCTGGAGTCACGGTTTGAGCTATTAAACATGCACTCAAAATAAAAGCCACATGTTTAGTATACTGTTGGTTTATAAATGATGCTCAAGCTGGCAAGCAACTATGTTGAACCAGTTTTTTTCACTATTATAATTAAAGGTACAATCTACACCTATAGAAGAAGAGGTGGCAGGGAACGTCTTTTAACCGAATAAACTTGAGTTCAACTCCTGCCGGAAACTGTAGGAAACACTGTTAAACTCTGCAGTAGGCCCTGGTTATTCTTTGGTTATGTATATGCAAGTCAGATCTCTAAGTTGAGAAATGTAACTACCTGGTTACATTTTTTGTAAGTTTGTATTTTGGAAACTTAAAATAATAACTTTTTATGCTTTTGAGTGAGTGTGAACTTTAACTTGCATTCACATGCACATCAAACTCTTTCTGTCTTTCATTGTCTGTCTGTATTGGTGGTTCAATATTCAAATGGGCTTGACAGAAGCTACACAACTGATAATGGTTTTGTTTCACAATAGGACATTGCAGTTTGATAATATAGGACTCAAATAAGCCAGTGAAACAAGATAAAGTAAGACAAATGAAATTATCCCTTTTTTCCCGTAAAATCCAAAAATTAGTTATCACTTCAGGTTGTGGTGTAAGCAGGAAGAAGAGGACACATCACTCAGAGAAAATTTAGGCAGGAGCTGAGAACCTTTTACTCACATCGTAGATATAATTTCTCATCAGGTCATGACTCTTCAAACATGTCTAACACAGAACGCCCACGGCAACTCAGACCTGCCAGAGCTGCCTGCCTCTGAGCTACTGTCAGTATGTCAGAGTTTTTTTTAAACCTACAGCATGTGAGATTTTTTTTCTTTCTACTAACAAAGGAACATGCCAGAATAGATGCATACCTGAATCATTGAAAACAGTCACACACGTCTTTCGACACATGTACAGAATTTTAAAAAAAAGGGAAAAAAACAACTGTCGATGTTGGATTTTGTAAATTGGTCACAGTGTAAAATACAAAAAGAGAAGGAAAGATATAGAAGAGCAAATAATAATCATATTATTGTCAAGTTTTTATCAGGCATAAAACCAATTCTCCTTAGGAAGCACTTTGAGACAGTAATCCAGGCCTTCATAACTACTCGGCTGGATTACTGTAATGCACTTTATGTGGGGGTGAGTGGTTCCCATATTGCCCAGCTGCAGAGAGTACAAAATGCTGCGGCGTGATTTTTATCTGGCAAATGGAAATATGACCATTTTAGCTTCACTCCACTGGCTTCCCACACATTTTAGGATTCATTTTAAAGTTCTTTTATTTGTTTTTAAAGCTCTCCATGGCCTTGCCCCGACCTCTCTGAGCTGATGCACCACTATACACCCTTTAGTGTGCCTAAAACAAAACGTAAGCTCAGGGGGGACAGCGCTTTTGCTGTTGCAGCTCTTAAAATGTGGAATGACTGCACATCAGACAGGCTACATCCCTGTCTGTTTGTAAATCACTTCTTAAAACTCATCTCTCTTCCTTGACTTTTGACACCACATGAGATGTTGATTTTAATTTGTGCTTATTTTATTTCATTTTTTTATTGCGTGGCTGGTTATATGTGTATTTTGGATTTTATTATTCTATGTTTTTGTGTCTGTGTAATGGCCTTTATAATTGTAAAGTTTTTATGCATTCTGTACAGCACTTTGGTCCCTGTGGTAATTTAAAGTGCTTTCTAAATAAAGCTGGATTGGATTGGATTATTGATGTCCTACTTGGAATTTTATAAAAAGGTTGAATATTCCAAGAGTGAATATATATCATCCAAGCAGATTAAAATTTATACATTCACAATTTCCTGTTCTCCAATGCCTGGTTGGAGGTTAGTGTTTTGTCTATGTATTGTTAGCACATGTGTGTTTGGATACCTTGTTTTTGTCCATTGCCTGTTGTTTGTACTCCACAGAGATGTTCGAACACTAACAACAGCCTTGCGGGTCTGAACGGTCACTTTCACAAAACTGTGATTAAACTGCTGGAATATGTGTGTGTGTGTGTGTGCCTGAGAAATAAGGGGACATTAAAACCAACTAAAGACAGAGCAATGTGTTCACAAACACATTAACACTCTAACACACCACACGCACACACAGGCGCACATTTTGGCTTTCACGGACAGGAAGTGTAATGGATAAACAGGCGTCATGGCGGATGGCAGTGGGGCCAGAGCAGAGTGCTGTACTGAGATGTTTTCCTTCATCCAGTGACCTGCGCTCTTCAACCTCCTGCGTGACCATTGACCCGCCTCCGAAATTAGCACGAGGACATTTTCCTTCTTCTGTTTTCAAGTCTTATCACAAAAAAGACAGAGGAAGACACTGAATCTCTGCCAAATTTACTGAACAGTGTTAACCCACAGACGCATAAGTGGGTCAAAAATGACCCGGTGAGGTTGTTTTCTTGCAATATCTTTGTAACACAAAGTTGTTATCATTTCATATTCCAGCTATTCCTCAAAAAACATGTTATTGATATTGTGCCATTTAAAAATTTAACTTACCTCTCATACATTTGACAAAATTCAAATTTTTGTATTACTACCCCAAGCTTCCATAACTGCGTCAAAAATGACCCGCATTTATTTCCTATGGAATTTCATTGGAACATTTGATTCTGATCAACTGTGACTGATAGCAATATATATTTTGTGGACCACACAGACTATATCACAAGTGTCACATGTAAAGATTATTGTACACAGCAACATCTGATACATGAAGAATGTGATACAAGAACTGGGATGTACCAGTCCATGTATCACACATATCCCCTTTGCAATAGATTACACGGCGAGGCAACCAGGGGAGGAAATTCAAAAAAATATGGAAGAAAACATTATCCGGCAGTTGTGTACTGCATTCAGAAACACAGGGTGCAACATCACCATGGACAACTTCTTTACTAGGATGGGAATCGAGAACCAGTAGGCTCCCAGTAGTTCGATTCCGTGGAATCGTTAATCCTCCTGCCAATGATCCCGTTCATAGGTTCTGCTAACATCTAATGCATTTGCGCGATGACATCGTGTGCACGCTTCATGTGCAGGCTCAGAATGTTTCCAAAATGGTTTGGTTATATTTCACCAAAAAGGACAATACTAGTTCCAGCTGCAACACGTGCAGAGCTGTGATCACATCAAAGGGGGAAATATCTCCAACATGCTGAAACATTTGACCACACAGCATGCAATTACTTTGCACGAATGTAAAGTCTTTGACATGCTGCTAAGCGATGGCGGAAACTCTCGCAGGGGAGCTTGTGGAGATGTCACTCTTGCCTGCATTCAAAACTTGAGAGCCCTGTTGTAATAATGTTAGCGACATACTGTATGAATAATTTCCATCTGATATTAACATTTAGTTGACGAGGGCTGCAAGAGTGAGGCAGAGTTAGATATATAGAGTTGTATATTGTACTATATAACTGGATGACAATCGATAAGGAACTGAATCGATAAGCGATATTGATGATGGAACCGGAATTGCTAAGTTCTTAACAATTCCCATCCCTATTCTTCACCAGTGTGCCTCTTGCGTAGCACCACCTGGAGAAGGATCTCACTATAATGGGGACTCTACGGTAGAGCAAGCCAGACTTCCCTCCGCTGATAAAGGCTTCCAAATCCAGGGAGGTTCCCAGCACAGAATTCGAATTTAATGGCAGCCTCACCATGGTCAGCTACATCAGGAAAAAAGGACTGGCTGTTGTGTTCCTGAGCACAATGCATCACAGCAAAGTGGTGGACTAAAATATCAGAAAGAAAAGAACTAAAGTCATCATATACTAGAGACCAAAGGAGGTGTAGACACCATGGACCAGATGGTTGGCATCTACACCTGCAAGCATCAAACACAGAGATGGCCCATGGTGCTGTGGTACAACATCCTTGACATACACTATATTGCCAAAAGTATTCACTCACCCACCCAAATAATTAAATCCAGGTCTTCCAATCACTTCCATGGCCACAGGTGCATAAATTCATGTTGTGCAATTTTCTAAAATTTCGATTTAATAAAAAAAAAAACTTAAACATGTTGAAAATAAAATTATTGCAAATATTAAATCCTTCTTTTCTGGACCAAATTATGATACAAAATATGACAAAATGACAAAATAGCATTAAAACCCATTTATTCTAACACAAGTAATTTTTGAACACTTATGGAAGAGTGTCACTAATGCATCTAAGGGTTAACATCAGGAATCAGCTCAAACAAGAACATAAGAGATGTTACAAGAAAGACCAAGAAACTGTTGAGAGTTGCACTATAGGAAAAATGTACTTCTCCTTATTTTTTTTGCACTGAAATCTAAAAAAGTTACAGTACAATGCCATCGATATTAATAAAAGGTACGTTTTTGATGAATGCACTAAAAAGAATGAGGAATGAAAATGAATCCTAAAAGATTCAAGAAAGAAATGGCCAACGTGTGATTTTCTTGTGTGCTTTCAGTCTGAGCTGCAGCTCGCAACGCCACGCTCTATTGTTGAAGTTGGAGGCCTCGCTTCATGTATCTTGTGGACCAAAATAGCGAGCAGGACACCGTAAACAGGAAACAGGACAGAGGTTTGGAGTGTGCACTGTGTTTCAAATGAATGTGTGTTTTCCTCTGACTTCCTGTCATCTGCCAGCTCTCCCTTTCTCAATACTATTTCTCATTTTGTGTAAACAAAAGAAACACATCGAACATGTGTTTGTGTCGGACTATGTATGTGTCTGCCTCCCTAGGTCCATAGGGTCAACCCTCACTCACACATGACTGTAGCTGGAGGTGGTGAACAATTGTTCAAAAATTCAAAACGTTAACTTCCACTCACACATTCAGCCGAACTGACTTGGTACAGTCAACAAGATGAGACAATGGCTTTGGGAAGATGATTAATCGATGTCCAGTATTATTACCAAGAATGCTTTTGGAAATATTTGCACACAGTAGAGTTGAGAATCCTGGAGAGCAGCCAAGAAGAGGATGTGTGGAAGAGCTGTAAACATTGGCCCTCACAGTTATGATTTGCATGTAATCACTTAGATGACAGTCCATGGCGATTTAAATGAATGCAACAGTGGAATAAGCTTTAGTGTATAAATATCTGACAAGCAGACAAACAATCAACAGATGATGCAGCACTCCCTGAATGCTTGAGCTAATTAGAGATATTGAAAGTACAGTGCCAAAATGCCACAATCAATCATATTTTGGTGAAATTAGTATTGTGAGAAAGTCTGAGACTAATCCAGTCTACTATCGAACTAGAAAACACAATGCGGACTTTTAATCAACATATTCTATAGAATAGGTGGCCATAAAGTTGCTTTCATTTGGAAAAAGAGGCACTGGATGTTTGGGGTCATTATCCTACAATTCTGTTTGCAGACACCCAAATATCCACTCGAAATCACAGAAAGGGTTTTTGCATATTCCTCCTTTGACTGACTTCACATTCACACGGCAGGAACCTGATACTGCTGTAAATATTTCTCCTTGAGGCAAAACTACAAGCAAAAATACCAAGCATGAAAACACTGTTCAGTCATCTGTCAAAAGTAGCTTAACTTATAAATCAAATCGGAGAATTGCTCAATGCCTTTAAGTTTCATAATAGGTTGAAGATGAAGGGTGTCGAAGATAAAAGGTCATACTACATAATTGGGTTGTTGAGAACTGGACTGGCTGCATTTGTGAAGCAAAGTGAGAAGGAGCTTCACTTTCACATGTAGACGCCGTGTGTGTGTGTGTGTGTGTGTCTTAAACTTTTCCATTAACTAAAGAACAATTACATAGTAAAATAAGGAATGAACTTGATCTAAAAACCTAATCGCTTCTAACATCTTAGCGCCATTGCACCTCAGTTTAATGGTGCTGCAAGAAGAAAATATGTACTGTTTCTCTATTAGTGAGGCGGCACACATCCATTCATCTTCCGCTTATCTGTGGTCGGGGCGCGGAGGCAACAGGTCCAAGAGGGAAATCCTGGCATTCCTCTCTCCAGTGACACTCTCCAACTCCATCTGGGGGATCCTGAGCCGATCCCAGGCCAGTGGGAGGCACAAAGCCAGGTTCAAATCTAATGAATAATAAAATTATGAAAAGAAAAAAGTGTAGCATCACTTCTGGATCGCTTTTATGGACTAAAAATGAGTATCTGGGTTAGTAAGAAAGTCCATTCATACTGATCGTGTGATTCTGTGTAGGTCGGAATTTTGAAGTAGCTAATGAAAGTGGTGGAACATGTACTTAAAGTATTAAAAGGGCTCAAGATGTCACTGCTAATATTATTTTTTTTTCCTGAGGTTTGTGTTATATCAGTAATAAGAATTCTCATTTTGATTAGAAGAGAAGAAAATGCCAGGCAAACTCTTTATTTGGTGTAGCTCTGCTAAAAAACATTTTTCAACAAGCCTGCAAAAGCAAGTTGATTTAGTTTGAAAAGTGGCAATTGTAAAAGTAAAAATCGGCATAAACTTTTAAAAAGGGATGTGCAATATATCTACGTTAAATACAGTGGAGAAGAAGTTTAAAACAGCATAAAAGAGAAATCCTCAATTTAACTCCAAGTCCTTAAAATTGTACTTAATGTGTGTTTATTCCACCTCTGTGTGGAAATGAAAGGATCCAAGTTAAAATTTGCTTCTCCCCTGTTTTCTCTCTTCGTGTACAAACGTGTATAAAGCATACATGCACAGACCGATACATGCACCTACGTACTAGAACACACACATGCCTGTCGCCTACCCCACCCAGCAGAGCTTGATCTGTGTCTGGCTCCAGTCCTGTATCCTCATGTGTCTCTGCTGATTAGCAGCATAGTTGAGGAAGTCTTACAGGAGACAACAGCACTGGTGCTCAGCTCCAACTTGGCCTGCATGTCTGGGCTATTTCCAGTCGCCGCCTGCCCGGCCTCAGGATGCAGCCCAGAGCCAGCTGAAAGAAAGCAGAAGATCCTGACTCCCACTCTACCCCAGGATCTTGCTCGTGTCCTCTTTGGCTCCGGAAAAAGGCCCCTTTGAGGTGTTTAAAGCTGAAGACAACAACCTGGTGGTGAACCCCAGAGGTTTGTTTAAAAGTGTACAGTAATTGATTGCTCTGTTTGATCAAATTCAACACAAAGGGGCCTTGATGTTACAGGATGTTGTGCTAAGTGGCAGTACAGCTTACTGACTCAGCACCTTTTTATGTCTAATCAGTAGGGAAGTAGGGAAGGTTTCAATAAGGTGTATCTAACACTTTTTCCACTTTTATTTTCAGATTGAACTAAACTGTAGATTAAGCTTTATGGTCATTTTGTCATACAATGTATTATTAAACAGGGCGAGTCTGCTCTGTCTAACATTTACACAGTAAATCAAAGTGACATCAGGACGCATCGGCAGGTGTCATCGTGGGTGAGGAGCATTTCTTCTTCACTGCCACACCCCTATTTTCTCTGAAGAACTCAACCTTGTCAACACCCTGATCTGGCAGATCACATCACCCCTGCATCATGTCAACATTTTTCTGCTACTGTTATTAGTGGTTTTGCTTACAGTTGGCAACAAGTTCTCAAGAATCCACCTTTAATCCAAGGAAATGTGTGAGTATGTGTTGCAGCTATCAGGGTGTGTCAGAGTGTGTGGAGTCTAAACATAGTATTCTTAGCAGCAGCTCAGTTTAAGTAGAGGACTAAGTAAAAGATAATCACAGGGGCCTGACTTCTCCTGCTCCAAAGCTCTGCCCTTATGACTGACCTTATAGGTAAGGTGATTTGAATTCCACATACATTTTTTTCTCACAAACATATTACAGGCAGTTCGTCAGTGTGACCATGAGAGAGAAAGCAGGTGGTGGAAAATGGCCTTCGGGGCCTACCTGCAAATGAGTCAGGCTACTAGGATTCCCTGTTACTTTAAGAGTAGAGACATTTATTGCTTACATAAATCAGGTGGTGATGCCTGTATGACGTGGAGTCTGATGACAGTCATCATTAACCATAGGTGTGACACCCGTTTTGAAATGATTTCACCTGTGTGTATACCCTGAAAGTGGATCTATTCTTCATCACACTGTGATCAGGTAAAAATTTCATGAAAAGTCGTTCCTCTGATTAATCCAACAAAATAAAACATGAGAAACCGTTCTTGCCATTTGGCTGTTTTGTGTGTAAATTTTAGATCAAACTTTTCTTTCCAGTCGTCTTGATAAAAAGCTATAACGCCATCAAGTTTATTACCTGTCATTACTTCAGGCTTCTCCTCTTCCCAAGAGGCACAGGAACTATCATGTCAGCGATTGCTGGGGGCAGAAGTCGGTTTGATCTTGAGTTTTCTGTCATAGGAAAATTGATATTTCACTCTTACTTTACAATTTTGCTCTCAGATGCTGTTTGGGTTCAGGTAACAAATATTTATTTGATTTATACTTTCATCATGGAATCTGGTTGTGATCTTTTAAAGTTGACATGTCACTTATTAGACTGTTCACAGTCCAACTCACATAACTACACACAAAAGAGTGTTCAATTTTCCCTAACACTATCAATAAAGATCCAATTTCTAAGTCTGATTTTATTGCCTGATGAAGCTTTAAGAAGAACAGTTTAGCATTTTCCTCCATTTGTGAGTCCGGAAGTCATTTCAAGGAGTGCCCCAAAAAAGGTGAGCACTAGCCCTTTAAAACATCCCTGTCCTGGTGCAAAGCTTGACAACTAATTTGATTTTGTTTTCCATCCAGAGATCATTCGGTGAAGTTATGAGGGTGGACATTGGGTGGATTTAAAAAAATCTGGACACAGATCAACTCAGTTTGCTTTAAACAATAAATACAACATTCTTTTTAAAGTGTCTTTCCCACACTAACAACAGTGGATTTGGTTGTATATTGTATTGCTTGCAATATCTGGGCTGAGTATTTTCACAAGTTCAAAATTGATAGTGGCATCCCACTGAGCCTTTCATAGAGCAAATGAGAGGATCATCAATCCATATCACTGAATGTGATAACAAGTGATAATGTCCATTAATAATTAGCTGATTAAATTTGAGGTTTTTCAGTACACATATGCTCAATGGGATTCAGATCTGGGGAATTTTGAACCCAATCTCAGACCTCTAGCTGCCTATCATCTATCTTAAATAACTTAGGTAAAAGTCTTCGTCAGAGTGTGTAAGAGGTGTATTATCCTTTTCAAAAAGGCCACTGGCATGAGGAAATATTGTTGTTGTGAAGGGATGCCTGTGCTCAGCAGGAGTCAAGGTTTCCCAGTAGAACGTTTCCCACTGCATCCTGCAACTATCCTGGTCCCAACTCCCAACTAAATGAAAATGAGATTCATCATTGAACTTCAATTCAAATGCTCTCTGTAGGTGCTGTCCGGGGTGAACAAAGGGTGAGTGTAGGTCCTTTCACCAGTCTTAGATTCTGCAGCTGGCATGAAAGTTTTCAATATTTGTGCAACACAAGCTCTTTTATAGGCATCTTCACATGGTCCAATCTTAACTCCCCCCTCCCAGCCCCCCAGTAGCCATTTCATGAGTTGTCCTGGCTTGGACCACTGCATACCAGGCATGTCACAGAAGACCTCCAACTTTGTCCTTCACACAAAACATAAATGATAGAAGTATTGAATATCTGACACTGTCTTTTTTTGGCAACCACTACTAAATATTGTTATCATCAGGGATTGTTTAAACTATTTAGCTATTTTCGTGAGTAGTTACAGACCAAATTCAGGTGAAAATCAAAATTTTAACTTTAATATCATGTTTACATGTTTTGTCTGTCAAGGTTTTATACACAACAATCAAATCATCTTATAGGGTGGGGCTAACTAAAGTGCTGGCAATTAGGAATTAAATTTCTATTTTGCAACCCAATATTAGCTGTGTGCGAAATGAGCAAAGTAGAGGGTACATATCTTCAATGTGCACTTCTTTCACTTCACTGTTATGCGAGTGCCTCAACAACTGCTTTGCTTCTCTTTCTGGACTGTTGCTGAGGTATTTGTGTGGATGTGTGTCCCTGTGCTCATCAACTGCATGCTTCTGCTCAGCCCGCCTCGCCATTCCTCCCTCTCCATTACACATGACACATGCAGAGTTGTGATTTACAAACTGACCTCTGGATTTTTTTCTCCTGTTTTCTTTTTTTTTTTTGAAAGGAACGTTTCACTGTCTGCCACATAAAAGCATCCTTCAAAGCAAGCCTCACTTACGGGTGACAGCAAGCAGCAGAAAAGAGAGGCAAGGCAAATTTGAACTTTTAAGAGTTGAATCAATGCCTTGAGAAAGAATTCAGACTGTAAGATTGTAACAGTGTGAATACAGAGTCCCTTTTCTAAACACAAGGGTTTTCAACCACTGCAAAAGTGTAGCTGTGACAGGCAGTTTTTCTACAACAAAGAGAAGCCCACACAAACAGTCCTTCTGAATTTAGTCAATTTTCTGTTTGTTTTTGGTCTTAGAGGCATGAAACCACAAGAAAAATAAAGGATAACACAATCCTTATATCTCTAACATCTACGCCCTGCTCATCTGCTGTTCTCATATGAAGAAATCAGAGACAGTCCATATTATTTCATTTCAGTCATCCTTTTTCTGCTTGGAGGATGACACCAATGCTGTGCTGCTGTGTCTGTATTAAAATGAAATGTTTTGGCAGTACTGACCCAACACAGTTTCCACGTGAGATTTTAATGGTTAGCAGGACATTCTGCTGACTGTAAGAAAACAATTTGGGGTCTTTAATCAGGGTTACCGGCTTGATCCTCTGCCAGCTGACTCGCAGGGTGCTGCATGTGTCCTCCACAGCAACACACACACCAGTGGTGCACAATGACAATGGAAGTTATTTAGCTTGCATAGCATTCATCGTAATCCAGTTACTGGAATCAAGGCTCCAGAAAAAAAACTTGTACACAAGCACTGATACACACATTGCAGAAGTCATGTAATAAATTATAAGGGGAACCATGGTTTCGTTTTTGGAAATTCCATAAGTCACTGCTTTTTTACAGTCTTCTGCAAATCCCAACTTGCTTTCTATCTGTGTGCTTCCCGATTTTTTAATGAAACCAATGCGTAATCTGAACCGCATTGTGTGTCTGGACATGTCTATTCTCGGATGTGCAGTAACCCCTGTGTAACCCAAGGGGAAGTGTCAAATACAGGAAAAAGAATTTCATCTCTCTTTTCACTGCACTCATGAATATCACACTTGTTTCCAGCACATTTAGCTTACAGGCAGTGAATCAGAGAAAAAGGATGATCAGTGACTTCATAAATTACCTGTTAACACTTACAGCAGTGTGTCAAGCCCCTTCAGGCTGAAGTGATCTTTCTTGCACTTGTTGTCACTTATCACTACTGAAATAATCACTTCTCTTTTACACTAGTTGTGCAAAGTTTCCTCAAAATGTTTTTTAAGTAGGTCTTTACATGACGATTTAATTTTGTTTTACTGGTTTTGGATTGAATGTAATGTATTCAGGACACCTGTGAGCACAGTTTTCTGGTTTGTGTCCATGTGATAAATCCCATTTTATCATTCTAGCTTCCCATCGTTATACCATAAATAATAAATAGTTCAATGTTATATGTGTCCTTTGATAGCTGTGCTGAAATATTTAGCATTTTAATACTTTGTGTTGTTACATTTGTAACAGCACTTTGAAACTTAAGAGGAAGTAACAATTTTAAAGACATGCTATGCAACTTTTTCATGGTCATAAAATTGCTTGGCAATCATCAGTTTGCTTGGCTGACCCCTTCCGATGAAAACGGTGACATTTCCATCTCCATCTGGTGGCCCTAGCCCGAAACAACGCTTGCAACTTTGCCTGTGGCGTTGCATGCTTTGTTTAGCTCTGGAAGTCTCGCGACACACGAGAGCCGAGAACTACTGCTTCACGGCAGGTCGTAAAGGGCTCTGAGCCGAGACAAACATGCACATGTGGTTTACAATTCATTCTTTGCTTTTATACTGCTTTGATAATTACTTTTAATACATACCTTTGAAGACATCGCGAACCTCCGTCGTCTTCTCCAACTCTCTGCCAGTGTCTTGAAAAATAAACCGTAAATTGCCTCTGGTGGGTTTACGACAGTCTGGCTAGACTGTCGCCTATTTTCTACGGAGCTCCCCCTACAGCTTTGGGGTGTGTATTGCATGGTAAACAAGGTATTACTGAGCCCTGCTTTAAGGCCAAAATAATGATCTGGTTGGGCAATGAATTTCTTAGCTTCATTAACAGAACTAGATAATATTTTTGAACATTCTTCACGGATGTAATGTCGACATAGACTTTATGAGAGAATAAATGGTTGTCAGGGTGTCTTTAAAACTGGATTAAGACAGGTAGTGGTGATTCCGCTGTATCACATCATGTTATTGTTCCACTGCCCATAATTTCTGTTTGTGGACACTTTTGGGGAAGCTGTTATAAAGACCAGGAAGCATACAGTTTTGCATGAGATCTGGAAGTTACTATAATCAGTCAGCATTAACTTCCAAAAATGTCACAATTTCTGATTAAAGCTGCACAATCTCTTAGATATTTTAGAACAAGCCTATAGTCAGTCCATCTTTAAGAAAATACAAGTGGTAGTGAAATAATACTATCAGCTTTTACCAAGAAAACCTAGGATATTTTCTTTCAATTTTTTCCATGTAAATCATTCAGCATTGTTTATTAATTTGTTCTTTTTACAGGGATTAGATTTTGATATGTTCACTTCATTCATGTGTATTTTGTGTTCTCTTTTGACATAAAAGTTTTACTCTGCTAACTTACTTCCTCTCCCTTTCGCCTCCATCGCCTGTTCCTCTTTGGCTACCCTAACAGTTAACTCTTTGTTTGCAGACTCTGTGTACTCCTTGCCCCTTGTGCCAGTTTGTCTTTGTTCTTTGCAACAAGAGTTCTGGGAGTCTCTCACGCCCACTCGTGCTATCAAAAAAGGTAGCTTTTGTCTGATTTTGATACCCATTTAATCTCCCGTGTGCCAACCTTGCCTGATTGAACTATGGGTAATTTCACCTGCTCATTTTGGGTTGTGCATTTGAGTGAATACTTCTTAATTAAGAAATTATTTAAATAAATCTTTAAGAATAGATAAATAAATTAAGAAATTGGCACACGTTATTTGTGGTTAGTACTTCATAGTAAGAGCATTTCTGGTTTAAATCCCGGCTGAGGCCTTTCTGTGTGGTGCTTACATGTCCTCCCCATACATACATGGGTTCTCTCCGGGTACTCTGGCTTCCTCCCCTTGTCCAAAACATGGTTTTCATGTCAATTGGTGACCCAAAATTGACCCTAGGAGTGAGAGTGAATGTGAGTGTGCATTGTTGTTTGTCTCTGTGTGGCCCTGTGATGGACTGTTGACCGTTTAGGGTGTACCCTACCTGTGACACTGAATTGGATTAAGTGGGTATAGAAGATAGATGGATGGACATATATAAATAAATAAAATGCTGGGGCTGTGTGCGACTCTATAGACACAACTGAATCTATACACTTGAAATCAGTCACCAAATCATGGGTCGTAGTTCCAATAGGCTTAAAACGTTAAATGACTGTCTTTGTTAAAACTGAACAATTCAAATGTGGCAACTGGTCAAACAGGAAGTATATTTCCATAAACAACAAAATTGTGCGAGTTTGCAGAAGCCAAGGTGGAGGTTTGTGAACCCAGACGCAGGACACAGGGAGGGAAGGATTAAGGAAGAGTGTTTATGATAAAGTTTAAGAATGTGTAAGCCAAGGCAGAGGTCAAAACAAGTTACTAAGCTGAGTGGTCTCCAGAGGGAAGCCAGGAGCCACGCTGAGCTGAGGGGAAAACAGAGCAGATTCCGAATGGTTTCCAGGAAGTGCAGAGGCAGGAGAAGTCAGGCTAGTGAAAAGTGAAGGCAGATAAAACAGGAAGGTCAGTAAGAGGCAGACAATAAGAAAACAGCAAATTTCTTGCTTGACCATAACCACCTTGTAGCCAATCAATGATCTGTCTGCAATGCGGAGATGAAGGCCATAATGTAGAGGACGAGATTAGAGATGGGAAACTGCTGTCAGTCTTACACATGTACAACCAATCAATCAAAAGACGGACACGTGCACACAAACACACACACACACACACACACAGAGGAGAGACACAGGGAAGGAGGACAAGTACATTTAGAGAACACAACAGCAGCCTGCAGCGTTGATACAGCAAACACTGTTTAACATTCTTAGTCTACGTGCAAACAATGTTTGTTCTTTTCTCACTTGCTGCATTATTTCATCAGAGGGTAATGCAAAAACTTTCTTTGACATGAAAAAGTTAAAGCATCTGTTGATTGCTGATAGCTGTAAAAAGAATAGTTAATCTTCAAAAATAGCTTGCTTTCTTGAAAACAATTTACCTAGTATCCAGAATGTGTTCAGAAATCTGGAGAATGGGGCGGTCGGTGGCGTAGTGGGTTAAGCAGCCGCCCCATGTACAGAGGCTACAGTCCTCGCTGCAGCTGGCCCTGGTTCGAGTCCCGGTTCGAGTCCCGCACCAAGTGGCCCTTTGCTGCGTGTCTTCCCCATCTATCTGCCCCATGCTTCCTGTCTCTCTCCAACTGTCCTATCATTAAAAAAGGCATAAAAAGACCCCAAAAATATAAAAAAAAGAAATCAGGAGAACAACATATGAACTGCCCTCCTTGCTGGTGTCCACTCACTCACTTATAATTCTATAGCACAGAGTGAAAATAGCATGAACTATCCGTTTCATTGGGCTTTTAAAGAAGGTCCTTTAATTGCTTGAGGAGAGATTTATTGGTGCTTCTCAACTGTTTCTCCTCAGGCTTTACAAAGAAATGATGTCACTTACGGGTAATAATGAGCCATATAACGAGAAGTGCACAACAAGGGTGGTGTCATCTCTCTGAGGACGTAAAGACCCGTTAGGGATGGGTCTATCATGCGTCTCTGACTGTGTGTGGTCACGTGTGCACTTACATCACAAACAAAAACACTGAACGAAACACACCAATGCTGTGTTCAAGGTTGGAACATCAATCAACATCAATCGAGGACAACTGAATTTGAGCCTCATCCAACACAGTTTTCTCCAGGAACTTTTCACTTGAAGAGTTAGTTAGATATTAATGAATACTACCCTACCATACACAACAGGAAAAATAAAAGGTTACCATCTCATATTTTCTGTTCCTTGTTGTGATACTACTGCATTTAAGGCAATGCCGGCATTGTGTTTAGTTGTGTGATTTGGCTGTAATGACACTAAATCCGAGGAGGTTGTGAGTTTTGAGTCAGGAGAGGATTACTACGTGCTTCATTTGTAAACTAGGGAGTTCCAGAAATTAGAAATGGTAAAGTGTATAAAGGTCAGATGTTACGAAAATTAAATGATGAACTAGAAGAGAATTTGATCGTAAATTAAGCAGAGTGACAAATGATCAAGTCAGAGCTGAAATCACCATTTATCATTTGTAACAAAATCTGTCATCTATTTTAGAAAAGCTGCTTTGATAGGGAAAGTAGAATATTATTATTCAAAGAAAACTTAAGTAATGATAATATTAACAAACTAATGATGGAAGTGATAAAAAAGGTAAATGCCAAATTTTCAACTGAGTGGATGAACTCGGGTGATATTGTATTTTAGACAGCGTTGATAATCGCATCATTCACAACGTCCAGACGATGTTTATACTTACAGAGAGAAATTATTGTTATTTCCTCCTTAAAATAATCACTCACCCAGGGGAAGGAGACTTTTTCAGTCTAAATAGTTACTTTTCCTGGCTTTCAGTTATAATCATAGATGTAAGAAAGATTCATACGAACACACTAACAAGCCTAAAGCTTGATTTTCACTAGAGACAGTTTTTAATCTAACAAAGTCTGACATTTCTGCATAACAGACCAACAAATATCTGTTTTGTGTGGAATTAAGGCTCACATCTTCCAAATTGGAATAAATGAATAGAAAAATAAATTGAAAAAATACAAACCTGTGTATTTAATCTGTGCATATTCTGTTGATATGGAGGAATTTCGTGCGATAGGACAACCACAACATAGCAGCTGAACAACAGCGAGCAGTTTTTTTGTATGTTTTAATGTTTGTTTTATAGCTTTCACCTATTATTTTGTGCAAAGAAAGTGCGTCAGTGTTCAGTATAACTGAAACCAATGGCTGCAATCCACCAAAGAAGAAGAGGTCCTCACTTCTATAGGGAAAAGAGTGACGATGCTCAGAGGAACGTCATTTAAAGCACACTGCTATTGATTCATTTTTTCTTACTTTTGTTAACAGTAGTTCTTCTTCTATATCATTCACTACTTATAAAATGTTACATGTCACACTAATAACAGTTGTGCTGCTCTGTCCTCTAGCTTGAAGCATTAGGCTCATGTGGTATCAAAGCTTGATTATTCTCCATACAGCCAAATGATCCATATCTTTATGAGTAAAAGAAAAACAAAGTGATCTCCAGAATTTTTTCTTTTTTCATTTCTTTAGCAGTATTATCCAGAGATAAAATATTGGGACAAGATTAAATGTAAGGAATGATGGAGGTCTTTTTTTGATTTATAAACCTGTTTAATCCACACATGCACACAAACTTGATACATGCTGCTGCTCAGTGATGATCACTTTTCATTTAATTTTGATTCAGTGGGATACAATTTTTTTGAGTTTCAGTGCTGTAGGATTTCACTGTATTCATTGAGCAGATGCATTTTCCCCAAGCAACGTATGACTGAGAAACACACGAGGAGAAATATGGGGTTCAGTATCTTACCAAAGGGTAAGATGCATTCAGAGCGAAGTTGGGGACTGAATCAGCAGTCCTGACCATAATACCTCTGGAGCTTTAGAATTCTTTGCCTTTCATTTCTGACATGAAGCCAGGCAGAGGGTAAAAAATATTCTAATGAAAAAATCAATCCAAAATTATCCAAAAGACAGAGCCAAGTAGAACAAAGGAAAAGAACAAAACATAGAACTAAGCAAGCTTCAAGGACGAATATATGATATAAGGAACTAGGTGAGAAAATAGGAGACTTGGTAATATTAATGTTGAGCAAAGTGAAGACTAACATGACAAAGACACGCAGCAAAGAAAAAATGACAAATTGCACACAAACATCCGCAAACACAAATAGTACAAAACCTGTTTGTGTTCTTGGTGTGAAAACAGTAAAGGAGACATATAGTGTGCAGCTTTGCAGGTTTATAATTACACTTGACATTGTTGTGTTGATAGTAAGTTAGTCTCACAGTGCATATTATTGTTAAAATTAATTCAAGAAGTACAGGGTGCACTGTGATTCCTCATCATCTGAATACTACTGAAGGAGAGAGAAAAAAACAGTTTTCAAACTGAATTATGTTTGAAATGTATTGTCTGTTTTGCCAACTGTTTCACACTCCTCAGACTGTAGCATCTGCAATGGGTCTGCAAGACCCACTGTGGATGTACCTGCCACCTGTACAACACACGCACATATAAATCCTCTCCTACACATCGGCTGATGTAATCTGCTGAAATCAACTAACTGCACCTGAGGAAGCCAGCAGGTCAGGATGTGGAAACCAAAGAGAGGAATTAATATATTTTTGAGGAAGTAGCTACAGTATCAATTGAATATTAATCAGTAGGTTGATATTATGAACCGAGCAGTTCTTTTTTATTTATTTTCTTTGCTGAGAGCCTTCAAATATTCAAAAGTATTGTGGGGTCTAAGCATTCCTGAATTATTCAGTCATTGCACATTCTGCAGTTAATAACACTCAGGCTATGATACAAAAAAGCTCAATTATAAAATCAGCCGCTAAAGTGATAGAAGACAAAGATTGTGGAATACAAGGACAATAGCACAGAAAGAAGTGAATCAAATGATTGATTTCAATCAAACACAGCAACAACAAAATAATCAAGACCAATAATAGTTGAACATACAAAGAAGAAAATACATTTTCATCTCTCACTGGTCACTAAAATCACACAGTTAAGGGTTAATTTACTCCCCACCATGCCCACCACTGAGACTTTAGCTATAACCAGCCTGTCACTGCAGCACTTTCTGCACAGAAACGCCCCAGAGAGACAGAAGTAAGACGATGAAAGACTAGAATTTGTTCAATTTAATCTGAGATGAACCTGAAAGACAGAATACGGTTTAAACTAATTTGGAATGGTCTGTTCTCCATATGGCATAGACTTGGGGTTAAAAGGAAAAGCATGCAAGAGAGAATAAAGACCGTAAAACTTCTCCTTATTTGTATTTTTCTGTTTCAAACCTAGCAAAGCTCCATTTTAGATATCAGCAGTAGGAAAGGTCACAGCCAGCATCTGTGAGAGAATACTGGATTATAAAACTGAGCCCAGTTCAGGATCTGCTATCAAAACATCTGCTGAGACTTTAATTACACACAAGTCCCCTGGCAGTGTTTATGCATGCCCTGCTGTAATGAGTGTGACCACTGATCTGAGTTCAGTTCTGAACTGACATCAAAGCCAAAATTAAACAATGGAAACATACTGAGCGGCAAAATAGCCAAAACTCTGTAGGACGTCCTCTGGTAAGCCAGAACTCAAACTGTGCACAACACAGCTAACCCGTCCATGAAAAATCATCTCCTCATCTCCTCAAACCACTTGTTGTGGATGAGCAAAACAAAACAATGATGCCAAGGTTAAATCGCAGACATCTGAGACTGCTGTAAAAGCACAACATCTTGCTTATTTAAGACCTCAATGACAGAGCTGAAAGCTCTCCGTGAAAATGTGTCAGTATGAGTACCTCAGTATCTCAAACAAACTTATCCAGGCAAGCGTCTTTCCAAGATCTGGATTTGAAGTACTCTCTATAATCACTTTATTTCTTTGAAACAGCCTCACTAAACCAGCTACAGGTGCACCTTGATCAAACACATGAAAAGCCAGTAAATGTAGACAGAGGAGGACATCATTAAAAAGCAAGCCTTTAAATAGCGGGCTTCGTCTGAGAGCTCAATATGGTAGCAGCTTTAGACATAAGGTTCTGAAAGCATTTATGAAAATATGAGAATTCTGAAATACATTTCAACTGTGAATCTGGATGTAGTCATAAATTAATTACACGTGTGGTGACAGTCCCTTTCCATACAGGCCTGTTATTCTGCAACAGAAACATTCAAATTAGTGTTAAATATTTTAATTCATGCCATGTGTACAAAATGGAAGCAGTGGCATCAGTTATGTTTCAAAGCTGACATTTTGACCTGTCATAAGACGCACTCATCCGTGAATAATAACATTTACAACATCAACACTGTAAATGAGCTGTCATGCACACATGCACAACGCCATCAAACATAAGCAGATAAATGGAATCTAACTGTCATTCCATTTTACTTACAGACCTGCACTTTTTACAGTGACATGTCAAAATGTCTTCTGAGAAAAATGTAATAGCTACATCTGAGTTGTGTTTGCTTGTTGGGCTCTGCTTTTATTCCCTGTATGGTTTGGCAGAAAGAAAAAGGAAAAGGAAAAACAATTCTCATCATTGGCCTTTGGCAGGCGGAATAAATATTCAAATACTTGTGGTATGAAACTTTCCTTGCCAGGTTTTTGTTGAAGGACCTTTAATGGCAAACAAGTCACTTCTCTTATCTCTTGGCGACTTCCGCCTCTCAGGGTGAAGGTTGAGGGTGGAGGAAGTCCTGCTGCATGAACACGACGTTGTCTAATGCAAACTGTCACAACTGTCCACAGAGTGAAGCACACTGTGCTGTTTAGTCTCAGAGAATCTTTTCTTGAGGTTTGACCAACAGGGCCTGAGGCCAAGATCAGCTAAATACCACGGTTACGTAATCTTTCGACACACACACAGAAGCTCAATTAAACTGACATGTAGTGTTCAACCGGTACTTGCACACATTCATAGTCAGGATCACATGAACATTTTCACAATTACACAGGGAGAAAACTCACAAGAACAAAACTCATATTTATGCATTAATTCCTCCGGTGTTATATTCCATTTTGTGGTAAAAATCAACAACAACATTTATTTGTCACAGCTTCAGTTGCCCACCTTTGAAGTTCATGCTATTTTCCACCACCAAGGCGTGTGGCTTGTGAAGTTTACAGTGACAATGGTTAATCTGTTTATTGTCTGTGTGATAACTGAAAACTACCGGACTTCCGGATGAGAGGACACTAGGTTTGGTGAAGGACTGCAGTCTCCCAGTGTCATTTCTATTGTACTTTATGATATGTTATAGACGCTTGCTAGTCAACACACTGCCCCTAGTGGAATTTCAATATTTGACTTCTTGTTGGTAAAACAACATGTCTATTTTTTAAAGATGTGTGTTGCTGCATGTGTCGGAAATAATGTGAAGAATTTATTGATCATGCTGTGTCCAAGGAGCAGAAAAAGGCAGAGACAAGCTACAAGCACACTCAAGTCCAAACATACCAAACCCATAAATGGCAAGCTGTTATTTCATTGAAGCTTTTTCAGCCTGGATTTATCCACTTAGCTGAAATTCAAAGTATTTGATCACTCTCTCTTATTCTCAGAGCATACCTGGAGTTATTTGGAAATGATGCATCAAAGTCAGCTTGATTAGATGAGAAGAGTCTGGTGAAGAGTTTTCAGATGTGTGTACTAATTTGTACGCATTTGTGGTGCCACTTAGAGTGTCCCTGTTTCTATTCTGGGTGGAAATGAGGACACCTCGTCAAACACAGTAGGAGTACCCTATCTTTAGAACCACATGTTCCTCTGCTCTAGCTGCTTCAGGAGAAAATCATTCATTACTCCTATAAATACTTGAAGCTGGTGTACATTTGCCTCCACAAAGACGTAAAATCCTAGTTTAAAAACAGATCCTTGTTTCCATAGCCCAGAGAGGCACGAGACCATCTTCCGCCTGTGTGCTCCATCCACGTGATAGTAAGAATCAGAGAAAGGTGAGGCAGGAAAAGGGCAACATGTCCTCTCCACCAAAGCATGCACACTTTTGTACAGTGTACAGTACATGTGCACACAATAATTTACATAACATGACTTGTTGCTGCAGGGAGTTGAAGATAACATGGGATGAAGGCACGTTTTCCATCAAAGCCATTATTCAAAATCAAGTGCCTTATTTCACAACCTTGCTGTCAACTAATATTCATGGTGAAACTGCACTTAGCCTGCGGTGCTTTTGATTAATGGTCACACATTAAACAAAGCAGGAAACATTTAAAATAGGTTTTTGGATGCTGAGACAGTAAAAAGGGTTTTGACTGTCAGATCCAATATAATTTTTTTACTGCAGAATAAGTCCAGATCAATGTTGATTTGTTTATTTTGTTCTCAAAATGCTTTTATGATAACCTACTTTACGCTGCACAAAACCAGCCGAAGTAGATAACAAATGTAACCAATCAGAGCCTGCTGATAGGTGACCGGCTGGCCTAATTTCAGTTACCAAAATATGACCTCCTTGATAAGCAACAAAGTTACTGATAAATCGTAGGGAACCACCAGGAATGCCAAGATAGTAACTTCCTGTACTGTGGGGGTGTGAGGAGGATGGTTGCTTTCCCATTACCATGTTAGGGAACAACTTTATATGTATATTGTGTTTGTCATGACCACCTGTGTTCCTTTAAAAAAAAAAAAAAAAAAAAAAGATGGTAGCCTGACCACAAGGACCCCAGGGTGCTGAGGGAGAACAACAACAACAGAGAGAGGAAACATCTGCAGAGAGACTCAGCGGCGCAAAGCGGAATTTCCGCACATGGTGGTTGACTCATGAAAAATACTTTTTTTTTTTTTTTTCCAATCCTTGTTGGACACGGTGCTTCCAGTGAAAAGTCTTTGAACTGTATTTAATCTACAAGGTTTCTACAAGGGATATTAAAGATGTCATCCTCTACCATGGTTAATGCCCATATCTATAAAGAGTTTTTTGTATTTAATTGGTTAACTGATAAAGAAATTGACAAAGAAAATAGATTTTTCCGTTTCATCACATCTAGCTCAGGAAAGCAAAGCAAAGCATTCTCTCATACTGTTTTTAGACTGAAAGCAGCGTGTCTGAACATGTACCTTAAAGATGGTTATGCCAACGAAAACAAGCTGATTCATTTTTTTCCCATTGCCACTCGCAGTTCTTTATCCTAATCAGGCAGATGGCTCCAACAAAGGACTGACACAGAACAGGAGTAGTGTTCAGTAACTATCAGAGAGCCACAATCTCTTCTACAAGATGCAACAACATAAAGGGATAACATGCAGGCGGTTGTGGACCACATTTTCTGTTTGACAGGATTTTCTAAGATAATGAAGCTAGTTTATCATTTTCAATCTAAAAATGACTCTGATAGTTTTTATTTATGGTGGAATCTTGTTGGTTTGACATACAAACAGCTTTAGATCATTTTGCGATGGGATCACAACAGCGAGAGGGGAATTTTGCTCAGACCACACCAATCCTTTACAATGTTGTCTACTTATGAGTTCAAATCAAGGAAATACAAGAGTATTTGGATGCATGAGTATTTAGCAGAGTTTGCATGTTCTCCCCGTGTATGCGTGGGTTCTCTCTGGGTACTCTCTGGGTACTCTCCCACTGTCCAAAAACATGCATGTTAGTTTAATTAGTGTCTCTAAAATTTTCCCTAGCAGTGAGTGTGAGCGTATGTGTGGTTGTTTGTCTCGTTTGTCTCTGTTTGGCACTGTGATGGACTGGCGACCTGTCCAGGGTGTACGCCACCTCTTGCCTAATGACCGCTGGGATAGGCTACAGCCCCCCCAGCGACCTGACAGTTGGATTAAAGTGATAGTCCGGAGTAGATTCAACCTGGGGTCATTTGAACTATGATATCCAGCCAAGTAGCCCACCCGAAGTTTTTTCGATATTGGCTGAACATCAGCTGAGTTACTGAGTTATCCCGAATAGCTTCGTACAAGGGTTAATGGATCCTGGCAGTATCTCCAAAATTACCACACTAAAATCACATGCCATGACACCAAACTTCTACAGTAGTACCAATATGGTCTGTACTCACAAAACGATGCATTTGGAAGTTTGAAAATAGTCCAGGAGTTTATTATTATCAACACAAGCCTAATAGCTTCTCTGCTGCTAAAGCTGCGTCGACGTCACTTCTGGGAGCTGGGAGCTTCAAAGTAAGATGAGGGTTGATCTACTACTGTAGACAACAAAGTATATGCTATATTCTACATGTTTTTTTATGAATTTTTATGTTGTAGAGTTGTGAATTTATTTTATCAATGGAGAAATTGAGCAGCCTTGCTCAACGGGTATAGAAAATGGTTGGATGGATGGAGTATTTAGCAATTACTGTGTAGATGGCCCCCACGTTTGAACACCTTGATTTTGAACGACACTCCTGAGAAGGTTTGGGACTATTTTGTATCTTCCAAATTTGGGACACTAATTTGTTTTTAAAATCTAGCGGCAGATATGAGGGCAGATGTTTTATTCAGGTGTTTCTGAGATCTTGCTAAAACCCAGAAAACTGCCTCTGCAAATGTGAATGTCATTGAGAGCACAGTGTACCATTACACGCACACACTGTCAAACAGACTCACATGACTGCAATGATGTTGAGGCCAGTAAACAAATGACACTGAAAAAAAGTAAATATCTCTACATGTGTACTGTAGATGAAGACTAAAGACACACAGTCCATTGTTTAACTCATCAAATAACTTGCACATTTGTTCAGTGATGTTTAAGCGTTTCCATATGATAATAAATTAAGTGTTTCATTCTAAAACACAAGATGAAGGATTGAATAATATAACGTGCAGCTGTGTGAAGCAGCTACACAAGCAAATCTTTTTAACTTTATAAACTAGGTTCTCTTTTCAAAGTGGGCACACATCTCTCTTCTGAGCAGGTCAGATAGATGTCACCTGTTATCCTCAGGGTCAGTCACTACGTCTGTTGAGCTAATGTCAGGCTGCCCCACTTAGCCTTAGCAGCAGCGTTCATTTTCTGGCTATGGATTGGCCTCAGTGTGAGTACTGAGGGGATAAATGTCGTCCTTGATGTTAAATGTTATCGAATTTCTGCTGCACGCAGCACCAGATGAATCATCGAGAGTTTACAACAGGTGAGAATCCCAGCCTTAATAAAAATGACCAGGAAAAATGCCTGGGAGTAAAGAGCAGATCACATTTAACCGTGCAGGCGTATAATCACAATTTAGTTACCTTTTCAAACAAAAGCTATCTGTTTAAATACAGTTGAAATAAGGTAATTGTTTTTCTTGTTTGTTGATAAGGGTGAGTCCTAAATGCATTTATTGTGCAGGTACCGGCAACTGCTTTGGACATGAGCTTAGATAGATAATAAACCATTGATATAATGTTGCATGCTTCTATGGACAAACTGTGTTCTTTATTACTTAAGGCTGACTCGTATACAGGTGTAATTGAATCTACTTGCTGAAGATACAGGTAACTATGACCCAAATTAACACACCAAAAGATCTAATTCAACAGAGAGAGGAACAGGGAAAGGTTATTACTTCCTCTGATTTCAACATCTGCTTCAGTTGTCAACTCTAATAAAGGCTGACAGAAGTGTGTAGAGAGCAGCACATACAGCAGCTCTTTCATGCCCTCAGCCCATCTATTCACCACTGCTCCCACTCTCCCACCCTCCCATCCTCCTGTGGCCTACATATCTTCCCCATTCAATGGAAAACAAACCTGAGGTCATGCCTATGTTACAGTGCTTTGAAAAGGTATTTCCCCTTCCTCCTGGTTTCAAGTATGTCTTTGAGAATCTTATACAACCTGATATACTAAAGCAATGTAAAAATAGATTTACGTTTGACCTTGCTAAGTTTTGGCAGAATTGTGGTTGGAAAAAATCTCCAACATCCCTGTATTTATCTTGTTTGTTGTGGCTGTTTTTGCTTGTGTTAGCTGCATTGAAAAGCTTCAGTTATGGATCTGTACTGATGATCAAGTACAACATGCAGGTTGGTTGGTCACAATGAGGGGAACAAAATGGTTTACTCCTAAACTGCTGGTCTAAATTGTCTTATATATGCCATATTCATTTCTATATATTTATATTTGATACTTTTTTGTGCTGCATCACTTTTTTGGAGGACTGTTGGAGTGGAAGAAGAGCAGAAAAACAGCTTTCGCAGGAGCGTCAAGTTGTATTGGTTGAATTTGAATTTGACCTGCTGTAGTTCTGACACATAAGACTAAAATAAAGCTGCTCTGCAAAAATGCTTACTTCCAACTTTGTTGACAGATCTTAATTGTTCAGTCTCCTATTCTTATTTTGTACAGCTGTAAATACTCTTTGTTACAACTGCCACAAATGATTTACCCCCAGCCTTACACCTCCAAATCTAAGCTTTTTGTGTAAATACTGTCATTCTGTCTACAGTTTTTTTTAAATGACCACAGGTGGTACTAAAAACAATTTCTAGGTTTCACAGAGAATCTTTAACATTTGTTACATATGTCAAAAAGACAACAACCGGTGTACAAATCAGATGAGAATAGAAACTGTAAGCATGAGTCTTGGTTTTGATATTAAGTTGACAGTTACCTACAGCAATGCTGTCATCTCTTATTCTTTGGCTTGCTGCTTTAACGTCCTTATTTCCGTACGTTAAGTGGAATATTCCCTGCTGTTGTTAGTTTGCCGTCAGCGCTCACATCATAGATTCCACATAACAGCTGGCTTCAGACTCTGTAATGTGATTTTGTTATTGTGGATTTAATATCTTCAACTCCCAATTGCTGCTGAGCTGAGTGGGAAATTATGAACTCAGGCATGTTGATGCCAAATCTCATCTTTATACAGAGATGACTTTCTCAAAGTGAGCTGGTTGAGTGAAAATATAATTTGGGTTGAAACCCTTAAGTATTTTTTGAGTAATTCATCTGGTTACGACCATTTCCTCCAAACCATCTCCACAAGCAGAGCTTTGTGTCACTTCTATTCCAGATAGTAATAACTCGTGATGCTTTAAAGGTCATCGTGACAGTATCAATTATTTGAAATCTAACTCGCCTGCAGATACAGTTGTGAGTTCCATCCACCTGTGCTACATTAAAGTCCTCGTGGCACTCGAGCTGAAATGAACTGATCAACAGATAATAAATCTAAAACACGTTTGATAATCAATTCATCTGAAAAACTTCTTACAGATTCTCAAATACAATGATACGGGTTTTTTTCTTCTTTTTAGCCATGTAGTAAACCAAACATTCAGACTTGGACTTCTGAACTAATTAAAAGGTATAAAGTATATGTTTTAGGATGTAGAAAAGGATCCTTCTTACTGACCTTCTGTTTATCAAAATTTCAATTACTGAGTTTGCTGCTGGGTCATTAAAACGTCAGAAAATGGTGAAAGTATTTGATCAGTTTCTGAAAGCTCATGATGGAGTCCTCAGATGTCTTGTTCACAACCCAAAGACATACAGATTACTGTCAATAAAGAGTAAAGAAGCTGAAATCTGAGAATTATTCAAACCCATAAATTATTGATAAAATTGTTTGGAGGTTAACTTGTTGACAAGGCATTGATAAATAATTAAAGCTCCAGTATATTTCACATAAAACTGTTATTTCCTATACAACACATCAGTGATTTGCAGAGATATAAACCTTTTTAAAGGGAAAATATTATTTGCACATAAATACCAAAGTGGCTGCAGAAGATGCATGTAAGCAGTAGGTGAAAAACTGACGGTATCTGTCTGTATTGATGAATAAATTATTATAATAATGTGGTTTGCGGGCGGTCGGTGGCGTAGTGGGTTAAGCAACTGCCCCATGTACAGAGGCTATAGTCCTTGCTGCAGCTGGCCCCGGTTCAAGTCCCACACCGAGCAGCCCGTTGCTGCATGTCTCCCCCCTATCTCTGCCCCCTGCTTCCTGTCTCTCTCCAACTGTCCTATCATTAAAGGCATAAAAAAGCCCCAAAATATATATAATAATGTGGTTGGTTGTTCAAGCATCAATGCTTTATTTTAAACCTTTGTCTCTGCTTTTCTAGTGTCCGGTCTGGAGCCTACAGTGCATTTCTTCATTAAGACAGATATTTGGTTTCATGTCGTTCACAAAGGCTCCATCAACATTAACTCAAATTGGAAGCCCAGGGAGAGAAATCAATTTAATAATGATTACACTCTGGGTCAATACCACATGTCTCAGTAAGCTCACAGAGACCAGACAGTGTGATCTGGATGCCGGTGGCAGTGATCAGGTGCTGCAGGATTCCAGGAACAGACAAGGTCACCCTGCACATAAAAGTGAAAAAAAAACAAATCCTAGACTGAGGCCAGTTCTGTAACTCTGCACCATTCATCCACTGAGTGTTTGGCCCTTGGCAGATTTAAACCTTATTCTTTTTCAAGGACCTCTGCACTCTCTGTTGTTTATGAAACAGGACAAAATGTCAATGTTGGGCATGAAATATATACTCATGGGGGACAGGTTATGTATATTCTTTGTTGTGGTAAATGCAGCATGATGGAATGTGTATATTGCAACATTCATCATTTTAACCATGGCTGCCATTTAGATTACTCACACACAAATGAACACACAGTCAGGTCGAGCAAACATAACTATTCTTGAGACAACGGCACTATTTTACAAGAAAGGAAAAACACAGTGCAACACTCAATCTAATTTGCAACATGTAATGTTTTTAAGTCAAGGATATTAGCACACTGTCTAAATCCATTCCACTGATAAAGTGTCTGACACAGAACATCTAATCTTTATCCTTGTACATTTTGTGGTAACACAATGTTCCATCACAGCAGGAAACGGTATTACAGACTTTTAGAGACGGCACGTTGCTATGAGCGTTCCTTTCAATGCCGCTGATGGCATTTTCACGTGGCAGGTAGTCTGCTAATAGCGATCGCGATGTGGCGTGAGTAAATGAGACAGCCGCTAAGAATATAGACTGGAAGCTGATTACACAGAGAGCTGCCTCCGCAACATCCGCTTGGCACACTGCTCTGTAAGCATCAGTCGAGGGTCTAAGAGAGTGATTTTATAAAGTTTTTGTTGCAGTAAGCTTTATGATCTATAATGTTCAAAGCATGAAAAAGTGTTAATAAAAAACCCCATGTGGTGTGATTTCCTCTTGTTTGGCCTGTGACTTAAGCTCCAAGTCAAAGGAAAGAGGCTGTTTGATGTTCTTCAGTATATCTCTTGTATTTATGATGTCTTAAAATTGGCCTGGCATTCTGAAAATGGCTCTTTCTTAAATGCACAAACAGTTTTGTTTTCTTCTATCAAATTAATTTCAGTGAGAAAAGAAGTCGTTACAGTCAGGAGAAAAAGGTACAATATCTACATTCTACTATACATAAACTATATAATTTCCAAATTTGACTTAACTCCTGACATGCAGACGCTTCACGAGTCTGTGTTATACGCACAGAGCTCCTTGATCAACAGTAATGTCTGCTCATAAAGAGCATCCATTACTTTTGGATTTCCCGACAAACTTTTGACTTCTGAGATTACCCAAGAGAGATAATAACATGAAAGTGAACTCGGTCTGCAGTGCGAGCAGTTCTTATCACTCAGAGCCAAATTACCTCTCTGCCGTCCGAAGAAAGCTACAGCTGCAAGATGAACCTTATTAAGGTGGAAATAGCTCAAGTGGATTGCCTGAGGAGCCTTGATATAGAGGATCAAATCATTTCAGGTTGGCCCAACGAGAGGCCTGCATGAGATCATGTAAAGGGGAGATGATTTTATACATCGCAGTTTAGGTGCACCTCAGGCCAAAGGAAATTTAACTCCTGAATGATAGAAGTGCTGTTCCACCCTATGCTATATGATGCAGAAAACTTCAGGAGTGAAAGAAAAGTTGACTGAAGAGGAAGACAGATGGAGTAAATTTCTCTTCTGTAAGTACTGCAGAGTGAAGTAACTTTTAGAGAAGAAACCGCTCAAGCAAGAGGTTTTTAATTTTATTCTTAATCAAGTTTCATTCACTGATCTTAGTTGACCATTTTTATTTCTTGCCACTTTTCTGGGCTACCATAAACACGGTTACTAATAGTATTTAATTTGAAACATTAAATAAAAAAACAGCTAAACAATCTTTTTTTCAGGATAAAATGATAGATTCAAGGAGACAAATTAAAAAAAAAATGTAGAATTGCTGAAGCAAAACTACACATTTTGTCATTATTTGATGGAAAGAATTCAAGATCTGAAAATCATTGTTCAGCAGAATTTACTGCATGATATTTTCAGTAGCTGTAAGATCGAATACACATAGTCCAAAGAATTTACAGTTTACCGAGGTCACGTGCAACCTTGATGGAGCTGTTTCTTATTTCTTTTATTTTCTTATTTCTAAATATTATTCGACTATTTTGTGCAAATGAGTCACGTTTTCCGATTCTTTTTTTAGCTGTTTTCACACATGCACTGCAGCCATAAAGTTGTCTAAACCTTTCCCAGAGGGGCTGGATGCGAAAACACAAATGGCAGCAACATTTGCTCCAGACTTTGTGACTTTCAGATTTCCATTCAGTTTCATAGTCTGGAAAAGTCTGGAAAAAATGCCAAGTGTGTCATTTGTGAACACAACAAATAATCCTGAGAGAATACACAACAAGAGATTGTGTGTACAGCTAATAGTTGCCGTCTCATCCTCTTTTCCTATGGCCTGTATTTTGCTTAGCACTCGCTGGTTAATATTGCAGATGCATTAAAATAGTAGACATTCAACATAAAAAAAAGAAATCATTATGTATTAGTTGCCACATATGCCAATTTTTCTTGCCTTACTTACCGCTATGTTACTTACACACCTCTTGACTTTACTTTTTAAGTTGTTGGATGCACATAATCCAAGTGCTGCTGCTCGTTAGAACCTAAAGTTGTTCCCTGCTGTTGAACACTTTGCTACTGGGTTGTGTTAACATTTGGAAATCCTTCTTCAGCATTAGCATGTGCCTGCATGAAAACAACAAAATTAGACTAAATATTTTTGTGACAACTCGGCTCAAGGAGGAACAAAGAAAGGCATGCTGTACATGAGTCGTAAATCAGAACTACTAATTAGGATTTACCATTTTTTTACGTTTTTTACGTTTTAACATTTTCAAGGTTTTCAAAGTAATGAAAAAGCACATATAGAAAGGAAAGCACTGCAATGCAGAGTCTGGAGTTTCGTAGTTATGCAGTGGATGGTGTCACTTCCAGTTTGTATGTGTAAACTTCCTATTTACAACAGGATGAAGGCAAGGCAATTTTATTTATAGAGCACAATTCGTACACAAGGTAATTCAAAGTGCTTTACAGCTACATAAAATCACAAAAAGGCAATAAAATCATTAAAAAGAAACAAAAAATAAAAAATAAAAAAACATTAAAAATAATCATTAATTTAAAAGTGAAGAGTGCAGATAAAATACTTTCAGGTGTCATATGCACAGCTAAATAGAACTGTTTTCAGCCTGGATTTAAACATTGTCAGAGTTGAGGCCTGTCTCATATCTTCTGGAAGACTGTTCCAGATGTTAGGAGCATAAAACTGAAACGCAGCCTCACCTTGTTTAGTCCTGACTCTGGGCACCAGCAGGAGACCCCTCCCTGAGGTTCTCAGAGCCCGAGTTGGTTCATATGGCTCTAACATGTCAGAGATGTACTTTGGCTCTTGACCATGAAGAGACTTGTACACAAGCAGAGCTGTTTTAAAAACTATTCTCTGACAACAGGAAGCCAGTGCAGAGACCTGAGCACTGGACTAATATGGTCGTATTTCCTGGTTCTAGTCAGGACTCGAGCAGCAGCATTCTGGATGTACTGCAGCTGTCTTACAGCCCGTTCAGAGAGCCCAGTGAGCAGGCCGTTACAGTAGTCTAACCTGCTGGAGACAAACGCATCGATCAGTCTTTCTAAGTCTGGTTTAGACACTATACCTTTGATTCTGTTTTTTAGATGGTAAAAAGCTGCTGATGTTACTGATTTAATGTGGCTGTTAAAGTTCAGGTCTGAGTCCAATATTACCCCGAGATTTCTAACTTGATTATTAGGTTTTAGACAGAGAGAGAGAGTCTCAAGAGAACACTTTCTCTTTGTTTCTGTGGGCCACAGACAATGACTTCAGTTTTGTCTGAGTTTAGCTGGAGGAAATTGTTTTGCATCCACACACTGATCTGTTCGATGCAGTGACACAATGTATCTACAGGCCCGTGTTCTCCTGCCGTCAGTGACACGTAGATCTGAGTGTCATCTGCATAGTTGGGATAGGACACATTATAGCTGCGTATTAGCTGGCCTAGTGGAAGCATGTACAGATTGAACAATACGGGTCCCAGGATTGACCCCTGGGGAACCCCACAGGTTATAGCCACTTGGTCTGAGACACAGTTACCAATTTCAACAAAATATTTCCTGTCCTCCAGATAGGACTTGAACCAGTTTAAAGCACGACCAGAGATTCCCACCCTTCTAACCTCTGTAATAAGATCGCATGGTCAACTGTGTCAAAGGCAGCACTCAGGTCTAGCAGAACTAAGACTGTGACTTTACTTGCATCTGTGTTCAGGCAAATGTAATTTGTCACCTTGATCAGAGCTGTCACAGTGCTGTGGTGGGGCCTAAAGCCTGATTGGAAAGTATCAAAAGCATTGTTAGACAGGAGAAAGTCACTAAGCTGCTGGTATACAACTTTTTCAAGGACTTTGCCTAAGAATGGCAGGTTTGATATGGGCCGGTAGTTGTTCAGTACTGTGGCATCAAGATTGCTCTTCTTTAGAAGAGGCTTAATGACAGCAGTTTTTAAGGCCTTTGGAAATGTTCCAGTCTGGAGTGAGATGTTGACTAGATGAGCGAGTTGTGGTAACAAACTGCTCAGCACAGACTTTAGGAATCTAGTGAGCAACTCATCAAGGCAGCACGTTGATGAACTCAGACTGCAGATGGTCTCTTCGACTGTTTTGTCAGTAACAGGTGTGAAATGTGTCAGCTCTAGGTGTCTAGCTGGCTGCAGAGTAGTTATTTGTGTTGTGGAAATTATTGCATTTTTAATGCCTTGAACTTTGTCATTAAAGAATATTGCAAACTCATTACACTTGGATGTAGAAATGAGTTCTAAAGGCAGCGAAACTGGAGAGTTTGTTAATCTGTTTACTGTAGCAAACAGGACACAAGAGTTGTTACTGCAGTTTTTGATGATTTCAGAAAAATAACTCTCCCTCGTTCTACGCAAAGTCGAGTTGAACACACATAGCTTTTCTTTGTAAGTCTCATAATGAACCTGGAGCTTTGACTTGCGCCATTTCCGTTCGGCTCTCCGGCACTCCCTTTTCTGTGCCCTGACCGACTCTTCTTTCCTCCATGGCGCCCTTTGCCTACTTTTAACCATTCTAACCTTGACAGGAGCAATGGTATCCAAAACATTTAAGAGACTTGATGTGTAAGAGTTCAACAGATCATCAACATTAGAACACAGGGTTTTCTCAAACCCAATCATTTCCATAAACTGTGTCCCTGTTCTGTCATTTATGAGTCTTCCCCGAACAACTGCAGACCCAGCTGCTGGTTTAGGTGTAACAGACAGGTTGAAGAAAACACAGAAATGATCAGATAAAGCAACATAGACGACATCCACGTTTGAAATAACAACACCCCTTGAAATGAGCACATCTAGAGTGTGCCCTCTGTTGTGGGTGGGCTCAGTCACATGCTGAGTTAGACCAAACATTTCAAGGACAGCAGTGAGCTCTTTAGCTTTCTTGCCATGGGCTACATCCACATGCATATTCAAGTCCCCTGTTATGACTAAACAGTCAAAAGCACTGCACACAATTGAAAGTAGTTCAGTAAAAACTACTGAAAGAAACCTTCTCTCATAGTAATGTGGCAGTTCAACTTTCTCTTTTCTTATGTTTTGTTTGGCTAAATTGTCCAAATGCAATTGATGGCAACGAAGATATTCACAGCTGTTCCTGCAGTTGTGACTAAAAGATGAACGATGTTATTAAAGATGATATTATCCAAATTTCTCACAACATCCATTGCCTTGTTTGTGTTATTTTCAAGTAGTCTCATTTTGCCAATGGTGATAAAAGAAAGCGCATAGTTCCTTAAATTTAAAAACAGCACAACAACAAATGAACAGGAAGACAGAGGGCCTGACTGCCACCATCTGATATGTGTCTAACCAGGTGAGCTTTAAGCCTGATTCTTACTCGGCGCAACCGCGCAACTGTTCTGGCTCGAGAACCATTAATGACGTCATCGAAAGCGCCAGCCCCTTCACAGTTCCTTCAGCTCATAAGCGCAGTTTGCGCCGAGTATGCGTCACATTTGCAGTTCTCTCCAGACCAGCGAGCGTCACTGTTGAGGAAACAAGCTGAAGAACCGGACGAAGAAAAGCATACGAAGAAAGCATACACAATGCCACCTGTGGTGTCACGTCAGCAGAGGCTGGCACATCTGATGCGGATGCGGAATGAATTTACTCTGGGTGTAGAACTGTATATGTATCTCAGAGCTAAGCGGCTGCGGCAAAAACAGAAGAGAAGGTGGAATGTTCGTCCTTTGCAACAAGACGAACTTTGTCAAACGTTGTCAAACGTTGTCCTTTGGGCCAACGTTGTCCCAGCGTAACTTCATAGACGTGTCGTCCAGATGTTTGTAGAGGTGCACCCTCTCGGTCACCGCGGTCTCTGCAGTGTTCATGTTTCCTTTCTAGTCAGCTGTTTCCGGTTGAGCTCGCGCGAAGTCAGAAAAAAAGTTGTGTGCGCGCCCTTGCGACGCACGAGGATTTTTTAGCTTGCGACGGGGGGCGTGGCGGAATTTTGGGTCACGTGACCATTTGCGCCATTTGCGACCAGCTAGTAAGAATGGGTCAAAGCGAGGTTTCGCCGAGTAAGAATCAGGCTCAAGATGAGACTGCCATAAACTATCTTCAGGTCGGGGCTTTCTCAAAGGTTCCCACTATTTTCCACCTTTTTTTGTTCATTTTTAGAAACATATGGGTGCACAAGAATTTGAACCAGCCTTTCATCTGATAAATTAAAATCATCACTACTACATTAAAATGATAGTCATAATAATGCATTTAGAGATTGTGAAGTGGACTGCAGCAGTGAAAGATATGACTACCCGTCTGCGCATTTTTTTTTCTTTCTAGAAAAAGTGTTTGAAAGTCTCTGTGAAAAAGACAGCTGGGACGGAAAACAGCATACCCTACATGATATTTTACCTGACCTCAATGATAAAGTTCTCAGAGAAAAGATTACATCATCGGGGACTGTTTACCATTGGCAACATACCATGAAAACATGACACATTCAGTTAAAATTTTACAGCATTTGACCTTGATGTGGATTTGACATCACAACCACTGGAACACCATGAGCCGTCTCATTCATTTAGATCGAATTTGTTAGTGTTTCAGGCTTTATTGGAATGGAAACAAACATACATTCTTCAAAATCAATAAGCCTAAAATACGGTGAGAGAGGAAACGTCATTATTGTCCCACATCCCACCGAAATGAGATTTTAACACATTTTTTTAAGATGGATCCAGGGTGCAACAGCAGTTGCTGCTTGTAGCTGCATCTCACACATTTTCAGTGTTACGCCATCCATTATCTCCAGTTGCACAGCCGGCATCCAACAACACCAGGTTAAATAATGAGCCCACAAACTTTTCCTGAAGGTCCTTAAAATGAGGATAAATGGAGATTTATTAAAGAGGCTGCTGCGGCGCCCCCGATTTGTTTATACTACGGGGAAAAAATAATTTATCCAAAGTGTGCAGACTGCTTGATTAAATTAATCATAGTCACTTAATTGAATTATCCTGTTTTTATTTAAGAATCTCTCTGTGGTATCTATGTAGTGAATTGGAAGTGATAAAAGTTATTTTTCTGCACCCATAAATATTTACAGATATTGTCGTTTGGAGCCTTTCTTGCGTTGGATTTCCCTCATTGCACAAACTTTGAGACAAAGAGTTATTTTTGCTCCAGGCATTCCACTGTGAATAAGAGTGCATGATGTTAATCCTTGTTAAACCAACAGTATTCTGTGCAGACTACCTCACAGCAGGTATTAAGCTGCTGCTGTGTTTTAAAAAAAGAAAAAAAAGAAAAACAATTTAAAAAGGACAACAAAAGTTAAGGGACCACATATAGAAGCAAATTAGTCCATGGACTTGTTTTCTGTAAAGAATAATCCAAATCCAAAGAAATGCATTTCTTTAGAAGTATTGTGATAATTTCCAGTTGAGTTTTTACACAATAAACAGTGATCGTTGTGTAACAAACATTAATTGTGCTCTTGTTAAGCCTGTTTGAAGCCATTTATTTCCCCAACACAATCTGTAACACAAACACACTGTTCAGTTCAGGATGCAGATGTGTCAAGATATTTAAAGCCTGTTGATGAGCACAGATTTAAAGTGTGGGGGAAGGTATGAAAACACATATCCAGGAAATACACGGGGACAGACATTGGGAGCTTGTTAGTGTTGTTAATCTCAGTCGCACAATAACTTTAATTAGTATTAGTATTTCACATCTATGGTACAATGATGATACAGTGGGGTTGTGATCAGGGACTGAATGACCTGTAACAACAGGGCCAATATCCCGTACTCCCAGAGCACCTCCCACAGGATACCGCAAAGGACATGGTCATAGGCTTTCCCCAAATCTTTCTCTTCAACAAACTGCTTAAGACCATATAAGGGTAAAAAATAAAATAATTTTAAAAAAAAAGCTATTTAGTCCAAGTGTGAAAGTGTTTAATTGGCAGTCAGTCCTGCATCAAACGACTCTGCTGTAGCCTGAGGTTTTTATTGGCTCCAGCTAGGCATGGTACCGGTATGATCTGTAAACCTGCATATTCGTGGTAATTTTCACTGAGGATGATGCGGCTGAGATGAGAAAAAGGGGCACAATTCACTTTTTCTTCACAAAAACACATGATTGAATAACCATGGGGTTTCACATGGAACCTCTAAAACAGAAATTTTCTGACAAAAAGAAATGAGATGGATCAATTAATTGATTCATTTTTGTTGTCAAGACAAGAGGTAGTTTACTGTCTGCCCTGGTTTCTGGGGCTGATGTCAGCAGTAGACTAGCTAGTTAACTAGCCTGATTATCTCAGAGTCATTATTTTCAATAAAACAGCCCGTAGGATACAGTGTAATGTCCCCCGACATGTTGTCATAGCAGCACGCCTGACTTCTGGGAGGTAAAGGTACGGACCGTTGTAAGTTGTAGCCCTCACAACACTAAACTTGCTACCACACACTGTAGAAAATGATTTAATTGGCTTGTTTTAACAAGCTTGCCGTCTTTAAAAAGAAATAACATGGTCATTTTAGAATGAAAACTGTATAATTGTGGTGTCAGTATGAAGTGTCGCCAGTTTATTCATGTTGAAAACAACAGGCACCTTTTTTAAAATGTTTTTTTTTTGTGGGTGAAATTATTGTGTGTAATATTAAAACTACAATACAGTCAATCAAAGTATATCCAAAAATACCGCATTAATTAATCACATCATTTTTGAAACTCCAATATCTGCATCGGTATTTGCACACAAAATCCTCCAATCAAACACCTATAAGGGTCTTTCTTCATCCCCTCGAATACGACCCATAACTAGCTCCTGTAAAGAAACTCCCCTAAGAACTACAGGAGGAAGTATGTTTCATATGAGCACATGCACATCATAGCAGAGGTCATTCTCAAGTGTTTTGTTTAAGAAGCTACCAAATCGCCTTTGGGAGGAATGACGAATTGATCATTGTTCACCTTTTCAAAGAATAAAAACATTATGGATTACACTATAATTATATACCAAGAAGAATTAGCTCAATTTGGTTTAGCATATTGTTAGGAAGGGGTCAGTTCTAGCCGTTTACCCTTACGCTCATACTAACACGTAAAAATGTTAAAATTCACATCAAATCAAAATGATGGTTACCAAAAAGATCAGCAGATAACAAAAAATACATTGTTCTATATTAGGCTAATCTTTCTATCAGGGATATATTCACGTTGGCTGTGACTCCAAGAAATCATCCATGAATCGAGCATGTGCTCCAAACAAGAATAACATGACATTAAAAAGAGTATTTTTATAAACCAGATGTTTTGAGTTCGGAGGACAATGGTGGACTTGGCTGCCAAGGAGGCAAAATCCTTGAAAAGTTTCCACTGAGGGAGTCATGTTTTAAAATATGACTGGGAGTGGTGACAACACTGTGACATTAGGAGGAAGATTTAAAGGGGGAAAAGGTACTTTATTTCTAATTGTGGACTTTTAAGTATGATGAAACAAGTGGGAGAATGAATCGTTCTCCTAGTATCAGTGACTAACTGAGGGTGATATTATCAATCTCCCTGTGACAGTTTTTTTTTTTAAACCTGGACCTTATTTCTGGCACAAAATACATTCATCTACTCACCGATAACAGTTTGGTGAAAGTCGGCGTCCTTCGGAAGATATTTAGATTACTCGAGATCCACGTATATCCATATATCGGGAGAAAACAGGGTATAAACTGTCCCGTTATATCGATATACAGTATATATGGATAAACGTGGATCTCGAGTAATCTAAATATCTTAAACTGTTATCGGTGAGTACATAAACGTATTTTATGCCACAAATAAGGTACAGGTTTAAAAAAAAAAAAAGAACTTCTTCTTTAAGTTGGTACAGTATCAGGCAACATAGTGAAACAGATACATTACTATCATAGAAAGGTCAGAAGACCCAAAGCAGTCACTGGCTTTCACAACTGGCTTTCATAACACAATTTATTGTGATTCTCAGAGGTCCATAGAAACACTGTAGCATAAGAAAGAAAAGGTGACCTTCCCACTAAATGAGCTCCAAATCAACACACACAGACAGAGACGCACACACTATCTGTGTGAAGTGATATCTCCTCTATCTATTATAAATTAAAAACTACCACGATTCAACTTAAAGACAGGCGGGTTGTTATAATATCCAGCTTGTTGACCAAGATGTTAGTTTGCAGGACATGAAAAAAGCTTGGCTCCAGAAATGTATTGCTTTCCAGCAACATTATCAAAGATGATTGCATCAAATTGTCAAGCTCTGTGGTGACTGAGGAACCAAATGCTGGACTTCGAGGACAGGTGGCAAGCAAGTGATGTGCCAAAACTTTATCAAAACAAACCAAAGGAACTGCAGAGGCAACAAATCCAAGAAACTCAACTCAAAACAAACAAGGAACTGAGCAGAGGTCAGCACACAACACTAATTGGCATAAGAGAGCTACAATGTGGACCTGGCACTGAACAACGGAAGCCAGGGAGTATTTATACAGAGAGAGCAAATTACAAAGGACAGGTGTGGTCATTAGATGACAGAATCAAGGTGTTCAGGGAGAGCAGAAAGCAAGACCGAGACCCAAGGAACAGACTGATTAAAATAAACTAGAATACAATTTATAAAACAAACAGAAACCTAACACGAACTTAACCAAACTTAACACAGAAAACATGGAAATCAGAATGACAAAGGAATACTAAAACAGAACCGAAATATCAAAAACCGACAGACCGTGACACAAAATAAATATGTTTAAATATATTCATATTGTGTTTATCAAAGCTCACAGACTGCGCTTGGGTTCAACTAACCTATACATTTCCTGAAGACCTGAGAGAAGTCCTGTTTCTTTTAATCCTTCATCAAGTGAAGGGGCCTGCATATCTCACATTCAGAAGCTGTTTTAGCGATTAAAACTAAAATCTCTGGTCAGATGAATGCCACCCATGTGTGGGCATTAGCACATGTGTATGTATAACTGTTCACATCTGTCCATTAGTGTACTGTAAGAAGTGTGTTAATGGGGGCTTTTTCCCAATGCACAGGGGCTTTGCAGATTAGATTGCAAATGCAGTGTTGATTGATTTAAGTATCTTTTGCTGTATATTTCTCAGAGTGAGCATTGGGCCATCAGTGTTAAATCCCTCACAGTGGACTCCTTGTATTATGATGTAACTAACACCACAGCCAAGCATTCCTGAGAATCACACTGCCAAATGCTAAACTAAGGTTAAAGTCCTGGGCATAAAGCCTTCTTTTTTCCAATAAGAAAACATAATTAATTACAATTCATGTATTAAGCTAAATTGTGTGACAGGTTGTACACTGAAAAAAATGCATTAACAAACATGATCATTTGTTCATCTTGTGACTATTGATGGGCAGTTTGTGGTTAAATCATCATATCAGCTGTACACACTGTTTAAACCATTACATTGAAATTAAACAATACCCGCGTTATATTATGAATTGTGAATTATTATTCAACTGGAGATGTGGTCCTGTTCAGCTGGTAAATTTAAGTCCAATACTAATCCTCCTCTAAACTCAGTGACTGAAGGTTATTGCTGAAACACATATTTCAGGTTGCTGTGACCTCATCTCTTCTGCCATTCAGACACTTTTCACACCACACATTTTATCTTCTGGTTGATATAAATGTATGAATTTCAATAGTTTCAAGGTTAGGCACTTTATTGTCATGTCAAGGAGGAAACTTTTAGGAGTTAGAAACTCTTCATGATCATCTGCCTTTCTGACCTCCATACTCTTTTTTTCTTCCAAATCTCACCACATAATTTACATAAAGTCCTTGCATTTGGCATTGACAGTCGGTATAAACTGTTTGCTGCAGAACCATCAGACTACGTGTATGTTCAAAGGCGAGGCATCTGTAAAGTGCATTACTCAATGGGAATCTTATTTTTCATTGTGGCTTTACAACAGTACAGCAAATAGATGAATGACTTTAGACTTAGACGTTAAACTTGCCCAGTATGTCCTTTCAGAAATGATGCACTTCTATTGAACTCTGATCAAAGTGAATTTATTCGAAATATTCAAAATAAATATTGAAATATTTAGCCATTTCAGATGTTTTGGCTGTCACAAATGTAAAGTATTTCTTTCCAGTGTCTCTTTCTGCATGCCTTCATACCCGTCAGCCTTCATTCTCATTCCTTTCTATTTGCTCTCTCCTTTTCCTCTCACTTCTGCTAAGTTAAGCAGGCTGATGAGAAATGATTGTACTGCTCTATGCTTCCAGACCATCAATGTGGTTAAACAACCTCCTATCCATATTTGTAGGGGGGCAACAAATGTTTTCGTCAAAACACACACTAATGCAGCCACTCACACAATAAACTCTGAGGTATTTTTCACCCATAAACATATGACCCAGATGAAAACACTGAGCACTGAACTGCACATATAATACATATAATACATAATACACCTGGCCTTATTTAAAGAGAAGTGTTATATTGACAGCATAACACACAAGCTTATAACCAACAACATTGTTACAATGCCCAGAGGACGAGGAGGGAGGTAAGAAAATGTACAAGTGTGCCAACCACTCTACATCTGCACCTGGAACCAAACAAACAATCCATCTGGAGCATATCCCTGCTGATATGGGGGGCTGAGAGGTTAGGTGTATTGTGGACAAGTCTTCAGTCCATCACAGAGTTTTAACCCACAGAGATAGACAACCATGCAATCCCAATTTGAAGATGAGTGAACAGTGGCAGGAAACTGAAGCCCAGAAAACAGCTGGGCTTTGGGCTGTCTTCGGTGAAACTTTGGCCTTTGATCAACACAATCTCACAAAATGTGAAATATGTGCATTGGTGTTTTGATACACTCTAGGAATCACGTGTCGACTTGTGATTGCGTCACTGATGTGGCGTCTCATAATGACAGCTGACGCATCGCATCCATTCTTCAGTGAATTGCTGACATCAATTTGTAGATTAGTTTTTTTTAATTCAATTCAGTTTTTATTGAATCAATTCATTTTCAGAGAACGATGGTTTCGGTCAGTGAAGATGAATATAACTTCCTTTTTACTTGTGCTTGTTGATTAAAAGTTAAAGCAAAAAAAAGTACAGCTTTAAGGTTTTGTTGCACTTTGGAAAACATCCCAAATTTCCTGGAAATAGGGATTGTAACAGAGAAGTTGGACAGGACATACTTCCTTCAGAAGTAGAAAACTTTGGCCAGGCTTTTAAAAAGGATTACTTTCCTCTTGGTTTGAAGCAACTTTATATTTTGGTCCTGACTCTCTGCAGAGAGGATGAATGAGATCGGGGTTGGTGGGCCTGAGCACTGACCCTGGACCCGCTGCTCCTGCTCCAGTGTGATATGAGCTGCTCCAGGATTACGGCTACTCAGAACCAGGGGTCCTCGGAGATCAGGCCCACAGTGGATTAAGTCTGATAAAGTTACCAGACAAAAGCAGCTTGACTTAAACAACTTTAAAAGGAATCCAGAGGAAAAAAAAAAACATCTGTGCCCCCACATCTGTGGTCCTTCTGTTACATCACAGCCTAAAATACAAAACCACTTTGGGGGTACAGCCCTTGTTCATTTGGGGAGTTACATAATCCCAATTTAATTGGTTTAATTAGTTGGTTGTTGTTTGCGATTAATTCCCGTCATATCTGCTTTGTGAAAGCCTGGCATGAGTATGCCCTTTTTATTATTAATTACCCTATTAGGAATGGGGTTTATACTATGGTGTTTGCTGGATGGCTGTTATGTTTTTGAGTGTTTGTGTGTTTGCTTTGCTGTACCTGAAAATCAGCTGGAGACTCAGGCCTTTGGAGGAATTACATTCTTATTTAAAAAGATCAATGGCATTTTGGCTGCCTCACCGGACTTCCAGTTTACAAATCGGGACATGCATAGGTTAAAATCCCACATTTAAGAATTAAATTGAGGTTAATCTATGGTTTCTTGATTTAGATTTCATCTTTAATGTAGATGTATTTTGACTTGTTTCACCACATCAAAAACAAGTACACATTTTCATTTTCAAATTGATCAAAATCACAATAAAAAAAAACAGAAATGATCATACTGAGTAAGTTTACATGTCTCTGGAAAAGAATCATATTATCGTGCAAGGAATTTTAAAAACCATTTAATCGTGTTAGTCTGACCGATACCGTACAAAATCAAGCACCGCTCCGAACACACAAAGATAACATAGTTGGGGATTCAGTCTCTCCTGCATGATCAACTACACTCAAATAGGCCTCGCTGCTCTGTACATGCTCTAAAGCCCTATCTGAAGCCTGCATCTTCAAGTTAAAAAATTGAAATGTAATTAATATCAATCCAGTTTAATTTCCAGCAGCCTGCTGGTCAGATGGTGAAACTCATCAGATGTTGTGATTGAAAATCAGCCCATTAAGACCATATGTCAACTAGCATTGGCATAAAGCATTTTCAGACTGTCGTTCTGCTCTAATAAAAATCAAGATTTTATAATAGCAGCATCATCTAACAAAATCACCGTCACAAGTAAGTTGGAGTAACTGCAGAATATACAGCTTTTGTTACATGTACAATACTCTGCCACAGTGAATGATGGAAGACAGAATGTCTCGAACATTTTTTTATAAAAACAGTCCACAGCGTCACGGTATCAGACTGGCTTTAGACAGTTCAGTTCCGCTCCTGTACATGTGTACTAGGACAAGGAAAGTGGTTCAATTAAATGGTCAAACTGAGCTGTAACTGCAGCTCAGCCATGCTGACTGAAATCCATGTCACCAAAAAGACTGGTGGCACCAGTTCATATTTGTAAGGTTTTCAAGTATATTTCAGACTGAAATGGTCCCTTTTAGGGCCTTCATACACCAAGATGAAAATCATGCGTTGGAATGATCTGGAATGCAGGGGATTGTCTGTGTCTTTTCATTGAAAACGCATCTTTGTGATGCATCAATGGCTCAGTGTGACTGCTCAATGCCTTCTCTATCTATCAGTGAAAGAGATCACTCTGATTGGTAGAGTAGTGAATGAACTCTATAGTTTGTTCATGTGACAGCAACTGTTGTTTGTCAAAGCACGAAGCCAAATGCTTGATAAAAGCATAGATACGATGTGTGAGTTTAAACTGAAACACGGCCTTTCGAGTAAAACACATTGAAACACCCCTAACTGGACTATGTTGGATAAACTAAAAAACATAAAAACAGACCAATAAAGACCTTTACACAAATATTGTTTTGTTTCCTCACTCCTTATCAAATAATGTATAAACTCCTGCTCCATTCAAGTACAATTTCCCCCCAAGCACTGGTGATGTATGGCCACACAGCTGTCACAGCTGGTTCACAACATGGTGTATAAGAGCCCTGAAACATTAAAGCTGATATATAAGGCTCTACTGGGGCACATGCACTCAGATCCAATTATTATTGCTGAGGTCTGCATGTGACTGAAATGTTACATGAACGTCCCTTGCTAGGGCTACAATTAAAGACATGGTAGGTAATCCTGTTCAGAAACACATTTTGTAATACTGGGTGAAATGGTCCGTCTATCCTGAGAGAAATCTATACAAGATGTATTTAGAAAAAGGGACGAAAATAATCAGACCTCTGTGGCAGCTGCAGGACTGAGAAAAAGCTGACCAATCCGAGATCAGCGGGACCAATCAGATGCCTCTGCTTTCTGCCTACGCCCCCCTCTGCCGGCTCCCTGCTCCATGTGCGCATGCGGTTCCACCGGCTTTGGATGAAGCACTGACGGAATGGGGAGGGGGGGGTGGAGCTTAGAGGAGTGGACACTTTCGAATCTTGCTAGCTCTCTTGCTAGCTCTCTAGGATTACCTACCATAGCTTTAATGCTAATATCTTGCAGCTGCAACTGAAACTAAAACATATGTTAAAGGTAAAAAAAAAGGTTGGTATTTCAGTATTTGTTGACTTATTTCCACATACATGATGAACACAGACAAACCATTCGGGCAAAAAAAGTAGCACACTTCTATTTTACTGTGGTAATTGCTCCTTGAAATGCAGTCTGGTCACTTTGACCTCACTCTCTCATCTGAACTCGGTGGATTCCTTAAAAGAAAAGAAACAAACCCTTATACAATTGCTCACAGTCTTCTTTTAGGAGATAAAGGTTTGGTAGACATCTATTCCTTGAACCGAGACTTTGGGGGCCATTTGGGGAACAAGATCACCCCTATTTCCTATTTTTAAGAATATATTAGAGGAGGATAAAGTGGAAGAACTGGGATTGGTGTTTAGAAATGCCTCTCCTTGTCGAGAGATTAAAGGTTTAAGTCATTATTCACATTGTGTGTTTTTTGTAAATTGAATAAACAAAAAAGTCAAATTCTATAAGGACAACCCACATTGAGCCAACTTATAGCAAAATAATAATAGTAATAATAAAGTCCATCAGCAGAGCTACAACAATTACCATTCCACTCCCTCTGAGCTTAACCAGTAGCCTAGTTACCTACTTACTCTAGTCATCAGGCCTTATCACTATGTCAATGATCAAACATGCTCTATCAAACACTGCATCTGAACAGTCTGTCTCTGCTACACCCCTATTGTGTGTTTTAAGCAGTGCACCAGCGAACTGGACTTCTACGTGCAGCAGCAGCAGCAGCAACGTGCACATTGGCATGAACGTGGCATGAAACTCCATGGGACAGAGAGCTTTGTGCCCACTTTATCTTGTATTTTCAGTTAAACTGCATTGTTTGTCACTGTGGAAAGGAAAAAATTAACTGTTCTTTCTCAGTTTGTATAATTTCCAAAAATAACACTGTCAGCTTTGGGAGATTTTACTGGGCCACCACAACTGACCAATGCTCAGGCACGTGTCCCAGTAAAAAGCATCTAGTGATATCAATGGGGGGGGACTGTTCTACATAAATTATTGACTAGGAATAACCAGTCAGTTCAAACATTAGGGCAAAGTAAGCTGCACCTCTTTGGCAACCTATGATACTGAATAATCCAAGTAATACGAATAAATTAAGGAAAAATAAATAAAAAATCTGTGCATAAATCTTTTAAAAATGTTGTTGATGACCTCAAATATTTGCTCATTACAACAAAAGAAATGTTTTCAACCTGTTACCACAAAAAACTTTTCTGTTTCATTCTGTTTCTAGGTCATCTTTAATATGCATATTTGCACAGAAACAGATGACTTCCTTATTTATTCAGATTAAGTGTAAATTATTTCACTCAGCACTAATTGTGCCATGAAATCATTCATTATGAAATCCTGTAGTTGTACCTCAGTTCTGAATATGAATTACCATGCTTTATTTCATGAAAGAGTTCCATTTAAATTGATTTATTACTCATTTCTGTATATGTGTTACTTTTCCATAAATGCAGACCAACAGAAAACACACACAAACTAACTTCTGTTTGTCAGGATCTCACCCGGCTGTTCAGTGTGAATGTTAAAGCTTAGTTTCTTATATTAGTAAATAGAAGGGTGGATGACCCCATCCATAGAGGTCGTCAGCTTTTAAAAACAACTTCCATCTGCTGTCAAATGGCATAACTCAGTTGCACTCCGCTTATCTGAAATATTAATAAGGCTTTGATATTTACTGTGTACATGCTAAGGGAAAACCAGATGTTTGCAACAGCCGGTTACCAGCTTGGTGTATAAGGGCCCTTAAAGGGACTATTTCGGTCTGAAATATACTTGAAAACCTTGCACATATGAGCTGTAGCCACCAATCTTTTGGTGACATGGATTTCAGTCAGCATGGCAACATGTACAGCTGAGTCGAGCTACAGTTACAGCTCAGCTTGATTATTTAATTGGACCTCTGTCCTTGTCCTTGAGCGTATTTGAATTGACTTAAGTGTGTCTGACACCGTGACTCTGTAGATTTTGTTAAAAAATAACACTCAAGACATTCTGTTGCTTTTAACTTTCTCTGTGAGAGATCAATGTACAACTATAGCAGAATTAACTGCATGGATATCTTTAAATTTATTGAATGGTCATTTTTTAAATGTCGTAGTTGTAAAATCAGAATTTTATTACAACAAAGCAACAGTCTGTAAATGTTTTTAGTGACCATAAGCTGACACATAGTTGATGTACAGTTGCACATTCTGACAGGTTCAGCTGTTGTTCAAAAGAAACAGAAAACTATGTGAATTGGAGCAGAATTCCACTGTATTAGTATACACTTACACCTTACTGTTTTTACAAAAAGATACTCACTTTCCCTAGTTATTCTTTGTTGTTAATGGCTGTGGAGCATGTGCAAAACATCTTGGCCCACTTGAGTCTAGATTAGCATATACATGCAGGAGCGCTTCATCTCCCAAATGCATTATGCATTTGATTTCTTAAGATTTCAGTTGATCTAACAGCTTTTGGTTGGAACAACGCAATAATAAATTTGATTCTGTCATTTGTCTACTTACCTTGTTTATGCAGTCATTGCAGTGTGTAATCTAATGTGTCTGTCCTCTGAATGATTTGTGTAAATCTTTTATGTGCATTTTTGCACCAGTGAGTTCAACCTTGGGTTCAAGTTTGGCTATGTTGTTATCATCAGAGGTCTTCTTTGAGCTACAAGCATACCAAACAACTTGAACTACAAGAAGTCTTGGCATAATCTACTCATCCCAAATTTCTGACAGGTTGAAGAGGAGAAATCTAGGATGTAGGACAGGAGTGAAACGTAGAGAAAAGAGTTTATAACATTTCTTTCAGGAACAAATTCAAGACTCCAACACCTCTCTATATGGCTGTCTGACCACAGCCAGAAACAGACTCCAATCAGAGCGGCAAGAGTAAAGATGAAGGACTGCAGTGCTTGTTAACAGCAAATGGTATGACCCCGGACATGATAAGGAGAAAGAATATCTCCGTACCTCAGATATTGAACTGTTGGCTGTAAGTTTTCCTCCTGCTGTTGAAAAGGAAGAAAGTTAACCTGTGATACCTGCTATTCTGGGTATCAGCTCAGTTTGTTGCCATGCTACAGCACCTTTAAGCACCCATGGTGATCTTTGGAGAATATAACCACAGGTCTCTCTCCGCTCTCTGCAACACTTTATTTGATGACTTGATTATTATTACAATTTCAATTTATTTACATATTTTTTTCTGAATTTATACTGGAACAAAATTTCCTTTTACGGAAAATCAGAATTCATTTTCTACTTGATTCAGTATTGTTGTGGTAGTTCAACAGGCAGCTCCAACTGAGGGCAGTTCTCACATGCTCTCATCTTAAAAAGTACTTGGAAAGTATCCTAATTTTTACATATTTCTAGCGGGTAACATTTTTAAATCCTTTAATAACATTTTTTTTTAACCATATTTCATTTAAAACCTCACTTAAAAGCCTCCCAAAAATAATTTCAACCTAGAAATAATGGTTAAGTCTTATCTAAACTGACTGCCTCAAAGGGAACGGTCCCCACGTGTTTATTTGGTTTAGTTTGATTCAGTTTGCTGCACCCAGGGAGACATAAGCTAAAATAGGAAACCTTATTTTAAATGTATGTCAAATGTTATGATGATCAAACCTTGCCTGTGAAGCTCTGACGACCAGTTTATCCAAGTATAAAATCACTTCAGGAAATTAACACAGGTTATACTACTTGCAACAACTTATTCTATATGCTGTCAGATTGCCTTCCCCATAACTCCCACTCATCTTGTTTTTGTTTGTGTAGGGGCTAAATTTGGCTGTGCACCTCCTAATCTCATTTCTCTGAACCTGGGCCAGAGGCTAAGAAGACCACTTACTTACTCTCCCGCTCAGCAGCAACATCACAACACAATTGAGACAATAAATGTATACAAGCTATTTTTATCAGTACAAAGACTGATTTTGTATTGCCATTAGGCTTAATGTATACAGAATATATGTGTGTGTGTGTGCGTGTGTGTGTGTGTGTGTGTGTGCATGTGTTTTAAAGGCCTACATACAGAATTCACTGTTTTCACCTCATTCCTATGACACACATTTTCACCTTGTTTATCAAGTGTCTTCCAAAGAAAAGTCAAATATAAGAAATATAGATACAGAAATCTTCACTACAGTAGCATCTATGTCTCTTATTTTCAGTGAAAAGGTTTGCAAACCTTATGATCATGTGACCATCTCATTTTTTTTTCTTTTGACTAGCTCTTTCAAAGCTGCAGAAATGTTGTTTGCTTCACTGGAGGCTTTGACACAATCAAATCATGCATGTCTGAGGACATGCAAGACCACATCCATCGTGTGTTGGTTTTCACTCTGACATGCACCAACTGTGAGACCTTATAAAGACAAGTGTGCAATTTATAGAATCTTTGAATCCTTTTATATACAGGTGAAATTCAGTCAACTTGTACCATCATCTAAGAAACCACTGAAAGAAGTTGGATGTACCAGAGCTCAGTTGCGAGTGTCCTGGTATCTAAGTATCTAAATGCTTCTTTAATGTGCATTAAATTAACAAAACATCCTTAAAACCTGGTTCGCTTTATCCATTTGAAGTGTTTTCTTCTCCAAAAATATAGAAAAGTCTGGAACAAACAGTGGTCTGAAAACATACTGAATACGCTTTAAGGATCTAAGATTATGAAATAATTCAAATCCTTGACTATGGTGATATTAAATCATTACTTTTTGCCCAGGACACACAAAACCATTAGTTTCCTCTTCTACCATATCTTTGATCTGTCACATTCTTGAGTAACATTATCACAGTGCCTGCTGTTTGAAGAATTAGCCGGGTCCTTATAGGTTTGTAGATGTAATTTCCTAGATCAAAGTTCACCATATGGCTGTGAAACATGAAGATGTTGTAAGACATCATTGATACATGGGACACAATGGTCCTATTTAGGAGGCTGGTTGTTGCCAGAGCTGGCAGCTCCTTGTCTTCACATAGAGAGGAAGAGGTCCAGTCACATGTAAGTTACAGCTTCGATGCATGGTGAACATATGAAGAACAGCACAGTCTGTTTCCTTTTCAATTAACTTGAACCAACTGATATTTGGGTTTTTGGATTAGATGGTACATGGGCTGAACTTCTTTTTATTTCTTTAGTGTCCTCTCTGAAAAAAAACCCAGAAATAATGGCTCATTCTTGGTGCTCCTCAAATCCACAATCATATCCTATGTTTAGTTTAAATTAAAGATGACATCACATCTTGGTTCTACACCAGCATTACACTGTTATCCCCCAGAGAACCTCAAGTTTTTCTATTTTTTATTTTCATTTTATAGTTGGACTGGGGTTTGAAATATTTAAAATGTCTTTCACATTTCATACTGTGATCACAGTTCTCTGGTTACACGGTCTTTATAAAACACTTAGTAATGCACGTATGCACAGGGCTCTTGTTTTCAGTTTCATCATGCCAGCCATCAGAGCAGTGTACAGCAAATAAACTGTCTTCATTACTATAAATTTATGCATGATTTTTCTGAAATATTGCATTCAGGGTGCAGTGCATTCAACATTTGACTTGCACTGTTTTTGCATCTGGATGAGAAAACAGCAGGATCAGTGTGTATAAAAGAAGGAATTCACAAAGAGCTCTATTACACATTTTGCACAGAATTATTGAGCCTGTACTCTGTGTTGAGGCTCTGTTTAGGACTTTCTAGAGCATAAATAATGTGTTGAACTTAACCAATTTACCAAGTTAATTTAAATAACAAAGGCCACGGCTTTGTGTATAAAGCCAAATGCCTCTTGTGCTGTTGCTCACTTTATTTGTTTTTTGTCTCATGCCAAAAGGCTTTCATGTGACACAAAGACATCAGAGTAGCAGATAGGGTCAAGTAGGCTTAATTGTGTTTGAGCACCAGCACATCTAATGATTTCACATTCAGCGGCTTGAAAAAACAGAGGGCTAGAGAGATCAGGTGCACACAGCTGTGCCTTAATCAGCACCAAAAGAGGAAAATGTGAGAAAAGTTGTTGCTCAATGTAATAGCCACAGAGAGCAGAACGGGTTCATCTTACTGAGCAGAGCCATCTAAATGAAAAAGTTGGTTCTTCAATAAAAGTCCCTATCACTTAGAATTTGGCCACTCTGAGTCTGATGTCAAGAAAAAACAAGAGCACTATCTAATATCATATACTTGATCTGCTCATTATTTGTGATGAGAGTCAGGACTGCCTCTTCTGAGGTTTTGCTTTGTTCATGAGACAATCGATCCTCCCAAGCTAATGCAGTCGTGCTCCCCATTCATCAGTTATTGATGCTGGGGATCTAGACTAATGCCCTCAGAAGAAATGCTGATGTGATCAAATGCAAGAAATGAAAACAAATGGGGTACAATGACAACAGCCATAGTGTTGTCTGAGTCCCACAAACAGAAAAAAAGATCAGAGAGTTTGTGTTATGTGGGCGAGAGCTTTTGTAAGACAGAATTTACGGTATATTATCAGCCACATATATGCTGAGGATGAACTGCTTTAAACAAAATAAATCTAAATTGGATGGATTTAGTCCTCTCAGATATAGTTTATATCATAACTTGGGATATTCCGCTGTGAGTGTTTTCACACACGCACGTAGGAGCCTGTCCCAGCTGCCATTGGGAGAGAAGCGGGGTACACCCTGGACAGGTCGCCAGTCCATCGCAGGTCCAAATTAACATTATGTTCGGCAAGTCGGTTGCGTTTTCAAAGTTTTTATTTAGAACTTAGAGCCAAGTCCTTTTGGACAGGCTTACATAAATGATCTTTCCAGCATGGTGCAGCATATCATCTATAAGTTTCTGATAGAAAGTGTGGCTCTCTTTGCAGCCATCTGTTGAGGCAGCAGCATCAGAGGACGGTGACTTGAAGAATCTGAACCAGAAGATTCCTGTTCTGTCCATGAGTGTCAAGGTTCTCTCCGAATACTACAGCTTCCTCCAACAGTCCAAAAACACTTAAGTTAGGTCATTTGGTTATTCTAAATGTACCTTCGGAGTGAGTGTGAGCATGGTTGTTTGTGTTTGTTTTGGCCCTTTGAGGGACTGGTGACCTGTCAAGGGGGCACCCTGCCTCTGGTCCAATGGGGTACGCTTTTTGAGAAACTTAAAACAATACAAGCTCATTTCTTTAGATATGTATACACTTGACTGCACTCCTTTAGATTTTTTTCAATTCTATATGAAATTTAAGCCTTTCATTTCAGAATCATGTTTGCAAGGTTGTCTTTGCCACATTAAAACTACAGCTGTGACACTTGTGAAATAAAGAGCTTATTATAACATAAACATAATCATGGATTTCTTTATCATATTGATTCATCATCCAAGTGAAAAAAAAGCTTAAAATATTAAAGAACAAACAGATCATTTACAAGTACTGTCATAGAAGATTTAGTTTGGTATGATTGAACAGGTTTGCATTTTATGAGTGAAAAGCGCATTTTCTAATTGCTTGACTTGCTTGATTCAAAACAAAGAGATTCCGAGAGCCTCAAGATAGAGAAGACTCTCCTCCCCTTTGGATTAATATCAACTAAGGGAAAATCCCTTCCAGCACAACAACTGGAAAAGTGTTTTCTACCCTTTTCAACCCTTTGTGCAGGAATGCTCTCAGAGGGCTGCAGTCCTCGGCTGTTGATTCTGGTGCAGTGAATTGCCACTGACCTCGATAAGATTGATCGAAATTTCTCTCTGAAGACTAGCTGAAGGTTAAATGGAAATGGATGCTTTCCAGAGTCAATTTTGGATGTAGTTCATTTCATAAGCTGTTTCACTCTCACTTAAGATAAGGTTTGAGCCTTTCATAATGCAAAGAAGTTTTTACTTTTTGAGAAAACAGTATTATTCGTATTTGATCCGGACAAGTATATTGCATTTAAATTCTAGTCAACAAACAAGAGAAGGAGAAAAAAAAATCTAAACCAATAACAGTAAAAAAGTGGAAAATATGGGGACTTTATTCTATTTGGTATTAGACTGCGAGAGTGAGGAACAATGGCAACAAGTATGATGTATTGCTTCATTCTGCTTTTAAGGGGTAATTTGGTTGAATACCTAAAAAACAAATTAATAAAAGGTATACAGAGTAATTGTCTATATACTGTATAAACATTTTTGTTCACTGTACAAATTTAAATTGTACCTTGATATAATTTTTTTTCATTCAACACAAAGACGATTTCACCAAAACGTCATCATCTCTTCTCATTTCAACAATTGTAATATTGCCCATTTGATTTAAATCTAATGACTTTGGAGAGTGAAGAGAGAGCTGAACTAAAAGGTGTAGTTGTCGATTTACTCATCAGTTGTTACATCATGTTCTAATCCTCACCTGAGATTTGGGTTGTTACTGAAAAGAATGACAGCAAATACTGATGGCCAAAACAAGCTTCATCCAAAGGTTGGTTCCTCATCCTTAGTGATAGGTTGAGGAACGTGGTCATCAGGAGGAAGCTCAAAGCTGAGGTGTTACGCCTTGGTATCAAAAGAGCCAACTGAGGTGGTTTGGGCATCTGGTCAGGATGCCCTTCAGGTGCTTCCCAGGCAAAGGCTTGCCGACATGTCTCAGCAGTTGGAGGCTTCAGGGCAAACCTATGACTCGCTGCAGAAAATATGCCTCTCAGCTAGCTTGGGAATGCTCAGTGTCCCCCTTGTGCTGTTAGCCATCTCACTGCAGTGCAGTGCCTCTGACTCATCTAAGAGAAGATTGGTAATTAGACTGAAAATTTGCCCTCTTCAAAAAAAGACAAATTAGTGAGACATAGCAATAAGATTAATAAAAGTACATACCACTACATAAGCAGTTCTGTAACATTGCACAAGCTTAATTAAGGGTGGTGTTGAAATAAAACTATGACATCTCTGTGGGGTAGAGAAAAGTGTGAGGATCAACTGTGACAAAAATGAACCACTATGGCATATTAAATTAACACTGGCATTGGCCAACACTGAAGCTGTTTTTGTTTGAACCCTTTAGTCTTATTGTTGTTCACTGGACAATGCGGTCTTATGACTTCCAATGGTTGCGACTGTGCCAGTTTTTCTAGGTGGTACATAGATTTCTGCTCAGCCTTTTAAATTTCAACTTGAGTGCAGCTAAACTTATGAAGACGGTAATTCCTATTGATTTGCTCGTTTACTTGCTTATACGCAAGGTCACCAGATAATGTGCATCTAATGGGCACTGATGGGCACAGCACTGTACACGGCTGAACTGACTGAACTGGACCGTTAGGTACCTACACTTTAAGGGTCATGTGTGTTGGTGCTTCCTCAGAGGCTAAATCTTCAGGAGTGGGTTGTGTGGCAAGAGGGCACCCAATAACACCTGTTTTGTTTTTTTTAGCCTTTTTAGGGGAGTAATGAAAAAAAAATATGCGGCAGGTGAGGCTATCAGCAAGGCAACCTGGGTGTGACAAGGAAAGGAAGCAAAACTCAACAGAATAGACATGGAGGAGACTCAACAAAAATGAAAAAGGAAGGAACTAAAGACCAACAATGAAACTAAAACATTGGAAACCCCAAAACATAGGAAAACCCAGAACATAGGAAAATCCAAAACACAAAACATATGGATCATGACACACTAGCTTTTTTTTCAAGGATTTATATAATTGTTTCAGACCATGGTTATCCTGGGAGTATTGGGCAAATTAGGCTGCTGACTGGATGCTGGATGTCTGTCTGAGTGCTGTGTCTGAGCTGAGCTGAGGAAGCGAAGCCATTGAAAAGGAAAAAGTAAGATGCTCGAGGAAACATACTTAAAGGCGCTTTTGAGAAAACTTGCCTTTACAAATTGCAGAAGGGAAATGTGTTTCTTATTTTTTCTCATGGCCACTGCCATTGCATATGGCTCTATTCACTGACTTTTCCCCACTCTTTCCCCGTAAAATACGATTTAAATATGTGTATTTGGTTGTTAATTCTTGAATCTTGTTATTTCCTTTTCCTCGTGGTCTGTGATGGTAAAGATCATTAGCATAAAGCAACAGGAAGACGTAGCATTCTGTTGTATGCAACAGCTCAATTGCCGAAAGCTATTTAAGCTGAACTATATGCTGCTTAGGAGAGCATCAAAACAGCAAATAAAAGATTCTTTATTGTACATGTGCGCTCACATTTTTTAATCTGCAGCCAGAGAAAGATGTAACGACTCACACGTATCATGTCACTCTCAATAGATCACTTTACCAACGTCAATTTCCTGCATCTTGCCTTGATTTTTTCATTTTGTCCATTGCCTTGAAAAACAATGATGTTTTGCTGCAGCATGTGAACAGACACGCTCGTTTCAACAGATGGACCGAACACGTGCTTTTAACTTGATGCATGTTGCCTCTTTGTTTTTCAGTTCTTATTCTTCTGACAATATGTTTTTGTGATGAGACACGCTACACAGAGGTGGGCCTGAAATTGAAAACTGCAGTTGTCCCATCAGACTTAATTATCTCCAGACAGCCAGACAAAATTTGTCATTAATCATTTAGATAGACATGAGAACAAGGAACATTCATGGAAATGTTCGTAGCTGACAGTAAAAACACAAGACAAACAATTCATAAAACTATTTTCCACTTCTTGAAAAATTTGAAGCAATGGAACCAAGAAGAACGTGTGTCTCTAGTTTGGGAGCACTTTGTATTCATTCAATTTGTCAGGTGCATAGTAGTTAAAAATGAGTTCTGTCAAAATCTTTGGGTACAAAGAGAATATCTAAGGCCAAGCACTACCTGAATTAAGTGCCGTGGTTGATGGGCTCATATGAGAAAATAAAACGACATAGTTAACAGAAGAGCTTTGTCAGTGAATAACACAAGGTGGCTAATTCTTCAAAGGAAATTTGTCTGACCGTTTGATATGGCGAAACTGACAGAGAGCAGAGATCTACTTGCATTTTATGCAAACCCTTGCTTTTTTCACAGGTCTGTGAATTTCCATTTGTCCTTTAATTGAAAAGCATCCATTTATACAAAAGCCTGAACCAAAGATAAATCAAAGACTTCTTATTACATTGGAGAGAAGCTCACAGTGTTTAAGCCACAGTGAGCATTTAAGCTCACCTGATCCACCCTGTTTTGCACTAAACTAACACTTGAATGATCTCAGCAGGAAAGTCAGAGGGTTTGGTGAACTTTGTAGTACCACACAGCCATTGTAATTCCCTGCAGTAGTTATAGCTGAGGGCTATATTTCTCTGGCTGAATGGCACTTGTTTGTGAGAAACAATAATCAGCAAATTAGCTTCAACAAGACTCTGTCAGCCAAAGTGCTGGCACTGATGTTTAAAGATGATCTTTTTTGTCTATTTCATGTATCAGATCATTGTTCCAGAAGTCTTGCAGTTTGTTCAGATGCAATTTGCAAACCTAAGTTGTGCTGCAATATTTTTTTAAGAAAACCAGCCATACTTGTTCTGTCTTTTTCTAATTGTACTGTCATGAACTTAAATTCTTAACATGTTCAGTGAGGCCTGTACAGTTAATATTTTTTGCAGTTTCTCGTGATATTAAAACTACTTCTGCCTTTTGGCTTTGTTTTTGTTAAATAAATAATGAGAAAAAGTGCAATATTCTGTGCTCTAGTTAATCTTTGATTGTTTTTTTCGTAATTTTAGGACCTGATAAAGACCAGGTGATATTTACTCATATCCTGATACAAACCTTAAAAAAACCCTTGACCTTTAAACCTAAAAGATTCAAAAGAGGATGTGCTTTCTTACACACGACTGTGCCTCAATTTCCTAGAGATCATGGTGATGTCTATAAATGTTGTCCATAATTCAAACGCAAATTTCAGAACAGCAAAATGATCTCCTGATTTTTTTCTTTAATTTCTGTCAGCCAGTTCACGAATCTATTAAATACTTTACTGTTTTTTTCTTTTAGCTCTAATTGCATCCACATACAAATAAGAAAAAAGTATGTGTAGATCTTTAATCTCAGTTTAATAACTGATTATATTTTTGTGCCTGTAAATCTGTAAAATGTTACTGGGTGCAATGGTGCAGTGAACACTTAAGCCTGATTCCAAAATGGGCTTTGAGCCAAGATGCCTTTGGAAGTTAGTTCTTAGAAATATCATAAGATACACACACAGACACACAGAACACTCATTGGAAATGTTCAAAGTGTCCTTTTCAATGTGCCAGTAAACCTTGGAGGCTGACTGCAAACATTTTGTGTGTTTTTATCTGTAGGAACGTCCTGTCTGTGTTATCATCTTCACAATAACCTAGAAATCCAGAAAGGACCAAAAATGGATACTCAACTTATTCCTTGACGTATATTTGTTTACTTTACTTTTTGATAACTGTTACTTGTCTGTGGAGTCTCGTCAGTTTTTTGTCTCAGTAAAAGACAAAGAAAATCAAGTTGTTGTGCTATTTTAATTTTAATAGCTGCAGCTTTTTACCCATCATGCATATGTTAGGCATGGCAGGTTAAATACTGTTTTTAAAAGATCATTTTATCTTCTATAATTTGCAAGTTTGTGTCTTTATGACCCAGTAACTATTACAATAATGATACTGCGGCAGCTTAATTTAGTCTGGTGTGTCCATTTCTTACTGCCACAATCTCTGCTTTTAACAAACCTACACCATGCCGGGCAGTTTGTAATCAGCATTGGCATTGTAAAATGTTGACAGTTACATAATTTTTGTCCTTCACTGGGTTCTGTGCTGTGATGTAATTACAACTGTTTTCCACTCACCTGCTGTAACCTCACTTTCACCTCATCCCTCCGTCCCTGAATCAGTAGCCTTCCGCCTTTTGTCCACGTGCTTAGCAAATCACTGAGCTGCCGGTCAGCCATGAGTAAATGAAATACTCAGAAGGGCTTTAAACTGATTTGATTAATCAATAATAAAGCAAGCAGGCAGCAAGCAGGGTGAAGAGGTCATCATGCCTAGACAGTATGTCTCTCTGAGTGCAAGTGACTTTTCCAATGTTTGTGGGAAGGAGACTTAAAGATAAAACATGTGTGAGGACAGGTGAAAACAATTGCAGATCTTTACTATATTTTGGCATCATGAAATAATCAATATTAGTTATTAGTCATTACTCATTATAAAACAGTTCTTGTGTGTGGCTGTTGCAGCCGGCAGGATTGAGCTCCTGTAACGTTTATTGTTGCAGCAGAGCTGAAGGAGTGTCTAACGGAACAAACTTTGTTGTTTTCTCACTATGTTATTGTCATGTTCAGGCACCTAATTGGACCCACAATGCAGACAACAAACTCAAGAGGTGGGTAAAGGAGAAAAGGTTTAGTTTATTATTGTCCAAATGAAAACAGGGGGAAGCAGGAACACCGGGGCTGTCTGCAGGAGATGAAATGGGGATTCCAAGTTCCGAGGTTGAAGTGATATCCTCCTTCCAGGTTTGATGTAATCCTCCTTCCAGGTTTGATGTAATCCTCCTTCCAGGTTTGATGTAATCCTCCTTCCAGGTTCCAGGATTGATGATGCTGAATTAAGAAGGAACTGAGCAGAGCAGGGCTGAACAGCATTGGAGTCTTCAGGAGAGGTGTAGATATTTCCAGAGGCAGGAGAGCTGAACTGAGCTGAGCAGAGCAAAACAGAGTTAGTGATTTTACAGGCATAGGGGCTAGACGTTACGCTCACAAGGAACTTAACGATCTGGCGACGAGTAAGAAGTGAGCCAGTCCTTTATCCTGAGTCCTGATGGTTAATGGATTACAGGTGAGTGGCTCCAACTCCTCCCAGCTCCCCTAGAGACAGACAAGATAGCTCCACAAGATGGAGACACACTGGAATCCTGACAGTTAAGATGTGAGATATTGTCCATTATATCAATCAACTTGTGAAACATTCTTCTTTGCACAATCAGCTCCAGAGGCTTCAGAGCAGTCCCCAGCACAGAGCAAGCTTTCCTTATCACTTTGCTTCTTTTAGTCACTGGCTCTGATGATGCTACCCCAACAGCTTCAAAACAGATGTACACGGCACCTCACAATTCTCAAGAGATTGAGTCTGCCCTGTTCCTTCTTTTAGACAGCTGCAGTGTTGTATTTCCAGGCTAGTCTGTTGTGAACAGGTGAACACCCAGGTATCTGTAGTCCACTTCTTCACCCAGAATAGAAATAGGGGTCCTCCTAAAATCTGCAATCATCTCTTTTGTTTTGTTTGTGGTGAAGATAATATCATTGTTCCCAAACCATGCCAGAACTTTAAAGTTATACTGAAAGTCTGAGGTGTACAGAGTGAAGAGAAACGTGGTGCTCCTGTGTTGCTGATCTCCTTCTCAGACATAGATGTGGGATGTAGGAGTAACTGTCCTGTTGTCACTTAGGGAAGATGCATGAGATTTTGTTTAGGTACAGGACCTAGGCAAAATGTCTTCCATAGTACTGGAACTTTCTCTTGACTCAGGCTAAGGTTGACAAAGGGCTATAGAATTGCACCAAGCTGTTCTGCACGGGCCTTCAGGACCCTGAGGCTGACACCATTCTGGACCTGCAGCCTTGCTCTGGTTCAGTCTCTCCTGCTACCTTTTCACCTGACTGCTGGAGACACACAGGCTGAAGGGCAAGGCAGAGGTGGTTTCAGCGTGTCCTGATGTGGGGGAGATGTTGGTGAGGCTGTGTTAAGAGCAATGGCTGAGGTGCAGATTGACATTGTGGAGGTGTGACACTGGAGCTGTGGGTACAGGGTGTGAAGTCTGTGTAGCTGGAGACAGGTGAGGAAAATTCTGAGTGTTAATCTGAGCGGAACCTTTTGACAAAGACATTAAGCTCATTGGCTCTGTCCAGACTATTTCCTACGGTGAGGATCCATGTAAAGCTCCTGGAACTACTGTACTTTCCTGCATACCTAGATACTGTATCTCTGCAGTCTCAAGAAAATCTCATCTTGTGTTCATAAGTAAAATTACTTTAAACTGTAATGTGTGACTTATAAACAGTTGCCTGTCCAGTCTAAACTGTCTTCAGGCAGCTAAATGTTTGCTGTCACTTTTTTTTCTCAATATAACTTATCTTATGTCCATTTTAGTTTGAGTGGCTGTTCTAACTTTCTGCAAATCTCTTGTTTTTTTCCCCCAGAATTTCTCCTGTTCACAGTCACAAATAGTATTTAACAGATATCCAGTCACTTTCACTTTATAATGACATTTTGTCTAGTGAGGAAGACTGATAATTTAATGTCTTTTGGGCTTTATGAATTAAAGAGCATTAGCAGTCTACCAATCATTAATTGTTAGTCTTGATTAGGTCGACCAACCTGATTTGAATGTGGACTGCATGCATCAAACCCACGTGAACGTGTGTAAAGCTTGTGACATCTGAAACTGAAACAAACAATTCTTTTAGTTCAAGAAAAGCTGTTTTGATTTGGTCTCCTTTGTATGGTTTGAAAGTGTTTTTCTTATTCTTTCATTTTCTCCTCGAATGTGTCATGTCTTGTCATGCATTACAGAGCGTTATAGTTTAGATACGAATAAAGTGATACAAACTACAGAAAACCTGCTTCTTATTAAATCACTGTTCAGAATAGTAGCATATCATAATTATAAGTTCATTATCACCGTGGAAACTGCAGGAATGTTTTAAAGTCTTTCTTGTCTTTCTCATAGCTCCTCTGTCTTTATCACTTTCATGTCAAATTACTCAGAAGTGTGAATGAGTGCAAGTTAATTATGAGAAAGACAGTCGGTGGGGAAGAAGGAGAGCAGTGACTTGTCTGGCCCATACTCCACTTTTCCCAATTACACTGCCAAGAGAGAGTCTCTGTGGCTGACTGGAGCACCAATTAGTATCCACTGAGAGATGCTTTAAGAAAACTCTGAGTCAGTGCTTTGACCTGTCATTCACCCTGGCATCACTGTATATTAACAGCCAGCCAAGGAGGCCATAATGAGATCTCGTTTAGGCAGAGGGTGTTAAGTACTCTGCATTCCTCAGGACAGAACTTTGGCTCAACATACCGGTAGGAAATCCTAGATGAGCTCTGACAGCTAATTTTGGATTATGGAGCTCACACAAGTGCAGTATAGGGAGATCATTGTGCTTGATGGAAATTGGAATCACATTCTTCTACTTTGGTCCCACAGGTGTGTGTGTATATATATTTATATATATCCATGCAACATGAATGTAATATAATCTTGATTTGAGGCTCTGGTTTTGGGGTTTGCAGGTTTTCTGTCTCAGCATGGTTCTTGTAAACAGTCAGCATGTCACGTGCTGCACTGAAGCTCCATTCACTGAATGAATATCTTCAGATTCATTCTAAATGGTCTGCAAAGAGTTCTGTCTTGTTCAAAGACAAATCATTAAAACCCTCTGGCTCTGTGTCCGTCCACACATAATTAGCACTGTCAGTACTTGAAAAAAACCACTAGCCAATAGCAATGTGACAAAAGCTGTTAAAGGCATAGAATGTAAAGTGCCCCCCCAAGAGCTCAGCTGAATAGGAGTCTGCACAAAATGCCAGTTATGAAAAATAGTTATGCAACTGTTGAACCCACATAATATACAGGAAAAAAGTAACAGTAGGAATGCAGGTCAGGGGACTGTTTCATGTGGCAGGTGGTGCTGGCAATCAGTGGCGATTCTAGAGATTTATTCATGGGGTGGTAGAGGGGTGGCAGGCATATATTGTAGGGTGGCAATTTTTTTAGGAAGCCCATCGTACTTTGTACTTTATATGAGCCCATATACAACAGTTTTTTCAACACCCAAGTGTGATAAATTCAATATTTGGTCTACATACATGAGCATTCCACTTTTTAGTACATTAAAACAGTGTTTCCCTTGGGATTATTGTAGCAGCAGAAATGTTTTCCCCCCATTAACAATAACAAAATATGTATATCAACTGATTGCTATTCAGTATCAAATTTACAGAAGCTGTATGTGACGATTGCTGTGCTGTGCAGCAAATCTCTTAACAAACTCATCCAAATCTAATTTTTTTGCACGTTTAGACTCAATCTCAAACTGAGAATTGCTAAACCTGTGAGTCTGTTCTCTGACGTAGTTGAACGCAGTTGATTTTTGATGAGTTTAAGAGCTGAAAAACTCCTGTATGGTTCCAAAAAACACGGAAATTCTGCTAGCCTTAGCCACCACTAGCATATTAGCCAACGCCAACTAGCAGACTTTTTAAGAACGGTTCATAGAACAAAAAT